>NW_008824356.1:12954187-12957746 GCF_000699105.1 Pygoscelis adeliae | reverse complement strand
CGTGCGGGCGCCTCGGAAATCGCCCCCGGGGGGCGAGCTGGGGCGCTCAGCCCCCGCTTCAGCACCCCTCTGAAGTCTGAGGGAGGCCGCGTTTCGTCTCGCCGGCAGCGGGGCCCTGCGGATTACGTCCTGAACTGCTGAGCAGTCTGATGGTTTATCATGGGTGTTGCAGTTTTGCAGGCACGCATGTTGACCGTGTGCATGAAGCCCTAAATGTCCTTCTGCCTTCTGTGCAGCCGGAGTATCTGTACGCAGTGTGTCGTATGAAGGCTTCTGGCCTTTTACTTAAAAACATACCTCAGCAATGTAGTGCTGCTTCGTTTATTTTCTTTTAAAAACTATGAATGGTTTGTTTGGTCCCTTATTTCTTACATCACAAACTTTTAAATATTCGGCTGAAGGAGGTGAAAAGCAGTGCTTCGTTCTGAGGTATGGAAGTGCCTAATGAACAAGGGAGATGCAGGGAAGTTCTTCTCTTTGGCATGGATGCCTTCATTCTGTGTGTGAGAAAAGGCATGGGGATAGTGTCTATCTCTCTGGGCTCACTCATTTGCTTGAGGTGGACCTGGAGGTATTGTTAGAGAGAAATCAAGACTGCAGAGACAGAACTTGGGGTGAAGTCAGAGGTGGTAAGTTGAGAGGATGAGGCGTAAGGTTGGTGTCACTGGCAGTGTGTTGCGAAGGCAGTGATAGCTTTGCACGTTTAGGCAGAAAAGAAAACTGCATGATTCAGGTTTATAGAAATGAAAATAAAGAAGGAAAAGATCTGAATCAAAGTAAAAAGAGAGAGAATTTAAGGATAGATGGATGGGTAGTAGATAACCTTACATGTGTTGGCCTTAAAAACAGCTGGGTGATGATCCTGAAACACACTGGTGTTATACTAACTAAAAAGAAACACAAGTGAAAAGGTGGAAAGTATTATGTTTAGTTTAAGGACATGCTTTATTGAGTTATAGACTATGGACTAGTTAGAGATCAGTTCAAGCAAAAGGAAATGTTTTTTGGCTGTCTGGTTGAGAAGAACGATCCTTCATAGTTTTAAGATGTACTAAGGTGTTTCAGACAGGTAGGGAGAGGTAGGCAGATGTTGTTGACAGTTTGACTTAAATTTCTCTGACCTGGGTACTTTTTACCTAACTGAAGCATATCAGAGAAGATTATGCAGTCTGCATAGCGTTACACTTCAGTGATTTTCCTAATATGGTATCTTCTACCAGTCAAAATACAAATTATTGGAGCATTTCCTGGTCTTTAAAACATGGGAAAGTATCATACGTAGATTTTGTCTCTTTCTGACAGCACAGGAATGATTAAATCAATGTCCATGGCTTCCAAGTTCTAGCTAACTGACAACATCAAGTCTGTAAGCTAAGTGATCGTAAGGGACTCTCCTTGTGTAGTGGAGTAAGACGGGAAGAGAGTAATTTATTTAATGAAATACATGCCCCTGCTGTTGAGAGTATCTAAAACTGTAAGTTTGTGTTCTAGGTCCTGGTGTATGTAACAGGTTGCAGGCCAAGGTTATGAGCTAGGGAGACTGAGGAGGAGAGGGAATGCCTCTGTTCCACCCCTGACGACAGATATGAACTGAAAGGCACTCCAACGCCTATCCCTGTTGTTAGTTAATCTGAAGCAATTAATTTAAGAAAAAGTACTCAGAACTTCACTGCTTCCTTCTGTAATAATATTCGGTTTTACAAATCAGCGAGGGAATGGATAACAAAAGATCTATGTTTTGGCTGAATGTGGAACAATATGTCATAGGAATGATTTAAAAGTGTGAGAGAAGGAAAAATAGGGGAGAGGATCTTCATTCTGTCCATACATTGGTGTGGAGGGAGTTGGCTCTGACTCTTGAATGCTGGAGCATTTTAGCTGAGGATATCAGCATTGCTAGGTTTATTGCTCTTTGAACACAGATGGGAAGGGATCCTTTGGGGAAGCCCTCTTGTAATCTCTTCAGTCTTGCACTATTGCAAAATAATAGACCTACTTTACCAGGACTTAATTACACCTCCTGTTTGGAAATGGGGATTAGAGAACTTGACAGAAATTTTAATAGGTCGGATTATTATTTGGGCTGTCTCGCATTGATATAGTATTTCCTATTATCAAGTTCCCATCCCTTGAAGCTTGCAACCCAAATTAGATGAAGGAAGAAATAGCAATAACAGCTCTCAGGGTGAAGGTCTGTGTGGATGCATAAGACAATAATATATACTTCTGGAGAAGCGCAGCATTTAAGAAGTGCAGTATTTTGAATGGACTTGATTATCCTATTGTTTATTCTGTTTTGTTCTGCTGATGGATCCTATCTACTCCCTCACAGAATTAGGAGTCTGTATAAACCCTGACAGTGGATCAAATATAAATGGCAGTTTATGTAGGATTTTGGATGCACAAAAATGGCACTTACTGGAACCTATTTCTGTATCTGATGGATTGTATTTGAAAGGCTTTGTGAGCTTACTGAGCTTTAAGATAAAGAGGGAAGAGAAATGTTAACGGATTGGTCACTGCCTTTGCTATTCTATAAGTAATAGTCACAATTTGGATCATGGAAAACGTGTGCTCTGTGTCAAGCCTGTGACTTGCATTGTTTTTCACAAAGGATAGATAGATGAAAGAAGTGTCTTTAACCTAACTCAGAATTGTTAGGCACTTATCCAGTTTGTATTACACTTCTCTCCTTCAGAACCCGGACTCAGCAGCAGTAATAAGATTCATGCCATGTAACACAAATCTCTCCGTTTGAGCTCTTGCTTCATCAGCACTCCCGTAAAAGATTGGGTCAAAACTGCTAGGTGCGGGTGTGGCGGGTTAGCCTTGGCTAACAGCAAATGCCCACCCAGCTGTTCAGTCTCTCCCCTTCCTTAGTGGGTCAGGGGCAGAAAATAGGATGTGAAGACTTGTAGCTTGAGATAAAGACAGGGACACCACGTACTAATTATTGTCACAGGCAAAACAGGCTCGACTTGGGGAAAATTGATTTAACTTGTTGCCAGTTAAAATAGATTCAGATAGTAAGAAACAGAAAGACAGACATGAAAGCAACACTTCTCCTCCCCCCTTTCCCAGGCTCAACTTCACTCCTGTGCCCCTCCCTGTGTGGTGCAGGGGGCAGAGGGGGGTTACAGTTCGTGCGAGCTGGTTTCTTTCTGCTGCTCCTTCCTTCTCACGTTATTCCTCTGCTCTGGCGTGGGCTCCCCGCTGGCTGCAGGCCTTCAGGAAAAAAATCTGTTCTGGCATAGGCTCTCCATGTGCCGCAGTTCCTTCAGCACATATCCACCTGCTCCAGCTTCAGTCCTTCCCAGGCTGCAGTGGCGGATATCTGCTCTGGCACCTGGAGCACCTCCTCCCCCTCCTTCTCTGACCTTGGTGTTCCCTCTGCTGTTTCTTACTCCTTTTGTTCCCTCCTCCTCTCTGTGGTATTTTCTGTCCTTTCTTAAATACTTTTTCACAGAGGTGCCACCAGCTTCGCTGAGGGGCTCAGCTGTGTCTTGCTGTGGGTCTGCTGGAGCCAGCTGGGCCGGGGACAGAGCAGTCTGGCCTCTTT
>NW_008824356.1:12914314-12954159 GCF_000699105.1 Pygoscelis adeliae | reverse complement strand
CAGTCCCTGGCCTCTTTCCACAGAGGCCACCCCTGCAGCCCCGCCGCTGCCAGCACCTTGCCGTTTACATGCAGTACAGCAGGATTTACAACAACTGTAGCAGCTGGCATAGAAATCATCGTGCTACTCTGAGGTTCATGAAGATGTGGTCCTTGGCTGGTCTGTAGGCTGTTTGGGTGCAAGAAAGGTGCCATTCTCAAGTGTTCACATCCTGAGTATCACTTCTCAGATGGAACCGAGACAAACCCCATGTCGTTAGAAATAAAATCTTAAAGCAGTTTTCACTAATGAAACTTTGTGAGTGTTCCCAAGTAGTTTAACTAACTGAAAAAGGTTCCTTCTAAGAAAACGATCTGAAGAAATTTTGATTCCGTTTGTTGAATTTTGTCTAACGTTGTGGTGGTGAAGTGTGGTCATGAGAGTTAGCAAAAGCTCCAAGTACAAAATTACTTGTTCACAGATTATTGGAAGAGGTAAAATAGTAAATGTTGAATAACTGAAATTAATGAGAATGTATTTTAAAGTGCACCCAGAATTGGGAAGCATTGGTTATAGGATTCTTTTCTATTTTAAGCCAGTCTGAATGGGCTACTTTATTTAATAAAGGCCTTAATCTGTAGGAGAACCATGTACAACTTTGTCTTGGAAAACTTGGTTGGCATCAAAAACACAGTTGTGTGAATGAAATGCAACATGCCATAAGAGGGAGATTTTCTCTAAGATCACAGTTTAGTGTAGCAGTCCCTAAAATAACTAGTGATGACCACAACACTTTGATGTTAATGATCACATGTATTTGAAATCCCCTTTTTTTTCATTAAAAGCTTTTATTTTTTAAGGTATCTGTAAAGTTGCTCTTCTCAAATATTGAAAAATAAGACATGAATTATCAGTGATGATTCTTTTTCAGTAAGTTTATCCTAACATGTTGGTCTTACAGATGACTCCTGTATTTTATTGAAGCGTTCAGGTTTGAGGATTGTGTTTTGAAACCTCTCTGCAACAGTTTTAATGAGAGTATTGTGTCATTCGTAGCTTTGAGAATTGGGATTCTCAGGGTGCCTGGAATTTTGTGGTGTTTGAAATGATCATTTTGGAAGCTAGCAATCACATTTCAAAGCCGATTGCAAGGCCGTCATGAATTTTTGATGAAACAGTAGTGTCTCGAAGCAGCTACAATGGACTTCAGTATGAAGGTTGTGTCTGCTCAGAGCGTTCTGAGGACATCAGTGCTCTAATGTTTTCTTTCCTTCCTTTGGAAACACAGTGAGGAAACCTTAGGTCAGTTCAGTGACAAGCTGAATGGATAAAATAAAGGATCCGTGAATTTCCATGGGTATTTCCGGCCATTCGTTGTTGCTGCAATTGGAATGTGACCTTGCGCAAGTTCAGTGAGATGCATGGCTCTGTCTGGAAAAGCACTGAGGTGGTGAATTTTTACAGTTCAAGTGAGGTGGAATGATGTAGTTCTGTAGAAACCTTAGCTGGTGTGAAATACTGCATTACTGTGGGGAGAGAATGCACACTGCGGAAGTTCGCGGATCTATACGCTACCAAGAGCATTGTGATATTGCCATGAAAATAGAACACTGTCTACAGGTATCAAGTTTGCTGATGGAAATACACCAGCCTTTTAACACACTGCTTTCTTACCAATTGAATTTCTTACTACCATAACTATCCCATTTCCGTTTGTTGTTGTTTTGTTCCGTGTGTGATCTTTGTTCTGACTACCTTTCCTCTCAACACCTTGTTTCTATAGTTTCTTATTATATCTTTCCTCATATTTAGCCTTGCAGAATAAGGGAGCTGAGAGGAGTTAGGAGCAGAGTAGCAAAACCAAAGGATCAGGAAGTATTTTACATGACTATTTTTTGTTTGTTACTTTCTATGCTGCTTCTTTTTCTGGATATAAGTAGGACATAAAAATAGAAACATCTTATCAGTTTTCATTTGTTTGGCTCCCTTGTGAAATACAAGACCTCAAATGTATGGTTAAAGCTTATCCTCAGAGTAAACCAGGGATTTCTAAACCTCTCAGGACCCGTGTCCTACTTAGAAGGTGTTTATCAAATTTGTTTGGTTTTTATACATACAACTTGTAATGCAATTTATATATGCAAAACTTTCCAAAGAGATCTATGTCTCTACCAGAAAAGTTTGCAGACCATGATGTGATATGCCTTTTTGCATTTCCACAAAAGCAGAAATGAAGCTTTCTCTTCATTTGTTACCTTTTTTTTTCTTCTGTTGTGTTCACTATCATATTTACCGAACAAGTGTACTGAAGACACACGTTTTTCTGAATGAAGACCAAAGACAGTACTAAGATGTGTTGTCTTATTTTTGACTGACAGCTTTGTTTCTTCAGATAGCCAGGGGTGTTACAACAGTGTAAGTGATGATGTAGACCTGCTGCTTGTGTTCCAACTGACTTGTCATCTGGAAGAGAAAATGCTAGTGTAGTCAGTATGATTTCACAAGTAACCAAGCTGGTCTAACACCTTGCTGCTATTGTGTGGAGGAGCTCTTTCTTCCTACCTTTACTCAAGCTGCTCCTTCTGTATGCAGTTTCTCCTGGTTACGTGTTCCTGGCCTCTCCCTTGTGTTGATGAACACCAGAGGTGGGACTTACTGTGCTGGGCCAGCAGAAAACTCTACGTTCCTCTTTGTGGGGTTAGTTTCTGCTGGCTTACTGAGCTGATTTGCCTCCCACAGGGGTCTGAAGAGTAGTATAACAGCTGGTGGAAAATGAACAGTGGCAGCAGCCAGTGAAGGGCAAAGGCGAGGGGAACTGTCTTCCTCTCCCACTGTGAGGAAGCATGTAATTGATCTGAGTGGAATGAACTAAGTACTTCTGGGTATTTGGAGCTTATAGCTTCTTACATTCATAATATATGGAAGTATATTATGAATGTAATTATTTTAGAAATTAGACATCTCAATATATTAATGTTGGGTTGGTTGCACTCTGATGCTTTGTTTAAAATCATAGAATCATAGAATCGTTTAGGTTGGAAAAGACCTTTAAGATCATCGAGTCCAAGCGTTAACCTAGCACTGGCAAGTCCACCACTAAACCATGTCTCTAAGCACCACATCTACACGTCTTTTAAATACCTCCAGGGATGGTGACTCAACCACTTCCCTGGGAATCCTTGACGACCCTTTTGGTGAAGTTATAAGAAGAAATGGTAGCCTGATTCATCGGTGTATATGTCCGTATTATAGCTGCTCTAGGTTCCTTTAACCTAACTTCAAGGGTTAAAGGTTAGCATTAACTTTTCTATAGGGAAATAAGTTCATTAGTATAAATTCAGGATCATTGGTGCCACTTTTGTTTGAATTTGATTTGCATGGTAGTAAAGAAGGGGGCAGAAGGTCCCTAACCATGCCAAATGTGGGCCATTCTCCTTCTCTGCCAAATCTGGGCCATTCTCCTTCCCCGCAAATCTGTCTTGTAAGTAATCAGATTTTAGAATTTGGGGGTTAAGTTCTCTGCAGTTTTCTCTGCACTGAACACAATTTAATTGGTGATCTGATAAGGAGCGACTGAAGACAATGGTGATCTGATAAAGAGCGACTGAAGACAATAACTTTGTAAAAGGCAAAGTGGCAGGATGTTGAGATAAATTGGAGGGAGTGAGGATGTCGGGCTAATAGTGCCATGTTTGTTGGTAGCAAGACCTTTAATCATTGGAGAGCATTTGATCTCTGCTCCAGGCTCTGGAGGAAGAGTGCTGAATCTGGGCGTTTCCCTGGTGTCAGCAAATGTGTGGCAGAATGCATAGTGGCAGTTATTAGTAAGTTGCTCTGATCAGAGATGTTGTCAGTTGCTCTGCTGCTTCAGGAGATGTTGCATGAGTTTCTGCAAGTTCCCACCCCACTGATGATCTGTGTGTGATTGGTATGATTCCACTCAAAATGTGTATGCATAACCAGAAATCCTTTACTATAATCTCATATTGTTTTCAAGAGAAGGGAATGCATGAAAGGTGGTGGGGTTTTTTAATGTAGTTGTAAAGTAATTTTAAGTCTCCTTTTTACAGATTTTGCTAGAGCTTTATAGTGTGTATGCTGTTTTTTTCCAAGAGGATCTTGGTTCATTCAGTTCACAGAATAGACTGGCCTCTGGAGATAGAGCCATAAATCTTAAGGCCAGAATCAAGTATTTCATCAAATCATTCATTCTGTCTTTAGAATTATCTCAGTCACTGCCTGTGGAATTATCACATAAGAAATCTGTAAAATCTGTAATATTGTAGAGTAGGAAGAAAGCTGCACTTAAGCACTCTTACTAAGTTTGTCACCCATATTAGTATTCTGTAGAGATGGCATATTAACAATGATTAATCAACAACTCGAGTTTTGATACAGCTGCTCTACAGCTGATGTTTCTGATGTGTAACATGTAAAGGGCGATAAAGCAAAGGAAGGGCTTTGAAACGTGTGCTTGTATTGTCTGGAAAAGAGGAGAGGATCAGGATCTGACCCTAGCAGATACTTAGTCATTTCTTTGATAATGACAGTAGATCCTGAATGTTTAAGCTGTACTGAAAGAAAGGAGGAAATAAAAGAGGACTTACGTGTTAAAGTGTTTGGCAAATGCTGCTCTTCCACTGTTATGTTCCCTGTTTAAGCGTTTAATCTGAAATTGTGTATTGTTGTTCTGTTTTGGTTACTTCCTTGGCTATATGAATTAGAGCTTCCCCTTTATTAGAATAAAGGAGTAGTCTTTTCAGCCTTGCGCTTGTCAGGTGCTGGAGCCCTGGTGCAGACAGCTCCCTGGGGAACTGACAACTATTATGTAGTTATGCATCATCCTGAGGTGGAGGGTGTTGCCAGGTTTCACAGAAGACTTGTCCTTCCTCTTCCCAAAAGGAGGTGTAAACTGTGCTGCTTTCACAAAAAGTGGGTGGGAAATCACTTTTGGCTCTAGACAAATCCTGAATGTAGCTCACCTGAGGCCGGTAACTTGTTTTATCTCCATAAAACTTCTGGAAAGGCAACCAAGATATGAAAATACCAACAGCTTCAAGGCACTCCCCTGTTTTTTCTGCAGTTAATTATGTGAACAAGTTGTTGCTTATCTTTCAAGTGTGCCTTATTTCAAATTCAGGTTTGCCTGGGCTCAGCTTCCAGCCACACTTCTGTTTTTCTTTTTACCATTTAATTACAGTCTCTTTACCTTAATGGGGAGAAAACGCTGTGCATTAATCAAGGCTCTAATGGGATTGCTTTAGAGCTGGGCTTAAGGAAAAGCATAAGTAGGGGACCTACTGCTTTTAAAGTTGATGATAGAATTTTTAAAAGAAAACAACAAAGTTGCTGAAAGGTGCTTTCTTTCTTAAAACTGGTGGTTATGTACCTGACACAATCATCTCTGAGAGTGACAGGCTACTTGCCCTTCAAGAATTTACTTGGGGTTTCCCAGGAGCTAGTGGGTGGGGAAGAGGATGAGAAGAGGCTGGTTTTTTGAGTGACTGGCTTTTGGAAATGGTAGAGAACTGCAAGGTCTCCCCTTTGGGGAGCAGAGGCTCATCTGTGTGCTTTCATCTGAGCTTTGGGTCATCCCATAGATGAAAAATGTCCCTCTTCTGACCTGACGATCAATCAGTGATTAATGCAGAGAGATGTCCAGGGAGTGAAGGTGCGAACCAAAATCTCTAGATGGTGAGGTTTAGGAGTAAGGAAATATTCCTGATGTATAAGAAGTTGGGCAGAGTCAGGATCTCTTCGATCTCTTATTTCTTCTTTTTTGTCAACCATTTTCTTTACCTTCTTGGGAGAACAAAAGTTGAATTCCATTGTCATCATCTGTCAAATTTGCACTGTGCTGCAATGTAGCTGTTTGGTAGCGCATGGACAAGAGCCACTGTCCCCATGACATGGTTTGGTTTTGCCTTCCATCTAAATAGTCTCTAGTCGGGTTTTTTTGTTGTTAGTAGCGACAGGAAAATTGGTTTGTCCTTTGACAAACAAATCATGGCAAGAAGCAAGACTGAAAAGAATTCCTAACTACCACAGCGTGTGCTTTTCCTGTTCTCCAAGTCACTCTTTGGTCTTCTTTGTAACCTAAACAAAACATAAATGGAAAGAAGCTAAATTTTGATCATTCTCCCTCGATGTGGTTACTAGAACTGTTCCCAGTTAAACAGCCGAAGTTGATGATGATCCTGTTTCCCACACTTCATGCTTCCCAGTCTTGGGTATGACCCCGCATTCTTATTTCTTGGTTTTACATTGCATTTGACTGAATGGGCCAAGTTTAATTCAAACATAAACTTACCAATAATCTAGATGATACATTGTGGATGTCTTGGCTTGATTATTTACTGTTCTGATGGTCTTAACATTTCACAAAATTTGGGAGCTTGAATATTAAAAGAAAAAGCCATAAAAATAATATGATTTGAAACAATTGCTGCAGTCTTCTGTGCTTCTTAATAAGTGCCCTCATAAAATAAATTCCTGTAGTAGAGGTACTTTGGAAGTAACTTTGTGTGTGCATAAATAGTCTGGGAAGCCTATAATATTTTAATTCAAAGTGAGTTTTGGCTGTCAAGCAGGAAAATTGCCTAGCATAGCTGCAGAGTAAAAGGGTGCCATGCCCTCTGTGTACTTAAGAGGCAGAGGAGTGAATGACTGTGTATAATTAAAGGTGCTAATAAGTAGAATTAGAGTTTCTTTGAGCAGCTGACTCTGTATTTTCTGCTTCTGGTTTTACATGTGTATCATCTGCATCAGTCTGGAGCCTTTCTACCAGGAGTGCCTGTTGGTCTGTACATGTTCTCTAGCTATTATTCTGCTGTCCCCAGAGACCTGACTGGACAAGATCCTGGGCAACCTGCTCTAGTTGATCTTGCTTGGAGCAGGGGTGTTGGACTAGGTGATCTCCAGAGGCCTGTTCCAACCTCAGCCACCCTGTGATGCTGTGAATTCTTGCTACTTAGTAGTCAGTGATGGAATCATAAGTGACATCTGTATATCCATATATTATTTTTCTTTTCTTTAATGTAAATCTTGTATAAATCTAAGTTTAGTTTTAGCATTCATTTTAATTTAAGTAGCTTCTGGTCAGTTACTTGAATGGGTACTTGGAGACTTCTGCCAATATTCCTCTTCAGGTACAGCCAGTGCTCTTAATAACTCTTATGTGCATCCTGAACAAAGCAAATGTCTTTGTTTTAAGTGTATGGTCAACTTGTTCCCAGTTAGAAAACACGTTTCATGCTGTTTCTGCCAGATGAATATGAAATCAGCTCTGGATCCAGGATTTCCAGATCCTCCTCTGGAAGAAGGCTCCTTTTCAAAATGGCCTTCTTAATAAATGTTCTGTGGGGTGCTATAAGATTTTTCTCCTCTTCAGCTGTTTTTACAGAAACTTTACTCTGAAATTTTTGTCTAGGTACTACATGGAGCAATTGACCCCTTTAGGATCCTTCTTGCTGCATCCTACTGCTGGATAAAAATTCCTCAGTTTGTTTTTCAGATTTAGGCATAACAATAATCCAACATGTCTTAAGAAATCTGAGCAAAAATCCTCTCAAAATAATGCAACATGGAGTCCTTCAGGTACTCTGAGCCTTCAGTTTTACCTTTAGAGAGAATAAGAGTTTTAGGGATTGAGTAGGACGAGTTTCCTTTCTTACTCCCAAGCTAGTTTCCCTCTGGGAAGATTTGAAGCACCAGAACAGAGATTACAAGGCAAGTCTCAACTTGCTGGAATCCTGCATGTCAAATTATGGTCCCATTGGGATACTGGAAATCTCATACTTGTCGTCTTTACCCCTTGACCCTTTCCTCACCTGCTTATTTAAATTTTTTTTATTTTTAGTTCTGAGTTAAGACTTGAGTTTTTTATTTCTTTCTCTCTCTGGAATCCAGTACAGGTGAAGCAGCAGCGTCTTCTGTTCTGACAATTCCATGCTTCATCTAATTGATCTCACCTCATGCAGTATCTTCATTTGGAGCTAACGATAGCCGTGATCTTTTGACTTCAGTGCATTCAGACAATTGTGCTTTTTAAGAGTCTGAAATATGTTACCTGAAATACTGAAGACTTTGGTGGAGAGTGGGTGAAGTGATACAGCATGCTTCTAGATTTGTTATCTGCTTGCTTACAAGGAAAGATTAAAGTTTGGTTGGCCAGTCACCTCAGATTCTGTAACTAGTTTGCTCTATATTTCCTATTCCTAAATACTTCCTATTCAAATTCAGATCCTCAGGGCTTGAGTCTGAGGTTGAGCCTCTTTGCTTAAAGCTTTGTGGTAGGAGATTTTCTCTTAATTCTGCACATTTTTCTTGCAGTTGTGTAATTCAGAAGAGTGTGAAACGAAATACTAAAAATACTTCTTTTAATCTATGCCATTTGGTGTATGAGGAAGAAAACACTGTTTTTTCCCCATACTCTTTCTGCCTTTAGATGTTGAGCTGTTGAGGCCCCATAATGTGTAACTGTCTTTGTTAGCACAGGATCGTGGGTATTCTTGCCAGTGTATCACAGCGGTATGACGTGGATGTTTCATTGCAGAGGAACATCTTGTGCATGGAGCCTTGATACCAGGAGCAGGGTTGTTGATAGTTGTTGCCGCAGAGGTGATAGCAACTGTGTTATCTGTGAGAGGCGTGTTTGCATTGTACCTTTCAAGTATTTCCTTGTGATGTTAAAAATACAACTGAAATAAATAATTTTCAGGCCCTTTTAAAAAATATTACGTTTTCTGCATTAATATTAGGAACACTTGAGAAACCACATAGATAGTAGTTGTGGCCTAGATAACCTTCAGTGTTTTGCTTTCATTTTTATCCAGGACTGTTGAACCACCACAGGAAAAGTAATACTTGAACAAAGTAGCTGTACAGAACAACAGGTAGCAGGTTCATTAGTTCTGTTGAGAACACTTAATCATTCACTATGGATGTATCTTGGTGTACTCTGGAATTGAATGAACTTTTAAAGTCACCTCTTGGAGAGAGATTCTGCAGGCAAGAGACAGAGCTTCTAATCTGTATTCAGTTAGGGCTTTTTGGTTTTGTTTTTTTTTTCCTGAGCTGTGTGCAGTGTTGCCATGCTTTCCTTTTTCTCCCCTTCTCCCTAAACTTACTTTTAGAAAGCAATTTAGAGCTAGATATTCCTCTCACCTAGCCTGCTGACAACCCCTGGGTTCTTCAACGAATGCCTGGAGGTTGTGGTAGCATTCATCAGAAAACTGATTGTTTTGTATTTTAGCATGTGATTCAGTGGATGATTCAAGATGGACCATGGTTTTAAGGTAATAGTAATAAGTATTCATCATTCTTGACCCAGGATAAATGAAGATTAAGCCTCTGTTTTAATTCACTGTTTTTCTGCGAGTAACTGCTTCGGATCCTGATAGTGTTGTAGCAATTTTGCTTCAACAAGCAGATGTTAAAAATCAAGTAGCAAAGCAGCTGTCATTATGATATTTTTAGACACTATTGTACAAAGACGTGTCATCATGTGTGGTTTTTCCCCTACCCCATATTTATGCCAGCCTTTATTCTCATTTTGAAGATGGTTAGGGCTGATCCATATTGCAAAGAGGGATAGCTATGTCTGCACAAGGTTCTTCTCAAGACATTTTGTATGGGTGTGACTAAGCTTTCTCTAAGTTGAAAGAAAACAGCTTGCGTGTGTAGATGTGTCTGGGTTTTTTTTGCTTTTGCTTTCAGTACTAACAAAAATGGATATTTCACCTTCAGTTTGTCTTGCAGTTCCAATGTGCTCAGGCTTGTCTTTGATTATAGGCGGAGGACATTCTATTAGGCAGGTGGATTACTTCAGTGATACTGTGATGTTGCAGAAACAGATGGGCAAGTTAGGCTGTCCTTCTCCAGTTAGGAAATGGTTCTGCAATGCAGCTGTGATATAAGTCATCAAATATCCCCTAGCTCTACTAAGTAATTGTTGATGAACTCTTCAGCAGAGGAATGGATGAATAAGAGGGAGTGTTTCCTTTGATCAATAATTTTATATTGATCCATAACTATCCCAATTTTCTAAAAGTGGGAAACTGGTTTTCATGGTATTGAAACTGTTTACTAACAGGGTTTTTTTCTTCTGAAACATCTGTTTAGACTGGCTGAAAGAACGGTAGACTTCAAGGTATCTAAAAACTTCACACAGTTTAATCCTGTCTTTATAAAGTGTCTTATAGAAAAGTATAATCTAGATCACTCATACTGTGCTGGAAGAAAAAGAAAAGCAATTTCTTCTCATACATTACTTGCGTTATTTCAGGATGTCTTAAGGGATAGCTAAAGCTGATTAAAAACTCTGCTAGAGCTATGGTTTCATAAATGGTTTCTTTCAGAAATGTCCATGTAATTGGAATTTTGTTATAAGCACTGTTGAGGCTCGATCTTACTGGCACAGAATGGTTGACATGCCTCGAGCCAATGCTTTGTTAATAAAGCACTCCCTCAGTCATAATTTGATTTAAAAATTTGTTGCCAATGTCTGGCCCTGACCGACATTAGCAGATGAGTGACTTAGTAAATACGAAAATCCTGCTTTGCAGTAACTTTTATGGTTTGCATTCTGTGACCTGTTGTCTTCTGCTGTTGGTCACCAGCAGCTGAGTGAGTGCACCACTTCCATGATGAAAGCCAATCTGACAGTAACTGTTTCTCATATGGTGCTGTGTCTCATGATATACAGCAATGGTACAGGGAAAGGGTGAGTTGTGCTGTATATGGGTGACCTAGAAGAACGGCTTTTGTTTTGATGCTTAATCAGATCTGTGTGTAAGTTGCGGCTGTTGTTTTCTCCTCTCCCACCTTTATTCTGAAAGAAAGTACATGTAATACATGTTGATGCACTGTGACTGTCCCTAGCTAGTGTATGGATCATTAGCTTCTCTAACTTGCATCAATGATGGGAACAAAATATCTGGGTGCTATGGACTACTTTGATTCTCATCTTAAGGTGTCTGGATAGTTTCAAGAGTATGCGCCAGCATGAAATTAAGGCTTTGCTCTTGCTTGTGTCCTGTCTTTAGAGACAATATATTTTTTTTTCAAGTCATTGTCAGAGAGGAGAAACTTATCTTAGGGTGAAGGGGGGAGGATGAGAGAGGGAAGAGAGAGAGAGAGAGAGACTAAATTAAACTTTCTAGAGGTGGCTTTTTGTTTCTCTTCTCTTACTTTCCCCAGTGTGAGAAATTCTGCTGTGTACAAGAGAATAATAATCTTACAAATGTTCTGCAAAGTGCTAGGTCTGTGTCAGTGCCTGTCTTGTTCTACTGTGGCCCCACAAATGGGTGACAATTGGAGCTTCTAGAGCTGGTCTTCCTCTTTCTATGGTGCAGCTGTTGAGCAACTGGAGTATGGCTACACTCTGCTCTTGCATGTGCCAGTGCTGTTCTTTGGTTACAAGCAAAATGATTATTTTCCCCTTTAGTAATAGGGATGGTTTCAGCACTTCGTTTTAAGAATCCTCATGCCTCAGGGAATGCATTTTCACACCTAACAGTGCAAGGTTTATTTTCTTTTTCCTTAGTGTCTAACCTGTTCTTCAGGATATCTGCTAATCTGTTGTAACCATCCAAACTAGTTGTTTCACATGCTTCCATGACAATTTTGTAGTTTATATAAACAAAACATCTCTGGCAGCTGGTGCACAGTCTAGCTGTGTTTTTTACCTGTCTCTCCGTAAAGATAGATCTACTGTATTGAACTTACTTAAAGAAATGATTGTTACAGGAGTGTGGGCCAGAAGAAATTTTCATAGAATCATAGAATAGTTTGGGTTGGAAGGGACCTCTAAAGGTCATCTAGTCCAACCCCCCTGCCATGGGCAGGGATAGCTTCAACTAGATCAGGTTGCTCACAGCCCCGTCCAACCTGACCTCGAATGTTTCCAGGGATGGGGCATCCACCACCTCTCTGGGCAACCTCTTCCAGTGCTTCACCACCCTCAGTGTAAAAAATTTCTTCCTTATATCTAGTCTAAATCTACGCCCCTTTAGTTTAAAGCCATTCCCCCTTGTCCTGTCGCAGCAGGCCCTGCTAAAAAGTTTGCTGCCTTCTTTATTATAAGCCCCCTTTAAGTACTGATAGGCTGCAAGAAGGTCTCCCCAAAGCCTTCTCTTCTCCAGGCTGAACAACCCCAACTCTCTCAGCCTTTCCTTATAGGAGAGGTGTTCCATCCCCTGATCATTTTCGTGGCCCTCTTCTGGACCCGCTCCAACAGGTCCGTGTGTTTCTTATGCTGAGGGCTCCAGAGCTGGACGCAGTACTCCAGGGGGGGTCTCACCAGAGCAGAGCAGAGGGGCAGAATCCCCTCCCTCAACCTGCTGGCCACGCTTCTTTTGATGCAGTCCAGGATACGATTGGCCTTCTGGGCTGCGAGCGCACATTGCTGGCTCCTGTCCAGTTTTTCATCCCCCAGTACCCCCAAGTCCTTCTGGGCAGGGCTGCTCTCAACCCCTTCATCCCCCAGCCTGTATTGATACTGGGGGTTGCCCCGACCCAGGTGCAGGACCTTGCACTTGGCCTTGTTAAACCTCATGAGGTTCACAGGGGCCCACTTCTCCAGCTTGTCCAGGTCCCTCTGGATGGCATCCCATCCCTCTGGCGTGTCAACTGTACCACTCAGCTTGGTGTCATCTGCAAACTTGCTGAGGTGCACTCGATCCCACTGTCTATGTCACTGATGAAGATATTAAACAGTACCGGTCCCAATACAGACCCCTGTGGGATACCACTCGCCACCAAATTTTGAGACCTACTTAAAGGAATGCGTATGAAAGGGAAGGCATGTGTGGTACTTGCTTCTTTGGCATGTTTGAAGTTCTGCTATTTGAAGTGTTGAAGAATGTCAGTGATAGACCTCACTCATTGCAAACAGTCTTGATGATATTTCAGCTCCTGCATTAAAGCACTGGTTTTAGTGTCATTTGGATTCCTTGCTATGTTTGACATTTGTGTTTCCTCAAGCTTCTTTGGAAATGAAGTTTGCTCAGCAAAGCGTTAAACTGAATAAAAGGAAAGAGGAATGTTGCTTGTTAAATGAAATACTTTGCTTTTGATGAGTACAGATCAGGGAGGAAGTATCTACTTGCACATCCCTTAAAACGTAAACAGTTTGACGTATTTTTACCCGTTTTTAAGTGACCACTTAGCTTTAAAAATACAATTAGCAAAATTAATCTTCATTGTTCTTCTCCCAAGTAGGACATTACTATGCTGACTTCAAGTACTATTTTCAAGGCCCACTCTTTTTTTTAATCACCTTTTTTAAGAGGCTCATAGACAAAAATTGTGTACTCAGAGCACTCTCTGGAGTCTTCGGAATATTATTAGTAAAATACCTGTGCTGAAAGGACCCCTCCGACACCTGTTCTTTGCAAGGCAAATAATTGCATCCTATGAATATGTTCTGAACCACGGTTTTGTAAGTTTGGAGCAGGCCTCTGATCTCTGAGACCCTTTCACACAGAACATGTTAAACTCCTTCCACCAAAGACTAACCTCCCTTGCACTGGTGTACCAAACCAGCTGTCTTTTCTGTGCATACAGTTTACACTCTTTGTTTTCCAGAGATGGAACAGTTGCAGAAAGTGCAGTCCTATGGAGTGCTATGCTAAAGCTGTCTTTGAGCAGGGTAATGTTGCTCATAATATCTGACTTTACTATTTGTTTATAATAATACTGTGTCTATGCTAATGAAGTTTGGAATTTGGAATAAGGCTGTAACAAAGGGGATTTGGTCCAAAATACCAGGTTTAGATTTGGTCAGTTTAATGTCCTTTTTAGTTTGCGGCTTGAAATTGAAGCTACGCAAGCTGTTGATTTTTATCAATTGTGCTAAGATTTCTGTTTGAAGGAAAAGAAGGAGCATGCAGAAAGTAAACTGTAACAAAATAGATGCTGAGTATCTTTAAAAATAAAAAAATCTCATTTTAGCATGTTGCTTCTCTTGGAAAATTTGCTTTATTGCAGGAAGTGACAATTGTCTCTATCATTTGTGCTTTTTAGTATATGTATCAGTGCTTGCAGAAAATCTGTTGATATTGATGGAAAATTACTCCATTTGATGGAAAAGTCTCATCAAGTGAAGCATTATGCCCTGACAGAGGATGACTGTGTTGGGCAAAGGGGGCATATGCAAGTCTTTGATACCCAGGTGGGTTGTGTTAGAGTGCTGAAAGAGCTGGCCAATGTCATTGCAAGGACACTGTCATTTTTTTAAAGGTCCTGGTGATCAAGGGTGATTCCTGGTGACTGGAAAGAGGCAAATGTGGCCGTTTGTAAGAAGGTCAAGAAGGAGGATCCAGGGACTGCAGGATGATCAGCCTAACCTCAAGCCCTGGGAAGATTAGGAAGCATGTCCTGGAAACTGGCTGGAAGGATAAGGAGGTGATTGGGATCAGTCAACATGGGTTTATCAAGGACTAACCAACCAGATCGCTTTTGATGACGAGAAGTGACTGACTGTATGGATAAAGTGGGGACAGTGGATATTGTTGGCTTCAACTTTGTCTAGACCTTGGACACAGTTCCCCATACTGTATCTTGTAGCTCAATTGAAAAGACAGGTGATCGGTGGAAAACTGGCTGGGCTCAGAGGTTTGATCACAGGTTAAAAAAAAAAATCCAGTCTGTGACGTATTAGAAGTGGGGCCTCTGTTTAGTATTTTTCTTGGTGACGTGGACATTGAGAATGCACCCTCAGTAGTTTTGTGGGTGATAGAAAACTGGAGGGGAGTATGTGACTGCTGTTTAGAGGGATCTCAACAGGCTGGAGAAGTGGACTAATGGCAAAACTCACGAAGTTCAGCAAATGCAAATGCCACGGTCCTATACTTGAGAAGGAATAGCTGTAACAGTATAGCCTGCGGATCAACTGGCTAAAAAGAAGCTTTGCAGAAAAGGGTTGAAGGTCCTGGTGAACAACAAAGGGAGCATGAGTAGGCAGCAAACCCTTGTGGCAATAAGACCGACCGCACAGTGCGCTGTATTAGCAAGAATGTAGTCAGCAGTTTGAGAGAAATTATTATTCCCTACTGTTTGTCACTTGTGAGACCACATCTGGAATATTGTATCTAGGTTTGGGCTCTCCAGCACAAGAAAGACATTGGTATAGTAGAGTTAGCCCTGTGGAGGGCCACCATGATGATAAGGGGGCGAAAGCATGTTACCTAAGAGAACCAGCTGAGAGCTGCATTTGTTAAATCCCTTAGAAAGGGAAGGCTAAAAGGGGATCCTACTGCTGCCGTTTCCCACCCCCTCCTTGAATACGGAGGTGGCCTCTTCTCAGAAATGCACAGTGAAAGTATCAGAAGCAATAGACAAAAATTGACAAGGGAAATATTGAATGAATAGCAAGGAAAAAATTTCCACAATGAGAACAGTCAAATGTTGGAAAAGGTTGTCCAGAGGGGTTTTGTAATCTGTGGAAATGCTCAAAACTCAACTGGGTATGATCCCGAGTTGCCTGTCCTAATGTTGAAGTATGTTTCTTATTTCTTTTTCTTCACTTAGTACATTGAAATAGCTTTTATTTTTCATTTTTGCTGAACAGACTTCAATGAAAGAGTAGTACAATTAGTGTAAATTGCTTAAAAAATTCATGGAATTATACTGATAACATTGTGAATGTATGGGAATGAACTGGGTCCTTCTCTACTTTTATTTCCTCAGAGGATTTAAAATTTCAGGTATAATATCTTAGAAGAAACTTCAAATGATAGGAGTTTTGAGAGCCTAGGAAATTAAAAATGGCAATTTTTAATTGTGCGAATTACAGATAAGTGGTGTTTTCCAGGACGATGAGCTGGGTGCAATAAAAAGGGATGTTTCTGGCTGGCTCTCTTGCTTTTCTCCAGAGGGCAAAGTGTGATTGCTTGCCTTTGGCCAACCTCAACCCAGTCTTCAGGCAGGCTCTGAGCCTGCCAGAGTCCTGGCCTATAGCTATGGGTGGGAGGCAGTCTGGGTGCTCTGGCTTGGGCCCTTTCCTAGGAGAGTGCAGTTGACCACGACTATCAGAGCTGGTGGCTGCTGCTGCTACAAGGTGGTAGAGGAATGGAGGCTGTGGACAAGGGATTCCAAAGCCTGGTGTTGGTCCCTCCAAGTGCTTATGTTGAGAGAATCTACTGCCCCTTTCCTTGCTTTCTATTGTACTCTGATATAATGTATGGGTAAAACTCATGCTGTAGTAAAGAAATTTTTTTTCTCCTTGTTTTCTAAACACAGGGAAGACTGCATTCAGATTATTTGGTGGTGTCTGATCTAGAGATGAGATGAGTATAGCTGAAGTATCAGGAGAAACTTTGGTGGGCAAAGGAATGGAACTGTTACTGCAAATCTGAGATTGATGAATTTGACAACTATGGTCTGAAAGTCAGAAAATTAAGCAGGCTGGTAATTAGGCTGCATCTGTGGCATGGCTTGTCTTCATCTGGATGCTGAGATCTTTCCCTTCTGCAGTAGTGTTTAAACAGTAAAACGTGAGTGAATGGTAGTTCAGAACAAATAAATGTCCAAATTACCATGGATGTCTTTCCCAGAACACCAAATAAAAAACATAAATAGAAAAATAAGCACTCCCTTGATGCTTTTGCTATTTGTCTGGTCTCTTAAACTCTCTCTTGAAGAAATTGTGGTTTAAGAATCAGCAGTTAGCTGGAGGTTTTAAGGAGAAAAAATTCTAGGTTTTTGTCATTCTACTTGATAGACATGTTACAGGACAGCACTGGTCCTTATAGCTTACTGTATAATGGCATTGCACATGGGTCATATACTAGTCCAACTGACATGAACTGAAATTTGCTGTACTTAAAAGGTGACATAATGCTGATGCATTTATAGTTCCTGAGGGAAAGCTTTTCCTCTACAGTAATACTGAGTTCTGCATGTCCTGGTCTTTCTGTCCCTTCTCGTAACCTCTAAGGACAGTGCTAAAGGTTATAAGGTGGTGAGTCCTTTTCTGATAGCTTTTTGCCTTTCCCCCTTTTTAAATCTTTTTTATTTATTGTTAGTTCAAATTTGGGTTATTCAAACATTGTTCACAAGACATGATCTGGCCTTTTCAAGTCCCAGATAGTGAGGTGATGACTTTTACAGCTCTCTTCTCACTAGACAAACTACTCAACACGTTTCAGTAAACTAAGTTTAGTGCTCCTGGATAAGGTCAAGGTAGAGGATGACTAGTTTCTTGAATTTCGGCAAATGTGGTAGCTGCAGCTTTGCTGGGCAGCCTGGTATTATGTTCTACCTGTGTGTCTGAGAAGTGGTGGTATGCCTTCTAAGACACGGGCAGAATGATGAGAAATGGACTTTCAAACTGAAGACTTGGGATGGCTGGAGTCTTAACAAGGTCTGAGTGATATCTGCATTCTTACAGCTGAGATACGGATGGTGATCAAAGACTTCCTGAGGGACATGTAACCCAAAACTAGTTGCATAAATTAATCCAATATCTCTCTATTCATATTTGAAACTACAATAAGCATTTTGTGAAACACACACCATTTTTTTTTTGTAAAGTATAGTACATAGTATATATAGTATCAGAAGTATATCTTGTCACATTCAGAAAGCTACATAAGGCTTTTGAATGAAGTGTTGCTTTTTAAGGGGGAAGCGGAGAATACTGACTTCAGGTTAATGTTCTCATTCATTATAGCTTAGAACACAGGAGACTTGATTCTACAATGAATCAGGCAGGTAAAAGATAAATTGAAAAGTAAAATGAAGTACCACGTGACTTGTGTTAAATCTGAATACTTGACTCTGTGTTTGTTTTGCTTAGTTTGTATTTAAAATTCAGGCAATGGCTACCTCCACTGAAATGTTAGTGAAGTAAAATTATTTCTAATATTTCATGTGTTTGCTTTTATTTACAGATGACATGGCAGAACTTCTTCTTGGGGAGTCCAAACTAGAACAATGTTTGAAGGAAAATGCTCTTAAACAGAGTAGTAGTCCACTGGGCCCCCGGCCAAAGTTGACTGAGGTCAGGAAACATCTCACGGCAGCACTTGATAGGGGAAACCTAAAGGTATGTAAGTCAGTCTGAGCAAGAATTAGAAAAGCTGAAATTGACTGGAGTACTGTGCTGATCATGGAGAAAAATGTGGAAAGTGCTTGTGTGGTGTTTTATTATCATTGCTGTTCCCAGAACATCATCAGCACTATGCTATTTCATGGCTCTTTGTTTCTTCGTGGATTTTTGTTCAGATAAATTTCTCAAATCTTCGTTCATTAGAAGAATAAGAAAACTGTCATTGACTTCTGGGATGCTTATGTGAAGTATTTACAACCTGTTTTGTGGAAGTTTTTCTTGGAGTATATAACCATATTGTTCTTTGTAGTGCATTAAATAGAAATGTTAGAAAAATGCAAAATATTTCACAAATTTCTGTAATAGTCTCTTAATTATTCAGGAAAGGTTCCTTAAGTTATGTTTGCAGGGGTGGAAAGCGGGGTTAATACTTGAGAGCGATTTTCTGTCCTAACCTTTTGATGTTCTTAACCATTCTGGCCCTCTTTGCTTAACTATTATTGTAGCTACTACATCAGCTTATCTTTTCTGTACTCAATGTCCATCTCTTGAGAGATCAAAAGGATCTTGTTTTACAGTCATCTGTAACGTTTTATTTCCTGTGATTTGTGGGAGTATTAATTTCTCTTCCTTCTCTTTCTTCATTCTTCATGAATCCTTTTTTCAAGACATTTGTTCTGCCCCGATACTTTGAAATTATGCAAATTAAATATATAGGCTGTGGAACATATATCATTAATTTTTGATGCTATGTTATTTTCAACTGTGCTTGTGGTGTTAGAAAAAAATCATTGGAGGGGTTGTAATGATAGGCTGCCTTTAAATACTTTTGTCACCTGGCAAAGCTGGATCCTGACAGAGGTATTTCTGGTGCATGTGTAAATAAATACGTGAATATACAAAATGACTGGAATGCTTTTCAGTAGCTTGGTGGAGTGAGATTTTGTGAATTCAGCCCCTACTGTAAGCTTCCCAAATATTACATGAAGACAGAGTTTTGTTGGTTTGTTGCTCTGTTACAAGAAATATCCTGAGGGTTTCTACAGTGCATATATACAGAAAACAGATCGAATAATTATCAGAAAGAATTAGGTGTGTTTTCTCAGGAGAAAAACCATTCTTATTCCTCTTCCTTCTAGCCAGAATTCTTACAAGAAGCTAACCTAATTATGGCCAAGTTAAACTATGTGGAAGGTGATTACAAAGAAGCTCTGAACACATATGCCAGAGTTGGAGTTGATGACTTGCAGCTAGCTGCAGTGCCACCGTATAGGCTACGGATGATTGCTGAAGCATATTCTACTAAAGGTAAGATTGCTCTTTCCAGTATAATAATGTGGAAATAGTTTTTAAAATGTTAATTCACATCTTGTCTGAAGTTAAAGAAATTTTTGGCGTGCATATCATCAACACAGTGGTGGAGTACCACATTTGTAAATAAGTAAGAGGATGGCCTGGCTCCTTTAAATTATTCAGAGTTTGTGCTAAGTTGACAAGACTTTTACCTTAATTAATATTCTAACTGTGCTGTCACCCAATCAAATTTTTTTGATGTGTGTATTTAAAAGTCCTTCAATATGTAAATGTCACAATAACTGTGGCTAGATACTGAAAGTATTATCACTATTGCTGAAAATTAAGAGTTGCAAAAGTAGTGCAGTTTTGCAGCTGCTGTGTACAGAACTGGAGAACCTTGATTCACCGTGATGCCTTTTACTGAATGTTAAAATGCTCAACCTAAGCTAAATTGCTTAACTAAATTGCTACTTATTTGAGAAAAATAGTAATAACATGATAAAATGACTTAAAGCAGTGCATTTCTTGCACAGTTTTATTTTTGAATTTTTCTTACCTGAATATCTTTTTTTAAAAAATTCAGAAAGTGAAGTTAATTTAAAAAAAATTTTTTTTTTACTGGTCTCCTATAGTGAAAATTGTAATGCTGGCCTTGTGTCTTAAGGTGGCAGTGCCCCTTCAGTTTAGAAAACTCATTAATAGGCTGTAAGATGGGTCAGTGTGTTGAGGGAGGTGGCAGTTTGTATGCGGTAGGTTTATTAGAATTTACTGTGTCTAAATGTTTGCTTTGGTCTGCTGTGTTTAAGCTTGGGTTTAGTGTGCATATGTATTTTTGTTATGGTGAGAGGAGTGTCGAAGTCAGCAAACACAATTTAGGAGAGACTTCAATAGCATTCACTGACAACTGGTCAAGGATTGTTTCTAACATTAGTCTTGGAAGAGAGTGACTGTTTTCCACCAACACAGTCCTTCAGTAAACGTTAGACAAGCATGAGTCATTCTCTGTAGAGATGTCAAGGAAATAAGAGAACTAACTGGTAGCAGAGACAAAAGGTTGCTTCCTAAATCTGGGCAATATTTAGATTAAAGTGGGAAGGGAGTACATGGAGAGTTCATATATATGACGTAAATCTGCCCAGTTCTCTCATACAGCATCTGTGTGGGCTTTTTGGCAACGTCTGGTATGGGTAGACTTCCACTCAGCTTTGTGTTTTTTGGTTGTGGTTTTTGTTTTGTTTTTTAAATCTATGAGGGTGTCTGTTGAATTTGTCATGTTCTTTCCATGAAAATGCAATCTTGGACTTCATCAACTTTAAGTACCTAAATTTGCTTATATCTCCAAGGAATCCCACTAATATAGTTGAATTTTTCCCAGAGCTCAACTCTTCTGGCTCTGTTTTATTTGATCTCATACGGATATATAACAGTTGAAACGTAAAGGCATCGATTTTGCAGAAAGGATTAGTATGATTAATTTTACTTAATGTAAAAATAATTTATTCAAAAATAGTAAAATATGTATCTTTTCTACTCTGGAATGTTTTGTAGGTTCAGCTTATTAAAAAAAAAAAAAAAAAGGAGAGAGAGAGAGAGAAGAAAACCAGCATGTCTTCTGCCAGACATGGTGGGGGTTTTTTGCTTCTGATTTCAAGTTTTATACTTAAACATTGAAATCTGTCATATCAAGCCTGATCTAATCTTGGTCAGACTTCATTAGTTTGGTCACTTCTACTGGGTGGCTGGCTACCAGTTTACCTGAGCAAACTGAGCAAACTCTTGGGTTTTTCTTGTTGTTCTGTTCATGTTCAGAATCATCTTTTTCTGCTACTATGTTTCCAGCTTGAATGGAAGATTAATTAAATTTAATATCCCTTCTTCCCATGGTAGCAGGTTGCGAGAATATCATCTTCTGTGTGTTCTAGAATGAGGTAGAAGTCACAGAGCAGTCTTAAATTTAGTATTCAAGGTCTAGATAAGTTTAGAATAATTGACAGCTAAATAGCATATGTTTCTACCCAATAGTGTACAGTTAATTCTTCTCCTCTTCCCCACTCCCCCTGGAATTTCTTCTTTCTCCTTGTAAGAGTGGACTATAAAACTGCTCAGTCTGAATTCAGAGTCTCTTCAGAGGTGATTGAGGCTTGTATGTATTACCCAACTAAATACAAGTTATTTGTACAGGGATTTTGTGCTTCACTAGGATTTGTATTTCTGCTTGCAAGTTCAAGGGTAACCTGATTATATAAAGATAAAACTCTTCTGAATATTTAGATTTTATTTCTTTGGCAGTCATGAACATAGCACCGTGTTATTAAGCAATGAGGGACTGTCTGTGCTGCCTGTTTGCAAGCATCAGCCTGGCTGCACTGTTCAGTGCGGCAACCTGCACAAAGGCAGTTAAAGGTACTTGTTTTAGTTGCCCCATTTGAACCCAGTTTGGGGCAAAGCAGTTCCAGTGGATTTGCAGTCTCGTATCCTATTGTGCAGTGGTCTGAAACTGGTGTACTTACCTCTGACAAAGGCATAGGGCAGATGACTAATGGTAGTTTTTAATTGCCTTAAATTTTTTTTTCTTTATTTAAGGTAGGACCAACTCCAAGTGCTTACCTTCTCACTCTGAGGTTTCATTCTGTAACCTCAGAGGTGATAGATTGAGTGGGATGCATGAGACAAAGCCTCAGAAACTTGATTAGCATAGGTCAGGACTCAGCACTGTTTAGATATCCCTCATGCAAAAGTTGTGAGGAGATAACTACCACACAGTACACTGAATGTAGTGTAATTCTGATATTTTCCTGCCTTTCTTCACCATTTCCTCAAATTGACAAGTTAAAAATGGAAGTGTAGTGGAGGATGGTCATCTTCTGTGTGGTTAACTTTGCAGACAGGCATACTTTTTTGACTTTACACTGACTTTTTTTTTTTCTTTTTTAATGTGTGTGCCCATAGAATCCAGTTCTGGATTAAATCTAATGTTTTCTTTACTTTAAGAAAAGAGCTGATTTTGATGCTGTGCTTCTGAGTAATGACTCTCTATGTTAATGTAGAAGGTGGTGTGTGGGATAGTTGCAGTATTAATAAAATCATAGTTTTGATATTAAATACAGAATTTTCTTAGATTCAAAGACATGAAGAAATTGAGTAGGGTAATTTTTAAATGTCATATAAAACAGAGAAATGAAAAGTTGAAGCTTTTCAAATCAACAGGCTACTTCGCGTTTGCAGAAACATGAGAATACTTAACTTGGAACTGTTGTTTAGATTTACCCTCCGTCTGCTTGTAATTACATTTGACACAAAAGTGGAGGAAAAGCATCTGATAAAACAGTTTCCTGTAGCAAAATGTCTATGGTTGGAGGTGCCAGATTATTTCAAAAGGGTGTGATGAGGGAAAGAAAAACAGGCATTAAAGGAGGACATTGTTGAGGACATGGGCAGGTTTGCATGACTCTGTTGTGGCAACGTGTTGGCCTGAAAGCAGGTGTGTGTGACTGTTGCTGGAGCAGGCTCCCTGAAGCTGTTGCCTTTCCTTCTTTTGTAGTAGCATTTAAGATAGTAGGTCACAGGAGTGGGTCGTACCTTTAATATCAAATTTTAAGAAGCGGTACAGAAAAAAGCAGATTTTTTTTTTCCTCTGCCACAGATGTAGCTTAGCATCGGTATCTGTTACTAGAGGTGTCTTATGCAGCAAGAGCAAAGCTAAGAAATGAGGCTGGGCGGGGGAGGAGGAGTGAAGGACAGTCTTGAGGTTGTGGTGGCAAGTCTTGGCTCAAAGTAAAGTGTAGAAGGGTTTTGCACATTTCTGGCTGTATTACATATTTGATATTTAAGTATCTGCTTAGGAGTGACTACCTTCCCATAAGGCGAGCAGGTTCCCTTGTTATGAGGTTAATTTTGTCTCTTTAGTATCCATTTGTTTACTTTCTTTACCAGATCAGTTTAATTGGCAATGCTCAATTCTGAGACAGAGGAAAATCTTAACTTACGAAGAACTGAAATAAGACAAGTTATGAATCCATAAAGAAGTAATTAAAGACTGTATACGTATGACTTTTTCAAGTTAGGCTTGTGTAGCTAGCTCCAACTTTCCTACTCCCTTCTCTTACAAAACCAACCAGAAAACATTCTGTATACGCTCTTACCATATAGAAGCATATATTTAGAATCCATTTTAATAATGGCTGAAGCTAATATTCTCCTAGGGATATGGCCTCTGGGAACAGGACAATTAAGTTTCTGCAAGTTTTCAGCAGTATATGAATGAGGTAATATACTGGAAAGCACACATAGGCATTATTCAAATACTGTGCATGGCAATATCTCCTATGTTTCTAAGCAATTTTTGTTTGCTTATGGAAGCAGAGATGAGATGCATGCACAGTGGGATATCGAGGTGTTAATTTGGGGAGATGCAACTTGTCAGTAACTCTGAAATAACAAGTATATATTTAACTGGGAAATAAGCTTATTGAAATCTTAGGTAACATGATTCTGATACTGCTGCATAAGTCAAAAGACGATTGAAAAATGGATTTGTAATACTTGGCGTTACAAATTAGTGAATCTTTCTACAAATGCTTATAGATGGGCATAGCAATTTACAGGTCTGACATTTCTTTAGGTCTGCAAATTTGTAAACTTGATTTTAGTAAATAAATTGTGTTTGTATTTACTATAGTGTAATAGATTAGTAGACTACTGCAGGTATCTGTCAAGATGGCTGTGTTGTATTACAGTAACAAATTCTTGTTAAGTATGTGAGGGATGTTGTATGTAAGTTAGACTGTGACATTACAGGATTGTAGCCTTATTGCTGCAGACCGTTTTACGTCTCATATTGCCTGTTCAAATAACTGTGTTTATATTCAGATGATGTATGTTGAGTAAGGTGAGACTGTCTTTACTGCTGCTGACCCATATTCAAATTTAATGTTGCATTTACCAAGTTAAATGATTGGCTATTAATTAGTTCTATTTACAGAAACATGGAAATACTCATTAGGTTCAGTGGAAGTGTCAGGTGCATGTGAATTGCTACTCTGCACTTAGCAAAAGATGCTGCACTTAACTTTAATCATATACGATTGTAATGAGATCTTGTGCACTGCTAGCCTGTGTCACCAGACACCAAGCAGCTCTTCATGGAAGAATGCTAAATGAAAACTGTTTCAGTAATTATGCCGGGGATCTCTAGCCTCATTAGGCAATGGGTCAAGAATTCAACTTCCTTAAGTTCCCTCCTCCTATATGGCTGTGCAAATGTTGCAGACTGTCAGCAAGCCGTTTGCAGACCATGGCTAGGAAGCCTGTGCCATAGGTACTTCAAACTTTGTCTGTTAAAGCTTGGCTTTCCCCCGTCTATTTTTATGACTTTTGCCCTGCTGGAGCAGGGACTAGGGGGGAACCCAGGGGTTTGTCCTGCTTTCCTCAGTGCTGCTTTTAGCTCTGGTATTTGAAATGAAAATAATGAAATGAAGTTAATTTGCTTCTTATTAAAATAGGCATCTTTACGACTTGCGTGTTTTGGTGGTGTGTTTTTCTTGTTCTTAGTTTCTTCAGAATCTCTAGAATATCTTCAGAATCTTGCCTTTGGCAGGGTGAGGAGAGGGAGAAAATGTTGGGCCAAAATTAAAATCAGTGATTCTGGCCTTTTTTGTCATGTCATGGGAAGAACCAGTGTCACAGTGGTACGTAGTCTTTCTTCCTCAGAGGTGCTTGTAGGAGCAATCCTGACAATAAACAGAAAAACAATTCAGTATAAATTCTGTAGTTGAACCATCTCCTTTCTCCTGAGCGAACAGCTTCCTCGACGACCACTTTATATACTGATGTGCAGCTCTTCTGCTTTGGGGAGGGTTTATCAGAGATTCAAGATCTACAACAATTATTAGTCCTTTTCCCAGCTTTTATCTCTAGTTTGAACTTTTTCAGCCTCTCCAGAAGTTGCTTGTCTGTCAAAGGGCTGTACTGTAAAGCAAGAATTGGCTGGCACATGGTTTGTAAGAAACAAATGCATCTGAAAATACTGATCTCTTCTGTTTAAAAATATTACAAAAGTCTATTTTGTGCTTTTAAGAAAATGCAAAGATTTGAGTGTCGTTACATTTAGAGGAAAAGTGCAACCAATCATCTCACAACAGTTATCTCAGATGATATTACAAGAAATCCCCAAATATTGTTACGGTTCTATTGACTGCTTGGATTAATAAGTAGGTGTTCACTTCAGAAAAGAGATGAGTGTTCCTGTTTGTTTTGGTTTTTGGTTTTTTTCTTTTTAACTTTAAGAAACTTCAAAACACTTAGAAGCACTAGCATAACTATGGTATTAGTAAAGCCATACTAATGAAATGACATTGCAGTATGAGCGTACATGACAAAATGCTGTCTTTGGCTCTAGGAAGTTGTGCTTATGTTGCTCTGGGTTTCATCTAGAATGGATTTAATTCTCTGTAAGTAGTCTGTGTTTAAAAGAGTGGCTAGCCAGAGCAGCTTCCCTTAAATTCAACTATGTTGAGAGAAGGGGGTATTCACCTTCTTTCTGATGCATTTTCTGGAAAGCTAATTGGGTATGAAACTAGCATCTTGGCAGTTGTTGGAGACTTTTTTCTCTGTGTCTTGGCATGGGGGGGACGAGCAATACAAGGTACTTGAAAAATCAGAGAAATGAATTGTTTGTGTTTCCTTAGATCATCTAAAGAAATAGGCAGTTCCTACTAAGACAGTGTATCTGCAGTAACTGTGAGAGTAAGAGGTAATTTATTATAAATATATTTCCTTACTCTCTATTCTTACTTTTCCTCCTTTCCTTTATAATAATAACTTTACAAATACCAGTAGGGAATTGAAGAGGAAAAAAATTCATGCTTTGCTTTCTAAAAAAACCTCTGCAAGCAAGTCACAATCTTTAACTGAGGACTTCTAGAAGTAAGTCCTTCCCTTCAGTGAGATTAGCAGTGTTCGTTCTAAGTTCAGAAATAAACTGTGGGAGCTCCTTGATAGCAGTAACTCTAGATTGTTTCAGTTCCTCTTTTAAAATGACTAGTAAATATTTGCCATAGTCGATATAATTGTTTGTTCTAAATATATAAGCTAAATATGAAGTTTCTTTAAAAGGAGATGAGAGGGTTTTTTTGTGTTAATAGCATTTGGAACACTTAACCAGTGTTGCTTTGCTTATCATATAGGGAAGCGTAAGTGCTGTATACTAAAACACACTTGGATTTTATGTGTCCATTTAAGGGAAACAGGAAGCAAACCCAGAAATCTTTGTCTATTGACGCAACTCTTCCTCTCTTGCAAAAGCATTTTTATTTACTTAAGTGTAAAGTAGTCTTTCACTGTTTTTCCTCTGTCCTTTTGGCTTGTCTACTGAAAACAGTAGATAAGCCATGAGATCCATTATTATTTGTGGTCTCTAAAATTTAGTAGCACTTATACAGACAAGGTGCTGTCTGGCATCTTGGAAAATCCTCAGATATACAATGCAGTAAATGTAATAGGCTTTTCTCAGCCTTGTGGGATTTTTTTTTTAATGGTCTCAGTAGTGGTCTGGGTGGTAGGAGTACTTGGTAAAGATCTGAACTGTGCTGTGGATTCCCTTTTGACCTTAGAGTAATTTTTGTTTTACTCTGTATGATGAAATGGGAGTGTTAGTTAATCAGTTTTCCTACAAAAGTTATGTCTCCTCTTTTTTGTTTAAGTGTCATTGTCCTTAACATAAAAACAGTTGGTTCTGTAAGAATAAGCAAATCTATTGCACGGGGACTTCTTAAAAATTGTTAGTTTGTTACTCGTTCTTACTGAGGAGTCCTCTTTTTTGGGTAGTGGTTAGTGTGTGCATATGTGGTGGTAGGGCTGGTCTGCCCTTGTATTTGTAAAAATGAAATAGTTTTCTTGGTATAACCTTGACCACTGCTTTGAGACCATAGACACAAGAATGCCACTTGGAATACGTGACAAAACTATCTACTGTTTGCTTTCTGAATCTTTTACAGAATACAGACAATTTATGAAGTTTTTGAAGATTTAAAGAAAACCTTTGCAATTTATCATGTAACTTAAATATCAGGCATACTCTTTTCTTGTCCAAATACTGTTTGTTGCTGTTCTAGTCTTTAGACAAGCAATTTTAGAGTTACTTTGCAAAACGTGTAAGCTTAACTAGTATGGACTCGTATTCATTTCACTGCTTCTCAATTTCTTTTCCCTCAGGAGTCATCTTGCTTGATATCAGGACTAGATATGTATGAGATAAGTGTCTTCCCAAAATAAAACTGACCCAGTTTGTTGGAAGCTTTTACTTGAAGGTGATTTTTGGCTGGAAGGGCTTAAACTTAAAAGCCATGAATATCAAAGTCAACTTGTGATACCAATTGATGTGATATTCTTGAATGCAGAATAAAACAAAATAACCAATAAAATTAAATAAACCAATAGCTATGACCTTTACAACAAATGCAGTAGTATTTTGTAGCAGTAACATGTACCTCTCTTCCGAATATCTCAAAAAAGTTTATAAACAGTTAAAGAAATTCCTGCCCTTCTGAGGGAGAATAGCAGAGATTCCTGCCTGGCAGGTGTGGGAACAAGCACAAAGGGGAGAACTGACCTGTCTGAATATATGCAATAGTCTTCAGCAGATAATTTAGGGTGATATGTATTTCTTTGAAATTCATGTTTCTCAATTCAAGTTACCACTTGCTTGTTCTTTTTTCAAGGGCCTAATATAATAATCCCTTATTTTAATTCACTTTTTATCATCTCTCAGTATTCTCACAAAGAAGTGGGCAATATATTAGGTGGTTGTTATTGCTGTGTTGCTATTTATACCTATTTAGAATTAAAAAATACTTTTATGTACTTTAATATATTATTTCTTAAATTTCATCTGTATCTAAGAAAAAAATAAGTAACCTGTTACAGAAATAATAATTTATTCTGTGGTTTTCTTCTAGTTTATATGTTTTCATTTTTAATACAGTATTGAATTGTAATTATTCCTTGTGTCATCAAACCAAATAAAGTGTCCAAACCATCCTGTTGTCATTTCAGGATAGTTCTCCAAATGAACTTCCTGCTTCGTGCATTATACGCTTAAAATAGACATACTTTTCCTGGGTTGTAATAAACACACCAGGAAAAATACAGTGAATACTAGTTGTATAAAAAAGTTACCCTGAGAAATAGTATTATATACTTCGTCAAAGGACGCTTGGAATTGTGTACTTCCCTTCTGCATTAATTAAAGTTTCTGGCAGAGCACTGGAGCGCTTTCATATCTTAAAGAAAATTCTCCGCTAAAATGAGGGAATGTTCTTACAGTGAGTTTTTCAGATTAAAAAGATTATAGTTGTGGCCATAGAGTATAAAAATAGAAATAATAAATCCAAGTCAAATCTACAAATAGCCAGTTGAGTAATATGTTTCATGTAGTGGAGGATTACTGTGGGGCACTGGCAGTTCATGTCATGGGAGAGAAGGGGTGGGGAGGAGTGATCAACTTACCAACTATCTGAGGCTTTCAGTCATTTGACATTTTTATTGCAGCTCATTTATTGTATTTTATGGTCACCTCTAAGTGTGACTTTGAAGGTGTTTGTGTAGGACACTGCAGACTTTCTATTCAGCATCAACCTTACATTTAGATCTTCTTATCAGAGGGTCAGTTCAAGCCTACTGCAGTAGCAGGATAACTGGCCTTTTTCTATAGTTTAATCTTGTTGCTTTTGAGTCTGTGACTTACAATTAGCAAAAAAACCTTTCAGGTATTTGCTGTTTGATTGAAAAATTGCAAGAAAGCAGATTAGCGTAGGCTACTCTAGACTATTTTCAAATATAGTTTATTTTTAAAGATACGTTAGGTGAAAACCATAACATGTTAGAAAAGTCCAGTGTCTGTTGTACTCAGGTTTAGCAGGTTTTTAAGAGACGGACTACTTATGTGTTTGCTGCTCTTAAGGAATGTATAGGTTTTTGAAAAGTATATTGAATTTTATTTTGTCTTTAGCAGAGCAGTTAGTACTGGAGTAGGATTTTGTCTTAACTGGATATATAGCTAGTAAATAGAGCTGTGGGATATATTGTTTGTACTGGTAAAAGCGTGGATTGGTGGGTAAAGGTGGCCAACAAACTGTGATTCAGACTTAAGGCATCCTCTCAAGCCTGAAATATGGCTTGATTTTTTTTATACAGATGAGTTATACTTCTACAGGGAGATATTGAAACTTAATAGATGTTTTAAAAGAATCTGGAGGTCACAAACATTGCATAGTTTGAGTTTATCTATAAATAAACTCCAGATTCCATGTCTGTGTCTTCCCAAGTTGTTTTAGTAGGAAAACTCTCATCATTCCAATGAAACATACTGTCCTCACCTTACATTATTGATGGACAGAAATCCTTTGATAAACTATTCTTCAAACTGGGGTTTTGTACTACCTGGCATTCTACAGGCATCTGCCCAATATATAACTATGTGTTTTGTTGCTGGTTTTGTTTTTAGTTTCTCCAGCAATGGATTCTGAAAACCTTGGATGATGACTTGACAATATGGTCATTTAAATAGTGAATTATATTAATGTGGGGGCAGTTGAAAGCACTTTAGGATCAGCATTGACTGCTGACAAGCTGGAAGAATGACCTGAAATACATCTCTTAAGAACATGTGGAAAGTGTTACTCCTCAAATACAAACAATTATTCAAATAAACATAAGATGGGGTAACTGATGAGGCAGTTGGATTGTATAATATGATCTGGTGGTCTGTTGCAGATCATAAACAGAAGAGAATGTTTTACTAATGTGTAAGGGGAGGCACTAAAGTTCTACTGATTTGTATTTTTTTTTTTAAAGTATCCTATATCAAAACCAGGAAGTCTTTCATCTTCTCTGCTCAGTGCTATTGAGGCTCAAGTGGAACAGTGTATCCAGTTTTGGCACAGTGTCTCAAGATAGAGGTAACCAGTTGGAGAGTGTCCAGACGAGATAAAAATGATTAGCTGTCAAGGAAGCATGAAAAGATAAATGAGTGAGAATTGACATTCTTTGTTGCAAGCATGTCTGTCTGTCTCTCTCTAGATAAACATTGAAAAAATGTTTTGTAGAGAAAGGAATGATCTCTCTGTGAAGAAGACTAGGAGTAATTAATCTAGGGAGGGAGATCTAGGTATTAGGAAAAAATACTAATTGTGAGAATAGTTGAGCTCTATAATAATTTACATAGGAAGGCCAAGGCATCCCTATTGTCAGAGGCTTTTAAGAACAGGTTAGACAAGTGTCTGGGGTTGGTTGATTCCTTGGTCTGATAGATGGATTAGTGTTCTCAAGATCTTTCCAGCTGTTTTCTCTAATTATCTTGAAAATAACTGTAATAGAAGTGGCTTGTGTAGAAGATAGCATTGATTAGTAAGAGTTGTTGGGTTTTTATTTTAGACAAGCAAAGACTTTTTTTTTTTTCTTTCTTCAAAGCACCAGATAATGTGTTTGTTGGATGTTTAATGAAGTCCTGAGAGGAAAAGACTTCTGTGCCTTGATGAGAGTGAGCTATCTCTTACTAAATTTAAAGACAAAAATTACACTTCCTAACCTCTTACTTTTTTTGAAAATGTATTTGTTTTTATAGGTGCTTCTTGTACAGTTACTAAGTTTAGTATTACCTTGAGTGCCTTTCTTCACCCTGCCTTGGTTTCTGTGATCACTCTGGAAAGTGAAGATGTATTCAGTAATTTAAAACTGATCTGCAACTAGGCATTTTTGTGGTAGACTGTCATAATGTCTTTTAAATCAAAATTGCTTTAAAAAAATTGCTGCTTCTGGTTTTATAATTATTAAGGAGGAGTCACTGTTATTTATATATTTATTAACATCTCTATCAGAGGACCATACCTTCATAAGTTTTTGGTAATTATTTTTTTTTTCCTTTGTTTCTTCTCCTGATCAAAGGGGCTTAGCCTGGACTATTTTTGCGGTATAGTATTATATGACATTATTTTTTAATGCTTCATTTGAATTCTTTTCTTTTTCCCAGGTCTCTGTCTTGAGAAGTTGCCAATTTCTTCTTCGGCTAGCAACCTCCATGTGGACCGTGAACAAGAAATTGTTACATGCTACGAGAAGGCTGGGGATATTGCTCTTCTGTACCTTCAGGAGATAGAAAGAGTAAGCTGGGATTATTTGCTTAATTGAAGAATTGCGTGGCTCATCTTTCATTGATGTGATGTTACCAGCATTTTGGTAACTCAACTGGATGATGTATTTGTTTTCTTAGTACTTCAATGCACACTTACAATTGGGCAATAAATCAGTGTGCCTTAATGGATGTCTAGTGTCTGTCCTTCTGACTGTTCTCTTATTCAGACCTCAGAAAATAGTGCTAGTAGTCTGAAGAGGGACAGAGCTCGTCCGAACTACTATGTATATTCAAGATGCTGATCTGTGGCCTCTGTTACTATATGGTAGTTCATTTATGAACATGGAATTATGGTGTCTTTCAAACACACATACGGGAATATGTACATTGTATGTATGTATATACTTACTAGATTTTCAGATAATTCTTAAAAAGAATTCATTTCAAAATGAAGCAAAATTGATCTTGTCAATGTTTATTTGGAGCCAATAACTTCACTGCTCTTAAATCCTCTTTATAAAACTACTTGAAGGTAAAATTCTGAAATAACATTGTACCTGTCAACAAGACGCTTGACGTATCAGTGGGGTGTCCAGAAATAGTAACTGAAAGTGCGTTTGCTTCAACTAATAGGCACAATCCTGGGACAATGAAAAAATCACCAGATATAATAGCCAGATAAACATACGATTTTAAAATATAGGTGAACTTGAGATAAATCTTAATAGTTCTATAAATTGGATCAGGACAATGTTCTCAGTCTTGGTAGCCCATTTGCCATTTTATCTCATTAATGTATTACTCACTGTATGCATGAAACTACAGTTACTGTTAAAAGTACTTGGATATTTTTTCCTAAAGAGACAGTCGTCTACATCTGAATCTGGACTCCAGAGTTGCTCCACTTTTCATACTAGGTATGAGTAGAAAGATAGCCAAAAATCTGAGGTACCTGATATGTAGAAGACCTGTTTTTTCTTGATGAAAGCTGATATATTTGAGCTTCTTAATGTTAGATAAAATATAACCTACAAACAGCTCTGCAGAATATTAGACAAGTTACTGTTTTCTTTTTTTCCTCCCATTTTATAAGTTATGGATTATGAATTATGGAAAGTTAAAGTTAGGCTCTTTATTTGTAAAGAGCGTAATGCTTCATGATTTAAAACCTTCAGGCTTTGTCTGAATTTAAAGGTATACATAGGCTTTTATTTCATCCTCTTGTTTTCATTTACACCATTAACCTCGTCTTCTGTTTCTTACCACTTAGCAGCAACCCTTCAAGTGTTATAAATGCTTTTTTTTTAAAGAAAAGAAAATTTGTGGTACCCTTTGTTTCTAGGAGTTACACACTACTGCATTTTATTTAGACTTTGAGATGTATCTGAACAAAAGACAATACACTTGGGGCTCTATTCTTTGGATTGTGAATACTATTAGAAGGAAGCAAGCTAGCACTATCAATCTGACCCTCTTTTTTCAGACCTATTGCTTACAAGCCTCAGGTCTGTCATTTGACAGTTGTCTTTGAAGGGGTTATTAGATACAGTTAGGATCACACAAGCAAAAGGAAGGGGAAAGAAAAGCTTGATGTGATGGGGGAAAGAAAAGTAATTCACGCTGTTTTTTAAATACATACATATTGTTTCTCTTTTTTTTTCTTTGGGTTTTTTGTTTGTTTTGTTATTGTCTTTTAATGGCTGGTAGACTATGTGAGGTGAATATGAAGGCAAATGTAAGCTGATAGCTCTCCATTTTGAGAGAGCATTTTTAATGTTGGTGTAATACAAATAAGTTATTTCTAAATTGTTTTTTGGAAATCAGTCTGGAGATCACTTTTAATCTTGTTACCGCTTTCTGCAGCAGTCTTTCCTAACCTAACAGGGTTTTAGGTTTTGAATACCGTCACCTCCTGCTACTGAATAAGGTTGCAAATATGCTTTTTCATACACTTCTCTTTTGTATACCATTCTTCACAAAAATTTCTGAAAAAGTATTATAACACGTTTCTTAGTGGCATTTCTGCTTGGTGAAGAAATTACCTTTAAGAGTATATCCAAGAGCAAAAAGATTTATATTTAGGTGGGAATGGAGGTAAGGATAGAAATATTCTACTAGCCATTGACTACAAATGAAAAAGACTTCTCCAACATTAAGTATTAGCTTCTGTGTAAAAGTCCACAAAACTTGATTTTTATTTTTTTTCTAAATAAATTTTTTTCCTTTTTGTTTTGTTCTCTTAGGTAATTAATGCCAATATACAAAACAGAAGCCCTAAGCCAGGGCCCACTGCACATGAACAAGAACTTGGTTTTTTCTTGGAAACAGGACTTCAAAGAGCACATGTTTTATATTTCAAGAATGGGTAAGATTTGATTCTCCTTTTTTTTTTGTTTGCTCTTTTGTTTAGGTTTTGTATTTGTGATCTAACTGGGCATCATCATTTTTATCAATTGTGGATTGTGTAATCACAATGCCTAACATTAATAAAGTAGTAACATTTTGATTGAAATAGTAAGGCTGCCCATATTATATTTATTTACATATTGTAAAATCATTTAATCAAAGTATATTAAACAGAAAGCATTTTATGTTTTTACTTACTAAATGTGAGAACTTAAAATACCTTAAACTTTAACTATTTGAAATTGCTTTTACTTTATTACTAGACACTGTTAGAAAGTGATTGACAACATATTGAAACTCTTGATTTTTATAATTTTGATATTGTAATTTTTTTCCAAATCTCTTCAGTTATCACTTATTTTAACATTATGCTGCAGGATAAATGTGCATGAAGATCAACAGTATGTATACAAGTATACAATCTCCATTGTACCTGCTCTATAGATCCTTTTAGATTCTGCATGGGAGGTCCTTTATATTTTATTTTAAATGAGGCTTCCCTTAAAAGCCTAAAAATAAATTCTGGTATTACAGAAAATGAAAAAAGGAATACAACTCTCCATTTTTAAGAGCTTCAAAACTTGGCACAAATGTTTTTTAAGTACATTTCTGACATTTGTTGTTGAAGTCACGTAGTTTAAAAATCTGTTTGCAGGGCTTCTTATTTCACTAGGAAAATGTGGTTTGATTGAAATATTGGAACTCTTGATAGGACTACTGTTTCATACCAAAAACGTTTCTTATTCTTTCAAATAAACACGAGATGAAGGGAAATCATGCAGTGTCTGTAAAGAGTTTGAGATTTTAATGTACTGATGGTAGGGTGACAAAAAGCTATGCGGGTCCTCAAATGGTTCAGGGATTTCAGCATGGAAATGACCACTAAGCTTTTGAAATCTCATTCTTAAAGTAATGAAGTAACTGCAATAACACATGATCTGAGAGTTACATTTTAGTTCTGTTTTCATCATTTGATTGCAGGAGGAATGGAATGTTCTGAAAGTTAATTTTTTTCATTTACCAGAGCTAAAAATAAAATTTCTGTTTTCATGCCTGCACAAAAGATAAATAAAATATATGTAGAGAAAGAATCCCTGTGGCAATCGTGGTTAAGAATAAGCTAAAAATTCCACATTTTGGAGAATTTTGATTGAAGGCCAGGAATGGAAATGGTCCATTTAATCTGACATGTTGTGCCTAAAAGCAATCAGCAATAGGCATAGCAGATGAAGATTAATTAAGAAAACAAAAAACAACCCCACAAAAAAGTCGTGCAGTGGGTTATTAAGCAACATCCAGCCCATAGGAATGTTTTTCTTAGACCATATCAGTTGGTCTGGTGTGAACTTTGACAGGTTGATTGTATTCCGTGTACACTTTAATCCTTCACAATGAAGCTGGTGGTGTTCTTGTTACCTCCTACGTAAACATATAATCTTTTTTGCAGTCTTCAGTACAATGGTCACTTGCCGTTTACAAGCTAATTACACATTATATATTTAATTTTAAATTTCTTCTTCCAGTTTCATTGGCCAGTGCTACTTTTTTTTGTGGTACGAGAGGAAGCGAGGTGTTAGGAAAAATAGCTCTGTGCCAATCATTATATTACATATTCCTGCCATTATATCCTTTAGTTTCCTTTCTTAATTTAGAGCCAATCCCAATTCTTTCAAGATTTCCTATTATGGTCGTTGTTTCAGGCTGCTAGTTATGTTGCTGCTTTTATGGGTCCCTTCTTTGTTTTTTTAGTTTTTAACTTGGGTTTACCAGAACTGAACAGAACTTTAAATATATACTTTTCTAATAGTGACAAATTTATAGCATGTGTTTTAATAAATTTCTTTTAAGGATGCTTCGCTTGGTTTTTAAATTTGTCATCTCTCCTGATGTTAGGTTTATAGAAATTAGATTCAAGATCTTTCCATTGAGTTTTGCAATATACTTCACGTTTGAATTTAATCTAAAATTGTAAAGATTATATGAACATTTTCAAGGAGAAGAAATGTAGATATCTTTAATATAGGCAGTTTAGAAACTGAAACATTTCTTTTAAATAAACTTTTTCTGCAGTTGAAGCTGTAGATGTTAAAAGGGCTTCAGTCCTGTGGAGGAGGCAGGGAATCACCAGAGTTTAACTGCTTGTGAGTGATGGGGGAGAAGAAGAGGAAAAGTGTGCCTGTCTATTTTTACAGGCAGACTAAATCTGCCATTCATGTTGCAATGCAGTGGAATCTCTTATTTGTGTATGCTCATGAGGTGAGGCTGACACTGAGAAGAGTTGAAACTGAAATAAAATTCCTTTCACCAGACTATAACCTGGCATTGGTTTGAGTCAGTTCAAATGTTATCTTGTTACCAGCATAGTGGCTATAGTAATTTATACATTAGAGCATGCTTAAAGATCTGAGTAGGTGTCTGTGCATAAATGATACGGATTTTTTGGTGGGTTTTTAGACTTCATTTCCCCTCCAATGAGTACTAATAAACATCTCAAAATCTGCTGGAGAATTCAATTTGTCTGAAGTCCTCTTGTTATGGAGTGGGTTTTTGTTGTTCTATATCTAGGGGTCAGTTGGCTAATCACTGCTTTTAATTACACTTCTTCCACTAGAAGTGGAAGCATCATTTTTGTGCATGTGTCAGTTACAAACTAGAAAAGCAAATAAGATAACTTTTATACTAGCTGGAAGAGCATAATTTTAGCAGTAATGTAGAGAGTATTGCTGCCTACCCAGAAAGCCAGTTGATCCACTTTAAATTTCCCCTTTGTTCACTAACTGTACAGAGATTTTCTTTTAAGCCAAGAAATCAAGTTTTTGTAGAGGTTTAAGTGACTATCTTTCAGGTATGTGTTATCTTGTATGAAAAACTAGAAAGTGTTTGAAACCTAACTTAGCCTAACTGCTCAGTGCTGGCATTTTGAAAATACATGGAAAAGCAATTACCTTAAAAAAAGAAAAAAAAAAAAAAAGTGGCAATAGTCTGAATGGAAGAATGTTATTTTAGTGCTCTATTAAGACACAAATCTGAAATTAATGTTTTCTTCCAAAGTGTACAGAATTTTAGTAAAGAATCAAACTACATACCCATTTTTCACTTGGGAGCAGAGGAACATTTCAGCTTGGAAATGAGTAACAAAGAAGTTGAGGAAGCTGTTCTAAAACTTAAAGTAGGGTTTATGTGCTTTTTAAAAAACATTCTGAAATATGTAACTTTAAATGCCTTTCAGGCTGATTATGCAACTTCCATTTAGTCTAGTAGTTGCTTTGTAATTTCAAATTGAAGTTCAAAGTCCTGATGTTTTTCCAAGAAAAGCTATGAGCACAGGAACTTTCACATTAGTACTTTAACATAGCTATTTTCAAGTAAAATGCTCCTGAAAGGACAGCAATTTATGTACCCAGTAATCCTTCTATCCTAGTATTTGCTTTGTGTTAACGTTATGAGATAAACAAGACAAACTTAAATTGTGAATGGTTTTTATTTTTTAGCTAGTCGTGTTCAGAAATATACTGGAAGTGTATGCTCTTAAAGCAAAAGAGCTTTCTGACTGGAGTCTAAAATCAGGTGGCTGTCATGTGAAAACCAGACTTAGCTAGCTTTCAGAGCTCTTTTTTGTGGCTTCTGCTATATTTTGCCCCCTCTCCAAGGATATTGCTCTGTCAGAGTCCAGGATCCAGACTGCAGTTTGGTCTAATCTCCATCATGGTTCACATGCTGAATCAAAGCCTGAGGAACCCGGACCAAATCTGTACTCCTCATGGTGCCGTTACCTGTGCTGGCACAGCTGCAGTGAAGCACGACATTCCCAGCCTTCTCCATGAACTTGATTCTCAGAGGCTGGCTTTTTCTCAGTAGAAAATTACACCCTTCCCAAAACAAAACAAAAAAACCCAACCAGTTTTTCTGCATATAATTGATTTTTATTGGGTTACAAAATGTATGACAAGCAAAACAGGAAAAAAAAACTCCTTAGAGTTACTCACGTAAGGGACTTGTCTATGTAGAAGTTGTTTCTTTTATCTATTTTTCTTTTTCCACCATAACACAAATAGGAATAGCATAGGAATATAGCTTTCATGTTAGTAAGTGAGGGTGACTGGATGGAAGACAATCCATAAGTGCTTTTGTTGCACATATATACCTATACAGTGCTCACATGTAAATGCTTGACATAAATGCACATCAAGACACTGTATGACCAGCTGTCCACTGTATTAGAATGTAGCGCTAGCTACCCATCACTCTCTGAATCTGTTGAGATCTTGTTGCATATCCTGCATCGGTCTCAAAACAAATTGGTCATTAAATAAAGAATAGAAAGTAAGATGAAATTCAAAACCATTGAAATCCTACGAAGTATCGCATTCTTTATATGTGAGATACCACTGCTGTATTGGAAAGTAAACTGGAAATTACTTCTGTTGCAGTTTTCAAAACAACTTTGTCCTGGAGATAAGTACTTTCATGTTTGTGTGGTTAGGAAACTAAGGCAGAATATATTCAAGATAGAGACAGAAATCACTGTTCTGTGATTGCTAACAAAAATGTGGTTTCAAAGGATATTTTAATATCTGTCATATCAGATGCTTTCCCCATCCTTATTTAAGATACTCTTCTCACTCTGTTAGTTTTCATTGAAAAAACAGAATCTATATGAATGTGAGGGGAAATTATTATTCCTTCAGATATTCAGAAAAAATTATCCATCAACAATGCTTTCTCTTTCAATCCGTGTTGTGTGCTTATTGCTCAGAATTGTGTCTTAACTTCAAGAGTTTAAAATAAGATTCCACTGTGAAGTTAAAGATAGAAAATCTGGCAGTTTTACATGGAGGACTAAGGTGGATATAAACATGAAGGAATCGCTTTTATTCAAAATCATCTCAAATAACCTTTGTAATAATAAGTTATACAAAGCACACTGAAAAAGTAATGTTAGTATCTGAGTTGATCTTGAATTTTGATAATTTTAATAATGTGCAGTTGGAATTCTGACTCTAGCTCACTTTTTCCAAGAAGATACTTAGCATTTTTTAGCCCATGTACAAGTCTTGCTGACTGTGGCTGTTGCTTGCATTTGCAAGCATCAAATTCAAGGTTTTGGTTTTATGTTGTGTTGTGATGGGCAGCAAACAAAATGGTATTGGAGCCTTACATTGCAGAGGGAATATTTAGTGCACTTCCCCTGCTTCCCCCAAAATGCTTGCTTTACTGCGGTATTTAATGCTCTTTTTTTTTTTCTTTTTTTTTTCCTTCTCTGGTTTTGATATTGTTCTGAACGACACTGCTTTGCATGCCAGGTATCCCATGGCATGGCTATGCCAGAAGTTCTTCTTTTTTTTTTCCTTCTTTTTGTCCCTTTCCTTGCAACTTGTAAGATATGCATTCATAGGATCATACAGGCTGAAAGGGACTCTGAGGGGCCGTCTGGGCCAAACCCCTGCTCAAAACATGGCCAGTGCAGAGCAGCTTGCTCAGGGCCTTGGCCAGTTCTTCTGTGTATCGCCAAAGATGGAGGTTCAAATTCTGATGAAGTTTGGGGCTTAGGTGTTTTGTGAACAATATTCATGAGATATCTCACCTGAATGTGACCTGCAGTAACCTACAACTAATTAAGTCTTTCGAGTTTCTGTTAATACTGATTTTTCTCTAAAGGACAGTTAGTTGCTGTACCTGGATGATAGTTATTTTCACCAAGAGAAAGATTTTGTTCTATGAATGTAGCATTTGGCCATTTCTGCTAAAGCTTTAGTAATAGTTTAACATGGAGCTTTTCAGGGTTTTGGATTACTGGTTACTAATTACATCAGTTCTTTTTTCATATTGAAATCATGTTTTTGAACTGATTAAATATTATGGAAGGTGCCAGTTTTAACTGCAAAAATGTTGATTGACCCTGTTAACTTCAAAAGGAGGAAATTAGCAGGTAGGAGAACTAACTGGTGCTAGATTTCTTTATGATAGTAGTAGAAAGTGATTTGC
>NW_008824356.1:12912862-12914297 GCF_000699105.1 Pygoscelis adeliae | reverse complement strand
GAAAGAGTGCATGTATTTTGGTCACAGTGGTGATAAAGGGAACTGGCTCTTGGAAGAACTAGGAGACTAATAATGTACAGCGCTCTGAAAAAAAAAAAAAAGACTAGTACTAATTGACGATCCATCTTTATTTTAAATAGTAATAACTATTCATAAGCTATCTTTGCAAAGAGTTACCAAATTACGTTATTTGACTCTTCAACACTTAAGCTGTAGGCAGTGCTGTAGCATTCAAATTGTACCAGTGTGTTTCTATTAAAAAATCCGTGAACAGAAGACTGGCACAGTGCTAAGAAAAGCTGAATGCTGTGCAGGTGTTTGAGGCTGTGTGTGTCTGTTTTCATTGGTTATTGAGATTAAAAGCATTTGAAAACTCATCAATTCTTTCAAAGTATCCATTACTCAAATTATTTCCTTGTCATTGGCCAAACAATTTACAAAGTTGTTTCTAATTTTTTAAGATAAAAAGCAGTGTTAGACTGACCGTGGTGAGTATTCACTGCTGTGAGTACCTTGGAGACATAATACATGTTACAGAAATGCTAGCCACCAGCTGAAGCTTGGAAGGCAGGCAAGCTTTACTTTTATGAATTCAGGTGAATACTGGAAAATTCCCCTTCCCACCTCCTGATTTCCATGTCCTTTCCTTTTAAAATACGTAACCACCAGGATAATGTGTTATACAGCTGGTTTACTGAGGATTGCTTGTAATTTTTATTTATTTTTTTGTTGACATGTAGGCATTTTGGTGTTTGTACTGAAATAGTTTTGTTTGGGTTTGGTACATCTCTTAGATCTTACCTTTTCTGCCTCCCAAATTCCCCTTCCAATGCTGGCCCGCTTTCCCAAATGACCTTTTTCTGAGTGCCCGTTTGATACACTGTATTTTAAGCATAAGAAGGTGAAGGTAACACTTCCGTCTCTGGGTGTATGGTAGTGCCCTTGTGCATTTTATTTCTCTCCTGTGTTTAAGCATAGTGCGTGTGTATAAATAATTTTGACAAAATTTCAGTGCGTTTTTGTTTACCAAATCCCCTCATTACTGCAGCGTGGGTATTTTAAAACAGAGTTTCTTTGGAAACGGGTAGCTCCTCAGAGATTACACTCAAACAGACGCATGCCTGGTAAGCAACTCAGCAGTGAAGTAATCTCATTTACTTCACTGTGATATTTTTATAAGACTGTTGGCAGGATGTTTTATAAAGGTGGTCTTATGTTCTCCTTCCTGAAAGAACTGTTGCTGTAAGCCTCATGCTTAGGAATGCTGCATGAATTCTTACTGGCAATGAATGAACAGAGGAGGAGAATAAAGAAAGGTGATCACTAACAAATATTCTGCTTGTATGTTTTGAAGTATTTGCATATGATTTTCTTTCCAGAAAGTGTTGTCCCTGTTTGTAGATACAACTCACATTTTGTGTGTTGTATATAATAT
>NW_008824356.1:12814851-12912814 GCF_000699105.1 Pygoscelis adeliae | reverse complement strand
TTACGTTGAACTCTGGTTCATGATTAATTTGAAGCGTATAAAAATAAAAGACAGCTTAGTAAGCATTTTCAGAATTGCCATTGTGTGCAAAAGAGGAAAGGAAATCTTGTCCTCCATTCTACTTTGTTTTTTTAGTATAACAGCCTGATAGCAAATACAAGAGTTGGCAATAAAAGGACAAAACCCTTATTAACTATACTGATGAATAAATGGCACATAAACAACTTAAAGTAGTGGAAAACTGCGTGTTCTTCCGATTTTAACACCTCTAGCTAACTAGAAGCAGTAGCTTCAAAATTAAACATCTCCAGGGGTTACCAAGAGAGTTAGAAAATCAACAGAGGTTCGATAACCTCTTGTTTTGTTTTGTTTTGTTTTTCTTTTCTTTTTTCCTTCTCCCTCCCCGGTTCATTTTTATTATCATTTTTCACACTTAATGTATTGCTGTTTTCACACTGCTGTCCAATATATTATTCTTTGGCTTTCATGTTGGACAAGTGTACAGTGTCAGTGAATCCCCCCTTCACAAATCAGCTTAATTCTTCATAGGTGTTGCCCCTAGTTTGCTTTCATTGCAAGGGTGGCTCTCTATTCCTCTCGCCCTTTCTCTTCTTCGGTGTCACCACTGGGAAGGCTGAACAGGATTTGGCCTTGTTTGTCATTGCTCAGCAGTGTCTCTGATTAAATATTTGATCTGTCGCTTCAGATTAGCTGTTTGGGTTCTATCAAATGTTTCGTTGAGGCAACCCAGCTGTTTTGTTGCTGCTTAAAATCTTGTGTCTTATCAGAGTATACTTCCTTTATAGTTTCTGCTGCTGATTTCTGACCTTTGAATCTTTAAGACAGGTTGTAAAACCATGCCCATGTTGGTCACTCTGCTGAAATTCTCCATGCTTTTATCATGCTTGATATTGAACTGAGTGGCCTCCTAGGTCTTCAGTTTGGTATTCTAAGCAAAATCACTGTTGGTGCTTCACATTCTTCCTTCTAGTTCTGTAGGAGTTTTAATATTTTTTTAAATATAGATAAAATAACTCTATAAAGTTTATGACCATACAAACTGACTGACGTGTAATACAATATTAAATAGTTACCAGAGTAAATTCTATTTACTTTATTCCCTCTGTTAACTTATTTCCTTAGTAAAACTTCCTGGCATGTTTAGCACTTTCTTCTTGTGAATTCAAGAATAGGCTTTTTTTGTTTATGATTTTCTTTGGCACCTTCTTAATCTACCCCCATTTCTTCCTCTGACTAGATCTCTTCTTGAAAGGAGAAACTTGCAAAATAATAGGAGATAAGGGACAAGACTTCTAATACAGTCTGTCTCCAGTAACTGGAGAAGTCCTTTTATGAATCTGGTCTTTGTGCCTTAATAGCTGAATCTGGTATTTAGCGTATACACATGCACATATATACATGTATATAGTGTGCTGTATGTATACACTTACATGAAAGAACATTCTGAGGAGGAGCTGACGTGGTAGTGTCAAGAGAAGTAGTAAACAAAATGTGTAGCATCCTGACACTGTAAAGTGGAGTTACCTGCTCTCATCTTCCCCATACCTACACTCCTGGTATGCATTTTTCTTGTTTGCTTTTTGCTGTTCAGGTACTTGTTTGGCTCTTCTGTGGAGTCATCTCATTCTCCAAAACAGCAGAAAACAAACAGAAAATAAATTATTGCTTTCTGTCATTTTAGTGAGATGAATTGATTGACTGGAAGGTGTGATAATGACTGGTGTGGTTGTGAGAAAAAAGATAGGGCCATGCAAGTGAGAGTAGGAAGATGTGAAGGAAGAACGGTGGAAAAAGGGAACAAACACCAAGACAGGAGAATGAGGAGAATAAGACCTTCCTCTTTCAGTAGCTAACCATTAGGTAGACTTAGCTACCAGTGGAAAACACTAGGCAGTAAGTGTTTTCATTTTGAATGCATGAATGCAAGAATTGCTGCTTGATTGGGCTGTTTCAAATACCTAGGCTCGTGTAGCTGTAACGGCACACTGAAGATGTTTCATTTATAAGCCCAAACGTCGATCAAGAACCTTCAAGCATCAAGCAAACATGATCTTCTGTAGTGAATTTGAGATACCTGGGATTTTTCTGTCTGCATGAGTTAACAATGGGTAAAACGAGAAATGTATCATGATGCTTTTTTTTTTTTAATTGAAGTGTGCTTAAAAAATGAGTAGTTTTGATTCTGGCAGGAAATAAAGGATTTTCTACATGTAATTCAGAAAGTAATGCCCAGTGATAAGCAATGTTTTGTGGAAATTATACAGTGTTATGAGAATATTCAAAGTGTAACTATGAAAGAAAGAGAGGGAAACCTGAGAGGGGAAACAGAACTGTCTGAAGTTGCAACTGTGTTGCCTTTTGGAGATAGATATCTAAACCTTACCAGGATGTTTGCTTCAGGTGACTTGGACTGCATTAGATCCATCATTTTTCTAATTGTGGTTAAAATTACACTTCCCCCCCACCCCCCTTAAACCTGAGGGAAAACAGACATTAGTCACAACCATGTGAACCATCATCAGTTGTGCAGAAGATTTAGCATTGTCCATTTGGTCAGACCTTTTAGAAAGTTATTGCAGAAAGCCATAGAATTTCAGTCCTTTTTAATTTTTATTTTTTTTAAACTCATCTTTGTAGGCCTATATAAAGCAATTGCTCTAGTATGGGAAATGGCATGCCTCAGTATTAGGATGATGTTCTGTTACTGCTAAAGAGTTAATCTCTTGATTTGTCACATTTCTTGCTTTTTGCTATAGTAACTTGATTCGATGTAAAATAATTTCTGGTCTTAATACTGTGTAAATTACTCTTAATCGGCCAAAAGTTACTAGCTAGAGTGTATGAATTTAGATCATTGTTATGGTTTTTTGTAAACATGTCAGTCATACCAAAGTTACTGAAATGCCACTGTTCTGCTTGGCATGCACATCAAGAGTTTTGCCTGCTCTTAATCCTTCCCTTTAAAACAAATACCTTTCTTTTCTTTGCTATTTGAATTCTTGGGAGAATAACCCAAACTTTAAAACTTACAATGTACCATTGAGTTTAAAAACATTGCATTTCTTTTTCTGTATATAAATATAGAGAGAAAAAGAGAGAGATGGAGAGAGAACACGCATTTGGGAAGTGGGCTCAATTCCAAAAGCAATTTCTGTTTCATCACTTTGATCAAGCAATCTAGATCTCATTGTTCTTGGTTTTTCTCCTTTTAAAACATGAATATTTTTTAAATGAGATCTAGTAAGCCTCAGCAACGAGGTAATAGTTAGGCTAGTATAAGTAACTTAGCCTGTTCACTGGCATGGCTCTGGATATACTCTTCTCTCTTAAATGGGAGAAGTACTGACAATTTAGCCACCAAATTGCAGAGCAGGTGGGGTTTGGTCTAAGCTCACTAAGCAAAAATTTATTCTAATTCCATGTTTAATCTATAAAAAGCAGTGTTAGACTAAGTATTTGGGGGTTTTAATTGATAAGCATAAGAGAAATGCCTGACAAACAAAGCTGTTCTCACACTAATGGAGAGGATATTATCAAAATATGCTGTAAATACAAAGTAAATTATTCTTATCAACCTTTCTGAGGTTAAATTTAAAACATTTCTTTCATAGCATGTTTTGAGTATATTGTGATTAGATCTCATTCCCTTTGTTATAAGGAATAGTGTTTGGTTTTTTATCCTAACATCTTTCAAATATAGACTGCTTCTCACTGAGCAGTTTCTTTCATTCTTTTCTACCTTTGTGTGTGCGTGTGTTTAAAACCACAAAGATAAGAAGTACTTGTCTGGGGTGTGAGGTTTATCTGGACCACTAATGCCAAAGCACTGTGTTGTCTGATGCCAAACATGCTTTTTAAAACCAAGAGACTTCTTGGTGGTGATGGTGACAAATATGTTTGTGCCAGAAGTTTGCTGTTGCTGGCCTACATGCTTATATTCAGGTCTTCTGATCCTGCGTTAAAAGTCTGTCCTTACTGCCCCTTAATTTTCTTCCTGCACTTTCTTTGTATCATATCTACAGTTATTGATCTCCCTCTCTCTTTAGGAGTGAACACCTTTGCATAGATGCAGTTAAAATAGTTTCGTTATTCTAAACAGAAATGGTGCCTGAAGTTTTCAAAGGAGCATAAAAGTTGATCTTGTATCAGAATAATTAATTAGGTTCTAACATAAATTGTTGGGGTTTAGGGTGCAATTATGTAGGCAAAAGGATGCAAATTAGCCCTAAGGGCATCAATCTGTATAGACTTTCAGTAGTAGATTGTACCTGGTTCTCAGTCTTTAACTGGTATAGTGCTCCTTAAAGAGTCAAAGTAGTTTGGTTTTTTTTTTTCTTGAAGATTTAAAGCAGTAAACGCTTTAATTGGTCTTTAAAAACTAGGAAGATGCAATTCAAAGGGCTTGGCTCCAGCATGTTCTGATGGGAGGCAGTCATATAAACATACACATATGTAACTAGCAGTGTCTGTCTGTGGGCTGTCTTTGTCTCGTCTGAAATGACTGAAAATGTGTCAGCTCTGAGTGCATGTTTAACGTACCTTAAAATTCCTTGCCTTGAGAATGGAAGGGATCTCAAAGTCATTTACAGACACTGTGGGATGTTGTTTTCTAAGTTAACCTGCTCTTTTGCTCTGGCATTCGATCAGCATGGGTGGAACTGCTAACATGAAGGCACATTGTAGTGAAAAGCAGGTAAAAGTTGTGTGCTTCCTAGGCTAGGCCGGAAAAGTGTGTGCCAGAATAGCCGCCACCCTCTTCTCCCCAGTGTTAAAAACTGTTAACAAATACAGGAAATGTACTTTGCTAAAAGCAGTGCAGTGTGGAGATCTACCATATTGCTCATGGTATATTTTGCTTCATTACTTGTGTCTCAAAGCATTTAACTCAATTTTTGGGTGATTTAGATTGTAGTTTTGAAGTGTGTTGGGTTTTTTTGGTATACTTCATGTAGAAGATGCTTGACAAATCAGTATTGTGTTTGTGATCACTTGTGCAGTGGATCAGTGTTAAATGCTTTATGAAGCAAAAACTAATTCTGTATTTTAAGCTTTTTTTTCTTGTACAATCTAACTGCTTTTTCCATGACACAGCAGAACTTCAGTCACAAGTTTCAGTCCCTTGCAGATGCTTATAAAAATGTAATAGGTAATTAACAACGACCTGTCATGAAGCTCTTAAGGATTTTAAAAGTTGCATACTTTTTCATAGAGTATTTTTTTTTGTTCTTGTAACACGTCAAAAAACATAAACTTCATATGGAAAAAAATGCTAATTCCTAAAATTTCATAAGGATTTAGATTATTGTGATTTGAAGTTCTACTACATAGTATATGTTTCATCTGTACTGGGAAATCAGTGTTTCAAGCTGACAAGTTCTTGCTCTTTCTTGACAATTTTGCAGGGAACATTTCAGTTTTCTGGCAAGTCTGTCTGTTTTTTTTAAATCTTGTTATGAGGACACATCTGTGACTTTACGGTCCTTGAGAGAAAGCTCCATTTATAGGAAATACACACTTAGAGCAGAGAACTTAAAGCTGGGATTCCAGTGGTCTGGTTTTGGCGCTCTCAAATATTTGGCATGTGGTATTACTGAATGGTATGTATTTTGGCTTTACAAAGGTGCTGAAGGTATCCAGCTTCCATTGAGTTCAAAGGTTTTCTTAAAATTTGGCCTACTGACTTTCTGTACTTAATTCATTAGTATATGAAGTTGGTGTAATATTCATTAGCTATTAAGAGGCCTGTCTGTGTGAAATATATAAGTAAATATAATCTTTCATGCAGTTGTTTCCATGTTAGATGTATACGCAAGATTAGTTTTCTTTAATATGTACTAACAGGTCACTCTGTGGTCAAGCTCTGCTGTAATGTGGACTTTTTACAAAAAATCATTATTTCTTGTGTGACTGGTGATTATTTCTTTTTAACCAACTGGTAGCATACTTTGACATAACTTTCAACCTGTTCATACAGGTTTTGTTATTTGGAAATGCTAGCTCTTTTTAAATGAGCTTTTATATAAAAGTATTTTAGAAGGTGAACTTGTGCTAGTGAAAGATGTCTGTCTGTGCTGGAGACTAAAGTTTCTGAAATATGCTGATAATCCTTTATTATATAAAACAGAATAGACATGATAGGGGGTTGGACTAGATGACCTTTAGAGGTCCCTTCCAACCCAAACTATTCTATGATTCTATGACCTCTGTTACGTAATCTGAAGAGTAAAATAAATGAGTAGGTCTCTAGGTAAAGTGATGAGAGTTCTACAGTTCTATAGCCAGCTCTCTTCAGGTGTTCTGCAATTAAATTTAAAGAAAGTATCTGTGTAAAAATGCTGGCTTTTTTGAATTTGTAAAAAGTTGCAATTCAAAAGATCAGTATTTTAAATATATTTGTAAATAAAGGCATCAGAGTAAGGAAGGCAATTTCAACATCAGCTTTATAGCGCAGTGCTGTAGTGCTTTTACTTATGAAAAGCTTACACGATATGTAACATTTCTCTTTTGAGTCAGTGTTAGGTAAATGTTATGCAACTTGCACATAAAATCACATCTTAAGATAATACAACTATATGACATAACAGCAATGATTTAACACAAAACACGCTTTTGATCAAATAATTTTGTTTTACAACTAAACAAACAGTGAGTGAAATGACTGTCCTGTTATGTGTTGAGGTTGCAGAATTCAGTTGTTCAGCTCAGCAAAAAGCTAACCCAGTCCTTCACCAATTTAAAGAAAAACTGTATTAATATGAAATAAAATATTCTCAACTGCTTTTAAGTGCAATAAAAAACCAGCTGAGATAACTGATACAGTGATGAGAAAAAGATAAAGCTGTAAGACCATTCAAAATAATCTATTGTTTGAGAAGACAGTTCAGATCTGCTAAAATTGTTAATATGAATGATGCCTCCTCTCTGAGGGTCTTGAATCTCTTTGCAAAAGCTGTTTAGGCAGCAGAAGTGGAAGAAGCATAGTTGAAGAAACCTGAGTTGCAGAAGCCACACCAAAAGCCAGATGTAGTTGAGAACAGAACACTGATCCCCCAGTCCTCTTCTGGCCACACAGTGGGCCTTGCTGTGTTTGTGCTTTCATTACTTTCACTGAGGATTACAAGATTTACTCCTTTTTTATTTCCCTATTTTAAGGTATCAAGAGGCAGATAAAATGGAAATTTTTTTTTTCAAAGTGTATACTTCGAAGCCTAATGTAATTGAAAATTAAAACCATTGTAGTAGCAAGAAAAACTTCAGTTTTTTCCCCTTTTGGGGTGGTCACTTCTTACACTTTTCCTTGCTTTCTCTTGAGCTGTCTTCTGATCATGAAAATGTTTCTTTTTGCAATGAACTGGCAGGGAATGTTGTTATAGTAATCAGTGGTAGGGTTCCCAGATGAATGAAAATAAAAATACATATATATGTATATATAAGTGTATCTACATATATATCTCACAGAAAGGCAATGATGATATGCAGAAAAAAAATATAGCATGGATTTTAACAACTTTATCAAGTAATATATTAAGGTGTTACTACATCCAAGTTGGAATACTGTCAAATTCTATGTTTATATACAGGAACTTGACGAGAGGAGTTGGTAGATTTAGAGAGTTACTAAGAGCTGTCGAAACAAGAACTACACAAAATCTGCGAATGGTAAGTTATATTAAACCACATTCCTATTCCGCATCTGAATTTTAGTAGGCAAGTAAGGCATAAATATAGCGGATGAGTTAGAGACAAATAATGAGATACACAGTATATTGATCAGGATCTGTTACCCACCACTTTATAAGGTTACATTTCCTGGCTTAAGTGAATTATTAAAATAAAAAGGAATGTTTGATACTCAGTCTCTCCCCTATTTCTCTTTCCTATTTGTGGTTGTGGTTAAAACCTGATTGGTCTCTGGCTGACCATACTTTCAACCTTAATCATTTGTCCTATTCATGACTTACCATAGCTTCACAAGGGCGTTGTTTCATCTTTTTGTAATGTAATGGGAGTGAGGACAGAGTGCAGTGTCTTTATTTGTGTCCGAAGTTGGAAGTTATCAAGTTATCATTTCTTTATTTTTGTGATAAAGCCTCTTAAAGGAAAATAATCAAAGCAAAATCATGAAGATTTGTTATTTATGTTGTCAGAAAATAAACTTTTACTAAATGAGTGATGTATCTTTTTGCATCTTTTATATAATAAAGGGCCAACGCTTATATCTTTTGCTCTGATGTAATGATTTTCAAAATGTCCTAGATTAGTTTCCTAATACTATGCCTTTAAAACTTCCAAAGTAGTAATAAGGAAGGTAATTGGTTTCTTAATTCATTTAATAACTGATTCCTAGTAAGGATATTAAAATTATTAAATAATAGACTTTCAATGGAGAGGGATAATATTGCAAACTTTAATAGAATAAAAGATGAAGAGCTTCTTATGATATAGGAAATAAGGTGGAAAATGCAGATCATATTGTGCTGTCCGTGGCTTAAACATTACACATCTGTTGCTGGGAAACCTTGCTGGGAAATACTGCCAATTCTTATGCAAATGTACATCTTGCCTTCTTCCTACTGCCCTGGTACTAATCTTTGAGTTTTCAGCATTGTGATACATAGTCATGCAGCTTGCATGCATATGTATTAAAAATTAAAGAGGAGATTAACCTGATAGTTATGGATTAAAGGATGACTTCAAAGATTTAAATAAATATTATTTGCTTAAATAATATTTATGTAAGTATTTCTACACTTAAATATATGGTGCCAAGAATAGTTGGTCAAAATAAACTTTTTCATGGTGATCTACAACCTCGTTTCACTCTTGCTGAGCCTTACCAACAGTAGCAAACACCAGCACCTTCAAGTACAAGTTGTCAGAAGCTCCAATCAGTCAGGGTTTGGACTATAACTGTCTGTGGTAGGTTGACCTTGGCTGGCTGCCAGATGCTCACCCAGCTGCTATCTCACTCCCCTTCCTTAACATGATGGGGAGAAAATAAGATGGAAAAGCTTGTGGGTCAAGGTAAAGACAGGGAGTTTGCTTACCAGTTACTGTCATGGGCAAACCAGACTTGACTTGAGGGAAACTAATTTATTGTCAATTAAAAGATAGCGGCATGGTGAGAAACAGAAGTTAAAACACCTTCCCCCTCACCCCCTTTCCTCAGGTTCAACTTCAGTCCTTCATTCCTGACTCTTCTACCTCCTCTCCCTACCCTCCCACTCCCTGAGGGGGGTATGGAGGGTTGTGGTGGGTCCATAACAGTTCCTCTCTCTCTGCTGCTCCTTACTCCTCACACTTTTCTCCTGCTCCAGCCTGGGGTCCCTCCCTTGGGCTGCATTTCCTTCAGGGAATATCAGCCTGCTCCATGGTCTGCTCAGCAGGCTGCAGCGTGGACATCTACTGCACTGTGGTCTCTCCCACGGAAACATCTGCTCCAGGCCTGGAGAGGGAGTAGAGGTTATTGAGCACAAAACATCTGAAAATATACCTGAATGTGCTCCACACTTAGGAGCAACAGTTGATGTTGTTGATACTTCAGAAGTATCTGGATTTAACTGATAAAATTGAAAAATTGTTTGTTATTGCCTTTTTTTTTCTTTGTGTTTAGAGAATTGAACTGGGTACTTGTACCTTTCAAACAAGCAGTATGCCTGTTTTTTTGGATGTTTTAAAATAACAGAAAATATATTCTACATGACTTGTCTTCATTAGAAATAATCCAAGTCTTTTTGAAGAGTTTGCATTCAGCATTTCTAAGGAAAACATTTATCTTTACCAAGAGGGTGGTCAAACCCTGGAACAGGCTTCCTAGAGGGGTGATGGATGCCCCAAGCCTGTCAGTATTTAAGAGGCATTTGGACAATGCCCTTAACAACGTGCTTTAACTTTTGGTCAGCCCTGAATTGGTCAGGCAGTTGGACTAGATGATCGTTGTAGGTCCCTTCCAACTGAAATAGTCTATTCTATCTTTCACTTTTACAGACAATAGCAAGACAACTTGCTGAAATTTTGTTACGAGGCATGTGTGAACAGAGTTATTGGAATCCACTGGAAGATCCTCCTCAGCAATCACCCCTAGATGATCCACTTCGAAAAGGTTCAAACACTAAGAATTACGCACTCAGCAGAAGACCGCGGGTATACACTGGAGAAAAGTATGACTGAGTTTATACCTCTCTCGTTTCTATAATTGCAATTGTTACCCAGTGCACTGGGTAATTTAGTTTATATTGTTGAAAATGTATAAGGAATTGGGCAATGTGAATGGGAATGTTTCCCATGCTGTGTGTGTATATATATTTTCCCTGAAGAGAACTAGGGAAGCAACATGCTTCTCCAAGCAGAAGTTTGCACTGTATGCATGAGACCTTTTGTTCTCAATTCTCAAAATATTTTTTATATATATACTGTGGTATATGGTAGAGTTAATATCTCATATTATACCTGGGGTACAAAACGAAAAGTTTTAAAAGTTGTGTGCTATTTCTAGACCTCTATTCTGCCTTATCATAGAAAGGAAAGAGTTAGCAACATGGAGATTCAAATTCATCCCTGAAACATTATAAAAAACCAAAACATACCTAGCAGTTTCAAAGGTAGTTTATTTCCCAAGGCAGCTACCTTTTAATCTTCCTAGGTTAGTTTTGGCATTTCTCTATGATGCCACCTTTTTGTTGAGTCTTATTCTTTCACTGATTCAGATAAGTGGTATGCTATGGATCATTTTTGTGTAACGTATCCCATGGTTAATTCTAGAGTAGCTTTGGTGTGTTTCTTTTCCTTCTTGAAAATGCGTGTGGGTTTTTCAAAATCCATCACCATTAGTATTAAAAGTAGATACCCATTTCCTTGAATTTGAACTTTTTCCTAAAAGTTAATAGCTTGTTGTTTGTTTGTATCTGATCAAATGAAAAATGGTTTCTAAGGTAAAGTTGTTTTCCTTAGACACACTCTGACAGTGCCAAAAATATATATTGACAAAATTTTGGACTTTATTACAGTCCTTGGGTGTAGCTTACTGCCTGACAGTAACGTGCTTGTGTCAAAGCGTTACTAGTGAAATCTTAACCCTTTGATATTGTCTTTTTAAATTTATTTTTTATTTCATTGATACTAAGTTTGATCTGATGAAACTTTGTTGCATGCTTGTTTTACATAATCTGCAACCTTTGCACTGCTCTGCTTGTATTCTACACGCAAGTCCTTGTGGGTTCTTGTATTTTGTATATATATATATATTTAATATAGTCAACAACTATTGCTTGCTTGTTTTGATACATGCTGGAAAGCACTGTGAGCCAGAGAACTGAGAAATAGATTGTAGCAGTGGAGATAATGATCTAGCCAAGATTGTGATTTGCCATAGTAGGATAGTACTAACTAATGCAGATGGAGAAGACTGAAATTCCATGTAAACTTAAGAAAAAAGTTTTACAGAAGATGTTGTGGAGTCTGGAGAATATCACTGGAGATATTAAAAATCCAACTGGACGTGGTCCTGAGCAACCTGCCAGTTGACCCTGCTTTGAGTGGAGGGGTTGTACTAGACGATCCCCAGACACCCCTTCCAACCTCAACTATTCTGTGATTCTGTGAAATCGGTGTGATCTGGGACTCCTTTGAGGAGACTGTCGTCTGTTCCATTTTAAAATTTTGACCCTTTTTCTCCACAGAATTTATTATTACTATGTTTTTTTAATATTGTTGTCCAGCTGTAGGATTAAAACCCAGGCGTTGTGAGTTTTTTAATTTCAGTCTTGTCTGACTATGTCTAGGATGTGAAGTCATTAAAAAGCAGTCTTTTGAGCTTTAGGAAAGGATGCAGGCATAGAGTTGAACATTCAATTTGCCAGAACAACTACTATGTTTCTCTGCAAGTACATAATTAACAAACTGTACATGCAGGCAACCATTTTGGTAAAAAGGAAATACCTGGTTTGTGGATACACCTTGATCACTGCACTTATAAAGTATGCATTTATTGCCCAAACACAAGGAAATCTCTTTTATGCAGTGTCACGCATTTTCTCATTCAAACTACTTGTTTTCACACAGCAAATCTTAAAGAACAGTCTATTCCTCTCGTACAGTGTATATGCCTTATTAGTTAATATGAAAGCTTTTTTCCATAATGTGACCTTGTTACATGCAAGAGTCTGCTTCTATGGTAGATTGCTTATAGAAGTAGTCCTACCTTAAATTCTGAAGAGATGTTTTGTTTTAGTGTTCACAGTATCTTTATATTGTAACCTAAAATACTGTCACGCTGCAGGCATTTGAGTTGTTTAGCTGCATTTATTGCAGATTTCCATTAATGAATACTTTATACAGCAGCAAGCCCACATAATTATGATGTCATTACTACTAACAAGCAGAATGGCCTTTATTTTCAAAGATTTCTAGCAAATTTTCCTTCCTTGACCCAGAATATTTACAGCAGGTTTCTCAGGCTCAGTCTTTCAAACTTATGTTCTTCATTCTCATCTCATCCTTTTGTAGAAACATGCCTCCTGGCAGAAGTGGGGCTTTGTTCAGTGTAATTTTCTTGTTCTTGGGACATGTAAGCGAGGAGTTCCACAATTTCAACAGAGCATGTAATTAAGTCCTTTTCTTTTGTCACATCAGAGTGATGAACACCAGATCAGATAAAACATGTCTAGCCAAGTATCTCATCTCCAGCAGTGATTGAAAGCAAGTACCTAAGACAATGAATAGCAAGACAGACATGTAGGAAACTTCTTCCTAGGTATTCATCTGGCAACCAACTCTGTTTGAGTCTGAGATGCACTGTTTTATTCTAAATATGCTGCCTGGTATACTAAGTAAGTGTACTGTGTTCTTTTGAGGATAGTGAATGTGATTTGGCTAATACCATGTATGATTTTGTAGATCTCTGTGTTACTGCCTCTTCAGTTTTCTTTATCCTCAGTTGAAGAAGTGTTAAACTTCTTGGTTTGCGTTTGGTTGGTAGCCATTTCATGCTTCCAGTTGCCTCTTTTGCTTGGCCCTGTTACCTTGGAATTACTTTACTCCTATGCCTGCATCTGTCAGGAGACACAGAAAATGTCTGAGTTCAGTCAACTAAATTGAGCTTTTTGCATACACAAGTCAAAGGAATTTCCCAGTAATTTCTGCATAAAGTGGATCTTCACTTTTTGAGACAAACATCAACTTATTTACCAAAATACATTCAAAGTTGTAGGAGAAAATAACGTTTGCTTTCATTTTGATAAGTGACATTTTAGTAGTTCTCTTTGGGGCAACTTCCCTTTTTTCTCCGAGAAAGTAATTTCTCCAGCAACTATTTCCAATCGTTATTCTGCTTTCTGGGAACCATTGCCGGTCAGTCAGGTTAAATCTACTTCCAGGTTGCTAAATTCTGCATTGAAGACTGGATAGGTAAATGCAGAGCTCTCTGATGCTTCCTCTTCACTCCTCGTTCCCTGTCCTGGGTGGTTCTTATTCATGAGTAACTGTGTTTTGAAAAATGTCTTCTAAGACTTAGAATACTCTTCAAAGTCTTGTGAGCAACTTGCATTGATTAAAAAATAAAAATCCAACAACAAAACAACTGCCCTGGGGTCTTAGCTACTGTATATTACCACAGTACATTCACAATCTTGCTTTCAAACCGCCTGAGTTCAGATGTGTTTTAAGTTTCCATTACCTTTCAGGCATTTAATTACTGCTTAGATTTCTAGTGCATTTAAAAAAATCCAAAAAGTGTTTTAATCTCAGACAAATTTAGTTTCCCATTTGTAATTTATTGTAGTTTAAGCACCCTTGGGGTATAGGAATTGCTTATTAACAAAAAGAAGTTATTTTCTACATTTAAACAGTTAACTGTGGAACTATTGGTCTGGAAACAGGAAATAGTACTTGTGCTAATTCAGAAACAGTTTAGAGAAAGAAATCTGGAGAGTTAAAACACAGTCACTGGGGGGAGGGGGGGGCGGACGACAGAGAGAATGAATGAATGAATGAATGAATGAATGCCTACCAGTCATGTACCCAATGCGGATTACTGTTTTCTGTCCGCCAGCATAGAAAAGTGTTCAGAAAGCATCCAGTGTTCAGAGAAAGCAGTAAAGTTTGCAAACTAGTCCTATGCTAATCTTCAGTATTAAGTCATAAGGAAGTGTACATCATTAAAAACAAATATTTTAAGTGCTGGGAAGTAACAGTGGTTATGGCAAGGAGGCAGAGATTGCCATGGCTCTGTTTAAAACTATTCACAGCTATTGAATGCATCAGGAAAACAATTCTTAATCATATCTGATGAAAGACTAATAGAAGTATTTATCCCCATATTGCCTAAAATACAAAAGTTACCTTGTTCTTGTGAGAGAGTTTCTTGTTGCTGACCTTTGAATCAGTGATGTAGATTCAGCTCAGATAGATTAGGTGCCAGAGGCTAGTTAAACTATGGGTACAGTTTTTACAGTTGTCAAATTATGTGCCGTTTGGGGATATTTGAATGTGTTCAACTCTGACAGCTGTGGTGATTTTGTTCTCTTATTGTGTTTGGCCAACTTTTCTGAAATGCAAATTTAGAGCATTGCAAAGAAACACGTTTTAACCAATCATTTTTTCTATGCAAGTTACTTTCTATTCTCTTTTCTGGAAGTTTTCCAGTTTTTAAAGTACTCTTACTGTATTTGTGTAAGCTACTCCTAAAAGTAATGTCTTCTGCTTAAATAATTAAATTCTTGTTTTGAACAGCATCTTTTGTCCTCAAGAAAATACAGAAGAAGCCTTATTGTTGCTGCTTATTAGTGAATCTATGGTAGGTAAAATAGAGTGAATGTGCGTGTGCTGTATGTGTGTGTTTTCCTTGTTTTTTTTAAAATGAAAATAGAACTTTTTTTGTCACGCCTTACTTTATGACTTGTGTTTTATTCTCCATTAGGAAAGCAGGCAGTTACTTCTGAAACTCAAGCTTCTTTTCCTCTGAGCCAGCAAGATGAGGTCTGCAAGTGTTATGAATAGGAGTTCTTCTCCTTTAGAGTGGCTGAACTTAGCCTCCTTCTAACCATAGGCAGGTGAACACAAAGCCAGGTCTTTCATTTGGCATCACTTACAGTATGAACCACTGTTACACCAGCTGGTTGCCATTCAGACAGACTCAAAATGTAAGTTATTTTTGTTGTGAAAACCAAATCAAAGTCTACTAGATGAGCACAATAAACATAGCCAAAAAGTATTTTCCATTGTGCATTAAACTTCAGATGTCACTCAAATTTGTAAATTATTTTTAATGACACTGGCATTCAGCCTTTGCTACAGGATTTTTTTTTTTTTAATGTCCTCATTTCCTCAATAGGTGATTCCTTTCAATGGCCTACTTGTGCCTTTTATCAGCCTTTTGTATTTTTCTCTAGTATGATTTTACAAGTCATCTATCAACTGCCACATACTGGCATTCTCATACCAGGTCAGTTATATGTTCTCAAATGGCAGAAATGAAAAGCTGAAGCTGGAATTTTTGCTGTTTTTCTAATTGGAGGGGTGGAACCTCTAGAATCTCAGGCATCATATAGTAGGCTGTCTCACTGCACATCAGTGAGACTTAGTCTGTTAAGTTCAATAGGTGATTTGAATGCTTTCATGCTCTGGCATAATTTCTGTTTTGATACAGTTAAATAGGATCAGAACATTTTAGTGAACATTGTCCTATTTGAACCATTTTAAAGTGGCAAACACGTACATTGTAGTGCAAACTACTTTCCTTATTCCTAGTGATCTGCCTTGCAATGTTCCTGACACAATCTGTCACCAGAAAACTAGACTGAGCAAACATTTCCATATATCATGTGTTGGTTTTACTGCAGTATGTACTTCCCACTGAAAGGGGCCGCCTGTGCCTCTTTAAGGTGCCTGAGCAGTTCATGGCCATATACAGAATTCTGATGTGAACTACGGTCATGGTGTGAAGTGGAAGCAGTCCCAGTTCTGCAGGATCTGACTACTGATTACTGTATTTGCATGTGTACTTCCTTGCATATCAGCATTAAAAAGCCAAAAAAACAAATTAAAGTACTGCCCTGTTAAGTCTCCTTTCAGGTTACTTATAGCTTTTCCTTTGTGAATTAGATCTGCCTAATTATATCAAATGCTTGTCACTGTAGAGCATATACCCTTGGCAAGCTTTCAATATTTTTTTTTCTTTATAAGTAATTATTGTAGGTTATCTGAGGCAAAAGAGTTTGTTTTGGGGGAGTATAAAATCTTTCACATGATTGACTTACTTTGGCTAAGCCGTTTGTTCAAATTAGTTTTGGAGGGGGAGAAGGGGAAGATTGAGCATAAAAATATTCATCACTACAAACTTATCTTTTTGGGAGTTGAAAGCTCTTACTTCAGCATGCTAACTTTCTAGCTGTAGTAGTTACGAAGTAGTATGTGATTTATAATTTTGAAACTAGTGTTTGGGAAAGAAATAAGAACAGTTACAGAAGATTGAGTAATCATTGGTGTTTTGAGATGGTATTGTGTTATTAAAGTAGTATGATCCCTTCCTTGCATTGCCTCTGAATTAATAAAAACACAGATAAGGTGTCAAGACCTGTCCTTCAAGAATTTATTCAAGTAAATATTTGCAAACAAAATGAGGATCTGACATATAAGTAGCATTTTGTGTAAGTAAAAGTAATTAAATCACTGTGTGATTATAGTCTATATAAGCCCTAAATCATACTGCTAGTTTCAGGGAAGTAGTGCACTCTAACATCATAACTTCTTATTTGGATTAGATCTAGTGCAACATATATCCAGAAAATAGAATCTTGCTAGTGGATTACAAATGCTACATTTGTGTCACCTTGAGTTCCCTTAATTTCTGAATTCAGAAAGGATGCTTTGAGTAAGATTTAAATTGTAATATTTATGAAATAAATGCTCTGGGAAAGATAGTTCTGTGCTTTTCAAGTGTTCTAATTTTCTTATAGGTACATTTCAGAGTACAAAATGTCTCTTTTAGCCACATGACTGCTGCTACAGTGTATTGTCATGCATAATGAGGAAAGTCAGCTGCAACTCTGCCATCACTCTTACTGTAAGATGTCCTTGTAGTTTAGCTGTTACACTTGCGAAGGATAGACCAGCCTTTCCTTATCTACACAGGAATGAGTAGAAAGGTAGGAGCTGAAGGACTGACATCTTCACGTTACAGTGCGTGTACATGTTGCTGCACGTCAGCTGAGCTGTGGTAACAGAATCACAGAATGATTGAGGTTGGAAGGAACCTCTGGAGGTCATTTTGTCAAACCTCCCTGCTCAAGCAGGGCCACCTGGAGCAGGCTGCATCTGTGTCCAGACACTTTTTGAATATCTCCAAGGAGGGAGACTCCACAATGTCCCTGGGCAACCTGTGCCAGTGCTCGGTCACCCTCACAGCAAAAAATTGTTTCTTGATGTTCAGAGGGAACCTCCTGTGTTTCAGTTTGTGCCCATTACCTCTGATCCTGTCACTGGGCACCACTGAAAAGAGGCTGGCTCCCTCTTCTTTGTACTCTCCCTTCAGGTATTTGTACACATTGATAAGGCTCCCCCCTGAGCATGCTCTTCTCCAGGCTGAAGAGTCCCAGCTCTCTCAGCCTTTCCTCATAGAAGAGTTACTCCAGTCCCTTATTCATACTAGTGGTCGTTTGTTGGACTGTCTCCAGTAGCTCCATGTCTCTCTTGTACTGGGGAGCTCAGAACTGGACCCAGTACTCCAGGTATGGCCTCACCAGTGCTGAATAGAGGGGAATGATTGTCTCCCTTGACCTGCTGGCAACACTCCTACTCATGCAGCCCGGGATACCACTAGTCATCTTTGCAGCAAGGGCACATTGCTGGCTCCTGTTCAACTTGTTGTCTACCAGGACCCCCAGGTCCTTTTCTGCCAAGCTGCTTTCCAGCTGGCTGACCCCCAGCATGTACTGACTGGTGCCTGGGGTTGTTTCTTCCCAGGTGCAGGACTTTGCACTTCCAAGTCTTTGTGGAAGCCTTTGATGAGGTTCCTGTCAGCTCATTCCTCTAGCCTGTTGAGGTCCTTCCGGACAGCAGCCCAGCCCTTTGGCATATCAGTTCCTCCTCCTAGTTCTGTATCATCAGCAAACTTGCTGAGGGTACGCTCTGCCCCACCATCCAGATCATTAATGAAGATTTTGAACAGGATCAGGCCCAGTATCAATCTCTGGGGTACACTGCTAGTTACTGGCCTCCAACTAGACTTCGTTCCACTGATCACCGCCTCCTGGGCTCAGCCTTATGTGTTATTCTTAGCTGATGGTAAAATGTCTGAGCATATCCTTTCTTCCACTGTGGATGAACTAAGTTATACTGCTCGCATTTGCCTCAGGCTTAAAGTGTGTATAGGGTGTGGCCAGTTGACACATTGCAGCTTAACTAATTGTCAATTGTGTCTAAGACCATGGCAGTTCTGAAACACTGAGCACTTAAGTTTGTGCATACATTCTGTTTTATAATTATGCAGAAAATGATTGTTCAAATATATAAGATATCTTTAATACTTACAAGGCATCCTCTCCTATAATACTGCTTTGGCGTTGTCAGCTGTTTTTTCACAAGAAGTGCTAGTTCATAGCTTGTTCTGTACTTGCAAGGAATTGAGTCAAACAATGATTAGATGTGGAGTTAAAAAGAAGTTCTTGAAGCTGACTAAATATTTATGCAGTATGGAAAGGAAAAGCCAAAGACTTCTTGATCAAAAGAAAGCAAAATGTCTGTTTTGGGGTGCGTGTGCGGGGGTGTGTGTTTTCAAACCAAGCTGTGGATTATTCAGTTGATAAATCCTGAAATGTCTGTGCATTTTATGCTCCATGTATCTCTCTGAAAATTTCTTTCAGTATTTAATTATTCTGATTTTAAAGATGTATTGAGTATGTTCAGAGCTTAAAATGTTATCCTGTTAAAACAGAGAAACAATCTATTAGCTTTTAATTTGTGTCATTCCTCCCCTCTGAAAAAGGGGGAAATAAGCTTCCCATTAAAATCTAGTGTATTTAAGTAAATGTATTAAGGGGGCCATGCCCTGTGTAATTAAAAAAAAAAAGAAAAGGGGGGGAGGAAGAGCAAGAAGGATCTTTAACTTCTGACTTCAAACTAGCAGATATACTAGCATTTGTACCAATGGGAATATTAAACATCAAGAAGTCTAGAAATAGATAAGATATCAAGATAAGGTATTTTCAGAGGCTTGATGATATAGTGGGAGAAGTACTGGGTAGTTGAATATAAGTAGTCTTAGCTACTGGGAGACCTGAATTTTATCCTTTGCTCTTTAACAGGATTTCTCTGTGAACATGGTCAATTCATTTAATCCAGTTCTAGCTCAGCTTTCTTCCTTCTCGAAAGGAAAAGTTTAATTAAGGTTAAAGTTTAATTAATTACGCTTGCAATGTGCCTTTCACAAAATAGGATTGAAAGTACAAAGCCTTACAGTGAACATGGCCTGATTCCAAACCTTTGCTCATAACCAGGGACAGTTTTTGCTTCTCACTAGTAACTCGTGAAGGTGATTGTGTGGTTATCCTGGGCAGGTTACCACTCACAAGTGAGAGGATAGTGTCATAATGTTATGAAGAGAAAATAAATTGATTGCCTTATTTTACAAAAGATGGAATAGAAGATTTGAAGATCCTTCTTCATATGTTACTTTAAAATAAATTTTAAAAGATTAATATGCATTATATTTAGAAAACCACCTTATTTGGTTTCTGAGAACTCTTCAATAATTTTAAATACATTACCTAATTTATGTTATTAAAATCAAGTAATTAAAAATAGAATATAGAATATTCTATATATAGAAACTTTCCACTATATATATATATTCTACATATAAATCTTTCCACTAATGTATAAAATTGGTGATTCTTGCTATCTATAAATCAGTAGCAGATACTATCTCTCTGTATCACCTATATCAACTGCTGGCTGTCAGTCTGAACAGAACAGTAGTTACTTGAGCAAAAATATAGGCTGGATCACAATGGATGACTTTTTGTTTCTTTTTTCGTGGTACGTTTCAGGCTAACCGTGATGCTGTACTGAGCAGAATACCAGAACACAAAAATGATCGTATCATCAGTTTGCAAAGTGCATCTGTAGTCTACGATTTACTTACTATAGCCTTGGGAAGAAGAGGCCAATATGAAATGCTCTCAGAGGTTTGTTAATAATAGTGAACATTCAACTGTGTCTTCGTTGCTTATTTCTGTTAATCATGTTAATTGTGGTAGTACTTAAGGGCTAAACAAATATAGGACACTGTCATTCTGACTACTGTATAAATACAGTAGGTAGTTTCCACCTCAAAGTTTACTGTCAAAGTTTATACAAGTGACTTGAGGTGGTCAAGCACAGAAATTGTGTGAAAGGTGTGATAGATGTTGAGTGGCACAGCAATTCACGTGGTTTTTAGGTGGGGAGGCATGGATCTGCTTAAAAGGATACACATTAAATGGAGACAGCAGGAAGGAACAGCAAAAGATAAAAGCTGTTGTGGATATAAGTGATAGATATAAATACCTAGAGAAAGGATTTGTGATGTTTTATTTTAAAAGAAAACTTTCTTTTACACCTCATAATATTTGGAGTGCTCCAAAGTCCTTGTAGTTTATAAAATGGCTTTGAAGTTAATAAAATGGAAATGTATTACTTTTGCAGGTCTGTAGGAAAGTGCGTTCTCTGTCTCAAATGTCTTGTGTTTGATTATGCAACTTGCATGTGTTTTGTTAGATTGTGGCGACTTCTTCAGGAAATTTTCAAGTATCGTTAACAGTTTTATACCTGAGAAACAACTACAGCTCACTGGGCAGAGCAGATCTTCCTGCTGCTCAAAACAGAGCTCACCCAGCAGCAAGATACTGTTGCTGACCATGATTAATTATTGGTATCCAGAAGGAACACTTTAGCATGTGTGGTAGGAAGGCATATCCAGGGATTAATTTGCTGAGGAATGGTTTCTCTCTACCATAACAGAGGACTTTTATTAAGATAAAAATGAAAAAACCACCCCAGTTCTTCTCTGGTATATGTTGATAGTCATCCTTTAATCTGCATCTCCTGCGATGTTAAGCTCTGAATTGGGGTATTCTTCTTCTTGAAAGTACTTCATAGCTGCAAGTTGGGCATACAAAGTCAGTTTTAATGAGTACAATAAAAAGTCTTTCATAAAATAAAGGATTATGAAAGCTCATACGGGACTGTCACCCTACAACATAATCTAATCAGTAATATTTCCATTTACTTGCCACTACAGACACTATCACCTTCATGGAGTTTTAGGCGATTGCATCAAAGCTGCAAGAGATGAGTCTCCATATATTTTAGTCTATAACTTTTAAAGGATAGACATCGACAAGTATTGTAAAAAAAAAAAAAAACAAAAAAAAAAACCAAAAAAAAACCCCCTTGAAAAGGTAACTCTGATTTCTTTTTTCTTTAAGCAGCTGGCAACCTTTCCTTTTCATATACCAGCCTAGCAACTAGCCAGGGGTAGTGTAACCGTGGTTTCCAATTCCGATTCTTTTATTTTGTCTGTGGTGTTGTGGTGGGAGGTTTTTGTCTTTTTTTAAATGTTAAACAACCATTCTATTAATGGGAACATCACAGGTTCCTGGGATTCCTCCACTGTCTCCTTTGGGAGACTTTGGGTAGTATTTATGTCACAATAGACACAGCTTCTTGTTTGCAATTCTTCTTGCCTTTCTTAATAGTTTTTTGGCTTCACCAAGAAAGCTAGATGTATCTGTGTTCTTAGGCACGTATCCTGAAGTCTAGGACATTACCCTGAGGGGTACCAGAAAAGTCTTACAGTCCCCTCACATGGAGAAGAGCATAGAGCTTGCTTCCCTCACTGCTTGTGTGATTGGTGTAGCCCATGTAGCTGACAGACGAGTACCACTGCCTGTTCCTTTTCCTGCTGTGTTTTGAGCACAGTTGAATGTTCTAACTAATGGAAGATGTTTTAACTTGACTTAGATCTTGGATTTCAGTGCCTTTTAGAAGTTGCTTGTGCTGGTGATGATCTTGGTTACAGACAAAAGCAGAACCATGAGTATCTGGAAAGCTAAAGAACCTCCATGTTTGACCAGCTTCTTAGTTGAGGGTTTTTAGCCACTGCGTTGGGCTTTGACACCTGAAGTCTACCTAAGGCTTGTTTTAAGGTCTTTTCTTGTTCTTTTTTAATCTGGGTCTAGCATCTTTGTAGTTATATTCCATCAAAATTATATGTATATTCTTTTGAATTGTTCTCTTTGAAAAATAGAAATAATTCTTACGTTTGAAAAATATTTTTCAATACAGAATAATTAAAATGTATTTATTATATGTCCTCGAACTAACTATTCTGAACATGAAAAAAAAGATCTTATGAAGACCTGATGTAATAGACAATACTTATTTTAGTGTACAGATACTCTAGATATACAGCTGCAGCAGGAGCTTATCAGGAAATGGTTAGAACGTCTCATTTGTTCCAGTTCTTGTCATCCAAAGCACAGCGGAAAATGTAGACTTTAAGAAGCTCTTACAGTTTAGTGAGTGGTTAGAGGATATCTGCCCTCAAATCCTGTGGCCCGTAGTCTGAAACTTTTATAACTTAGTATACTTAGATATATATTATATATATATACAGAAGTAGTTAGCTGTGATATAAGAACATAAAATGACCAAAAATCTGTCTCATCCTTGTTCAACTAGTCTAATGCTGAGTCATGTTCTTAACTGAAAAGGTCTCATTTCTTTATGGAGTTTGTATACCATGGGCTTTCAATTTCTTATGGCTTTTTCAACTAAACCAAAGAACTTTCTACTGTCATAATTCTCTCCTACACAAAAGTACTCTGACTGTCGTCAAGTTGATTTTTAAGCTTCATAGGATATGACATATTGAGCTTATCAATGTCCTACTAGGAGAGATGTTTTCCAGACCAGAAATTTTCCTAGATACTCATCTTTCAACTCTCTAACTTCAAGCATATTCTTTTCAGGAGGAGACCGTAGTGCTAAGCAACAAAATTCAGTAATGCGTTCAACATTGCCTGTCCGTATAGTGATTTGTGATTATTTACAAGGCAATGTCAACAGTTGCATTTCTGCCTTTCAGGAGAGTGATTGTGCTGAAAGTGTTTTCAATTAGTTGTCAGTTGCCATTATGCTGAACATTATCTTAACTTGCAGTTTTCCAGGGTACCATTGCTTGTTATGTATTTCTCATTGATTTCTTGATGGAGCCTGCTGCTCTTTGAAATTACTTGTTGTTACTTGGTTCAGGAAAACCCAGTTTATGAGGTGTTCATGTTGTTGTGTAGGTCACATACACGTATGTGCACATATACCCCTTACCCCCGCACATGCTAACCACCAATTTTGTGATCTTACAAGGAAAAAAAGTCATGTAATTTGTCACATTTCATACTGAATGACTAGAACTTGAAGTCAATGGAAAAGAACAGTAAATAGATCATGAGTACGTTGAAACTTAAGCCTTTTAGAATAATCTACAATTGTGTCCTGTGTCCCTATAATTACAAAATTATAAAAGCCTGAAGTATCAACTTCTCCCACTTCTTTATTTTCTGCCAGTTAGAATTGGCAGTTAATTTTTAATTAAGCAAGGCCTAGAAAATAAGATTTTTATTTTTCTAATTGTGAATGAGTACCTCTATATAATTGCATACATATATGAATATGTAAAAATGGGAGAAGAAAGTATGATTAGGCAGCCTAAAAAGTTATAAACATATTTTGACTTTAAGTATTAAGTTTCCCTGCACCAGTTGTTTGTGTGAATCTCTGGGATTATATGGCTGCTGTAGGTCAGAGTTCTGGAAGAAGTGCTGAAATTACTTAAATCATATGTAAAACACTGGTATCAAAACAGGTAGTGAGTTGTATTTGAAAGTGTATTTGAAAAGATATGCCTGAATTAATTCTCCTTCATTTAGAGGCACTCAGGTTAGCACCATAGTTGTACTAATCGGTGAAGAGAGAGAGAGGGGAATTTAGCAACTTTTGATTTCTGCCGAGTTCATGGAGGGAGGTGGCGGAGTGTGCCTCACCTAGGCGTCTCTGCGAAGTATCCAAAGTAATAGAAGATAATCACACATAACTTACTTGTTTCTTGCTGTGATGTTTTTGGTTCCACTGGTGGAAAGAAAGTCCAATGGGAAAATAAATCCTGAGTTGGTTTTCTTGATAGATGTTTAATTAACTTACTACACATACAATTTGATGATGAACTTTTAACAACAGTATTGGAAAGAATTTGGTTTTAAAAACTTCATTCCTCTATATCATTGAATAAAAATTCTGTTTAGTAATAGTCTTGATACTGGACATTGTGTAGTAGGAAAAATTCTAGCATACATTACTTATATGTAGTAAATAATGTATTTCTTGGATTTGTTTTCTTTTATCCTCAGTGCTGTTCTTTGCTTCCGGTTCTGTTAAAGTGTGGGAACATGCTACACACCTGGCTGTGCTTTCTGTAATGTTAAGGCTGAGTTTGAATGTGAAAAATAATTCATGGTATTACAGTTTAGCATATACATTATAGCTCTCAGAGCAGAAAAGCTGCTTCATGTAATTGGACTCTGCAGACTAGAAAGTTAATTGCTACATCAGTTTAATCCAGGAAAGTATTACACCTTTCGACTCTCTGGAGCTGGCCTGATTAGTAAAAATGAGCATAGCAAAATGAAATAATTCTTACTGACAACAGCAGATATGAAACCTACAAAATTAGCATATAATGCTAATTTAATATATTTAATCTCAGTATAGTAAATAATGAATTTCCTTTTGGCATTCAGTTATTAAGTTGAAAATCTCAGCAGAATATTGACTGTGAAGTTAAAATTCTTAAAAATAGAAATAATATTGTCAGTTGAACCTTTCCCCCCCTTTTAAGTGGTACTGATTAGTACTTGTGGTGCCATTGCTTGTTAAGTGTTCACAATTTAGGAAGAGTGTGTGTACAATTTTCCTTTTCACGTAAGACTTATCTCCTGCCTTTTGCAGCTGATAACTTCCGTAAACTGATATTTATCATGCCTTCTTTCAGACTAAATAGGACAGTACCAGCAGGAGTATTTAAACAAACAGAATAAATGGGAAATCAATTTTCTGTTAAATTCTTTTTCTCCATATAGAATCTGGCAGCTGTTTTCAACTTATTTGAATGATTTAAATTTTTAACTACATGTATTTTAGGTATGAGTCTATAAGAAAATTTTTATACTAGTATATCTTCTTAATAATTCAAGAATGTGCCCTTAAATAACAATTTTCCCCAAAAAATTAGTGTTTAGAAAGAGCCATGAAGTTTGCGTTTGAAGAGTTCCATCTCTGGTATCAATTTGCATTGTCCTTGATGGCAGCAGGAAAAGTAAGTCTCAATTTTTGGATGTTTTTCTTGTGTTGATGGCTTTTGATAACAACTTTTGGCACTTCCATAATTTTAATCTGTAGTGTTTTTGAAAATAATTCTAATCCTTAAATCAGCTAAGTACACCATACTCCTGATTTTATGCCTAGTGCTGTACAAAGAATGTTATTATTTTCAATAGTTTCTAACTTAGGAAGACTGAAAGGTGATGATAAGAACTATCTTGCCAACAAGCTTAAGCTAAGCTAATTGAGTATAAGTAGTTAATTATACCAGATCATATTATCCAGTAACAGTCTTTTTTAAGTGCTGGTTTGATGAACGAATTTTATGCTTAGGTACAAATTAATGCTGATTCGTGATGCTCTTGCTTTTTTTTCTTTGGGAATTTCTGATTGTGTCTTTTTTAATATTGCTGTCTTTGAGACTGTGTATTCTGTGCAATTAAAGTGAGTTGGATTTTTTTTTTTATTTTGTATAATCTAGGAACTTACCTTATCAGATGCAATCTTCTATTTTCAGTTCTTTTTTTGCTTTTCCCTGTCATGTTAGGGAAAATAAATCACATTCATTATGTAATGTAAATAATACTAATTTTCTAAAAGATCATTCTCAATGGGGGTAATTCGCTTATCTTAGTATGGGGGAAAGGAATGATTTGTATTTTCTTTAGAAAATATTTTTAGAAGCACATTGGTTCTGAAGGGGCTTGATTCTTCTTCCCATTCTCTGTTTACTTACAATTATCTTCTAAACTGAGATTGGATGGAGGCAAATGAATTAAAAAAGGAGGAGCAGTGCCACTGTTACACAATCTTATATCAGAGCTCTTCCTAAGTGCTGTTGTAACTCGCAAAGAGCATTAAAACACTGCTTGTTCTGAAGACTCTGTCCTGTTCCTGCTCTTTCATTTGCCTGGCTCAAATGTGAGCTTACAGGCCTAGCAAAGTTTTAAATGCATCTCAAACCCGTTTCTGAATCATGTACCATTGGAATTACATTCTGGGCAAATGTTCCACTGGGGACACTTAATGATAGTTCATAGAGGTTAAATAACGATAGCAGTGCCTAAAGCCTTGTGTTTCACTTGCATGAGGAGTTGTGACAAATTGTCAACAAAATGTTTAGTAATGTTTCCTTCACATTGGAAAAATAAAGTAAATGATGGAAATAATCTTCTATCTGTGAAACATATTTATGCTTTTAGTAATTTCAATGGAAAATGTTTTTAACAGTCTGCTCGAGCTGTAAAAGTCTTGAAGGAATGTATACGTTTGAAACCAGATGATGCAACTATTCCACTCCTTGCTGCAAAGCTCTGTATGGGATCTCTTCACTGGGTAAGCTTTGCCACTCTGTCATTTCAGCAAGAGCTGTGCTAAAATGCAACAAAATCTTGGTTTAGGGATGGAGCAAATACTTCTGCACAGTGACTACATGCACTTGGTCATCTCTGAAAATACAGCACAGATACATATATGCACATGTGCATCCCTGTTTGCATGGCTAATTTAAAATATTTGACAGCAATGGTTATGTTTATCAAGGTAGCATACTTGATACTGATGTAAGACAGCTAAAAATGTATTAGAAATCGAAACGTTGGCATACAGAGATGAAAAATGCAACTTAGACTTCTGTTTCCTCTGTGCAAGAGGAAAATAACTTTTTTTGGAAGATAATGAGACAAATCTCTCATATTCAAGAGACTCTTCTGGTGATACCATGTTTGCAGACAGCTGGAGTTTATGAATTCCTAGTAAAGACAGTGTCTTTTTAAAAAATGTTACTGGAGATGTATTTTAGATAACCTTGAAATTGGTGTATCTGTACAAAAAACATTAAGGTGATCAAAGAACATTGTGTGGTTTTCAAGATACACGTGTAATTTTTAGAAGAATGAGTGTATTTAAAAAAGGAGGAAAAGAGGAGGGAAAGGTCACAATCAGAAGTTGAGAAAATAATGCAGTAGCAGAAACATGACTTGCTGAGTCTGACAAAAATACAGTCTTAATAATTAACGTAGATCCTAGTTCTGTAAATTGTTCCCCATGGATTGACTCCATATGGAGTAGCTTACTGTACTTAGCATTTACATTTACTGGAATGGATTCAAATGTTATTTTTTTCTTTCTAGATTGTTAAATAGTGTGCTAGCGTGGGTGTGCAGTTAAACGTGTTTATTTATCAGTTCACATACATTCAGTAATACTGTATATGATGCAGAGTTCTGCATGGCTATGCTATTTTTGCAGGGTTGGAGCCGTAGTTCTTGTAATTGATTTTCCTAATAAAATGGTTCATGGGGCAAGAACTCTATTTATGAAATGCAAAAATGGTAGATGGCATATGTAGACCAGAAATGCCTTTTTTATTAAAAAAAAAAAAAAAGAAAGAAAAATGGCAAAAACACAGTAAGTTTAGAATGATCTGTGTGTTATGTGCCAGAGTTTCTCTCAACCATAGGAATGGGTGCTTCAGCTTAAATCTGTGTTCTTTACTCAGTATTTAGCAGGAAAACTAAGTCTAATGAAAAACGAAATAGTCCATAAAGGCAATCATGGCTGAGATTTCAACAGACTCAGTGTGCATAATACACATGCTGTGCGTTCTTCTCATCATAATGTAAGCTTTAGCTAGTTTTAGACTTACATGGATGTTTTATAATATTTTCAGTTGGAAGAAGCTGAAAGATTTGCCAAAACAGTTGTTGATCTTGGGGACAAAACATCAGAGTTCAAAGCAAAAGGCTACTTGGCACTGGGATTGACTTACAGTCTGCAGGCTACTGACGGTAAGATAAGAATAAACATTCACATTTGGAAATTCCCATGTTGCCTAAAAAAGGATACCTAGCAGAACGCTAGACTTAAAATGAAAGCTTCTGTGTGCAACTATTTTTTTCAGTCAATGTATTAAAACTTCTTCAATGAGCATGTGGAATGAAATCTCTTGATCTTGCGTATCACTGATTAAATATATCCTTTTCAGCATCTTTGCGAGGGATGCAAGAGGTCCTGCAGAGAAAGGCTCTTCTTGCATTTCAGAGGTGAGTGGGTGTTAATCTTTTCATTTCATTCTGCTGTATATAGTGAAAAGCTTTATTATGTGTTAAAAAGAGGGACTTGTAAAAGATTGTGTAATGAGGATTTCACCTCTGGGAGTCTCCCTTCATGAGTACAGAATGTATTTCTTTAGCACTTACTTCATTTTACTTTAGCATTTACTTTCATTTTCTGTCAGAAATATCTAAATTGATTTATAAGGATTTCCTTTTATTTCATTTTAAAGACATTTGTGTGACTCTCTAGTATAAAATATTTGCTCAAAGGAGTATTCTGTCCTGATCTAGAAGGGAAAATGGTGTGATGCAAGGTTTCAAGTCATGGTTCAATGTGATAGTGTTTCAAGAAGAGCTGGTCGCTGATCAGATTATATAGCAGGCTTTTGCAATTATCTCTGTAGAGGCAGAGCGATAATTGAGGCCCTGCTGCTGTGGATGAGTGGTGAAATGCAGGTAGTAAGGTAGTAAGCTAGGGGGGGGAAGAAAAAATTCCATCTGGAGATTTAACAGTGTGGGCAGTGACAATGCAAATGCACCGTCTTCCAAGTGCCTTACACGAAGTAGCGCTGTTGGGGATGACAGTAGTTCATTCTCAAGGGTTTGACTCTGCAAACGAAATGACAATAAACAGGTGAATGAGAATATTTCTACCCTAATAATAGAAGAAACAAATCTTGATGGCAAAGCTGGCAGAAGTGCTGCAACACCTAAAGATGTCTCTTTTTACATTTATATACCTTTGAAAACCCTACTTTGGTGAGTGTTGTGGCTTACCCTCAGTCGGCAACTGAGTAGCACACAGCCGCTCGCTCACTCCTCCCCCCCCTCCCCCGGTGGGATGGGGGAGAGAATTGGAAGAGTAGAAGTGAAAAGAACTCGTGGGTTGAGATAAAAACAATAATTGAAATAAAATAATAACAACAATAACAATAACAACAACAATAATAATAACAACACACAAAGCAAGTGATGCACAGTGCAATTGCTCACCACCCACCGACCGATGCCCAGCCAGTCCCCGAGCAGCGGCCCCCCGGCCAGCTTTCCCCGTTTATGTACTGAGCATGACGTCACGTGGTGTGGAATGTCCCTTGGGCCAGTTTGGGTCCGCTGTCCTGGCCGTGCCCCCTCCCAGCTTCTTGTGCACCTCCAGCCTTCTCAGTCGGTAGAGCTTGACTAGTGTAAGCGCTACCCAGCAACAACTAAAACATCGGTGCCTTATCAATTTTGTTCCCATGCTAAATCCAAAACACAGCACTGTACCAGCTACTAGGAAGGAAATTAACTCTGTCCCTGCCGAAACCAGGACAGTGAGATAGGCCTAAATGCTTTAGGGAAACTGATTTGTGCATTAATGTGAATGCAAAGTCTGGGATTTTTCTTGGTGATTTTGCATCTGAGGGGATAGGGTTGAAAAAGTGTTTTGCAGGTATCTTTAGAGTGAGGCTGGTATGTATTGGTCCTTCTTTTTTCTGTCTTAACTATTCCTCTGTATGTAAATATGTTTTAACATATCTTTGCTCTTCCTGTTCCTTAATGGTTTTAATACTTTTTATTACTTCAGCATTCTTTCTCCATGTTGAAACTGAACTTTCTACCTCCTGGTTTACACCTTAGTTCCTCACCCATCCCTCTTACCACTGACTTAAGCATCACTGTTTCAAAAATACTGTGCTAACCATTTCTTACCATTTCTACCCATTCACTACTTCTGAGGTTCTAATAGTGATTTGCTTTCTTCTGCTGCTTCTTTGAAACAGCAAGGGATGAAATGAACCATAGCCTGAAGCTAGTCCATTCCAGTTCAGTGCTTGCTGACTCTACCCTCCGGTTCAGTATAGCGATTCCCAAAATTCGGAGAGTTGTTCTCTGCTATCAATCTGTCTGGAAAATGTCCATTTTCTGAGGTTTGAGGTTGTGCAGCGTTTTGACCACCCGTAAATATGAGGATGCTTTTATAGGTAGCATATTGCTTATTGTGGTAATATTTTAGGTTGCTCTAGAAAAAGAATAAGTGGTTTGAGTTAAAAGAGAGTAAGCAATACACAGTAGGTTAGGAGAACTGTTTTTCAAACGATATTCAGCTTCTTATCACTGTGAAATTACTCTTTCACGCTCTCTATTCAAATATTGTTGCTTGGTTGTGTTATGTCATCTTTCACCCAGGAACTTTTCTGTTTTGTTCTCTACAGCTGAACAATAAGCCTCTTGATACCTTCTTAACTGTTCCGTTTCAAAGACTTCCTAGCAGCAAATAGTGGCAGCTGAAATCTGAAAACATATCTCGCATCTCTTCAGTGAACCATTACAGATGTCCTTGAGCTATATAGGTTGAGTGGAACTTCAGTTTTGTAGTGATATGGAGCTTTGAAATATTTGTGCTAACTAGCAGAATATAAATTTATACACAGAAAGTCTTGGGAACATAAGGATTAATTGCACATGATTTCTATGCATCTTTCTGATGCCTTGGGGTTTTCTTTGTTCTTTTCTTTTTCCAGTTGATACAACCTCCTAGAAACAATATTTTGTATTTTTGAGTGCATGTTCCAGGGTATTGATGTTAAGTTATATGTTCATCCTTTCTGCTGGCCTTCCTCAGAATGAACTTGTGCATAGGCTTTTAATTAAAGTCTCTTTCAGAGGTTTTAATAATGTGCAGGGTATATGTTTTGAAAACTCTAGTGAATTGCTAATGTTGCTGTTAGTGATATTGCTGATATGAGTAGCTCAGACTCCACACAGAATCTTGAATAGAATGATTTGGCCCACGAAAAGAACAGAGTTTCTGCATATCAAATAGCCCATAGCTACCTTCTAAGAGAAGGGAAAAAGTATGTTTTGAAATGTGATTGTTCTGCATATTAACGTTTCCCCACTTGTGTTCGTAGAGAGACTCACACCTGATAGATCAGCTGTACTGGAAATACACTTCAATGTGATTGATAATGTTTCTGGTTCCTTGTGTTGATAACATAGGGATAGGATGTTTCTGAAAATTTGTTACCACAGAGCGTATGTTATGCTCAGCATACCAGTCATGCCCACTTTCTTTTCCCATATCTTAAAACTGTTTTCCGGGAGGCAGAAGTTGAAATTCTCCATTCATCTCCTACACAGTTTATAAAACAAGCAGCTGTACTGAGCTCAGTAGTTTGATCTGCCAAGTTTTTTTGTTTTGTTTTTTTGTGGGTTTTTTAATCACTTACCTAGAGGACCAATTCCTGAAGAAATAGATGTCCTGAAGAAATACAGTTATGTTTTGGACCCTTGCCTATGCCAGATTTCAAGGCTACCAGTTTGTGATAGTGGCCATTTGAGAAGGTGCTTGTTGCCGTCTTCACACAGTGCTGAGGGGGTGTTTGTTTCACTAACTTTTTTATTATTATTATTTTGGAAGACTTTCAGTGCTTTTCCTATGGTTGGTGTGAATTGAAGTTTCATAGAATTCACCAAATGGTTGATAGATAGTAACAGCTTTATTCTTCCACTAACTGAAGCTTGGGTGCCTGAAGAAGTACTCTCTAAGTTAAGATCTCTTGCTCTCACTTAGTCTTGCTTAATTTGTGAACTTAAATTTAAAAAAGGACTGGTTCTGGACCCTGTTAGGCTTTATATTTGACTCCAATCTCCAATTTAGAGATAAATCTAGCAAAATATGAAACTGTCTCCTAATAAGTTAAACTACTTTGGTAGGTGTTGGGTGTAGTTGCTAAACTAATGGAGCTGTCTCTTTGGATGTGAGAAGACAGAGGTTCCTGATGAATCAGATCTTATGCTGCCTTTTACTATAATGCTATGATAAAGCTGTCTGGCCTAGATTTCTTTTCCGTTGCTACATAGCAAGGTGCTCTGCTAACTTAATCTCAAAGCAACTCAAAGCCAAGAAGTAACTGGCTTCCTAGGAGGCTTAGTATGCTGGACTGAAAATGTGCTTAAACTTTGGGAGTCTAAGAACAAAACTCTGATCTACTTTGCTGCTACTCTTCCTCTTTGAGTTCTGTGCTTCAGAACCAGTCTGGTCAGGGTCGGTGCAATTGCTTGGGTACTTCTCGTGCAGATACCATGATTCTTGTCTTTGAAGGCATGCTGTTTTGGGGGATTTTTTGTTTGGGTCTTTTTTTTCCTTTTCTTAGATAATTACATGTAGTGTTTGTTTAGGAGTGTATTTTAATTGAATAATTTTGTATTGCTCATTTTTAAGATTTATACTGAAATTACATAATTTCTATTAAAAATGACATAATTCTTTTCTATTAAAAGTGACAGAAAAGTCACTGGAATGAACACTACTTATATCAAAATATGAGCATACATGTAGTCAAAGAGATCTGAATATGGGTACATGAATATATATGCGTTTGTGTGTATGTCTAACCTGTACTAACAGGGGAAAAATTCACTGGGTTTTTGTTTTGTTTCTTTATTTTTAAGGGCTCACAGTTTGTCTCCAACAGATCATCTGGCAGCATTTTACTTGGCACTGCAGCTTGCCATATCCAGACAGGTTAGTTGTGTTTTAAAAGTGCAGCCTCACACTGTCATATGATGATTAGAATTTGTATCTGTTGATGGATACAGATGAAGATTTCTTCAATAAAAAACTGGTTTTCCTTGTATATATATGCATATCTATGGAAAAAAAACCCCAAATATTCTCTCTGAACACCTTCAGTCTTGTACACTTCTCCAGAGTTCTGCCACAATATTTCCAGCTCTAGGATTAGAAATAAGTCACTCAATTTATTTGTTTCAGCATTTACGGTGCTGGATGGAGAGAGAAAAAAAGTCAATTTTCACCCTGTTTTTACCTATTACGTGTAATCTCTGCTCAGACTGGTTATCTGGAGAGTGGGACTCTTGAATCTAGTTTTTAATGATCTTGACAGTGCTTAAATCTTGAGTATCTGCTAACATCCATGCCTTTTCTGGATATTTGAAGGAGGTTTGGTTATTGTGAACAAAATTACAAAAATGTGTTTAAAAAACTGGAAAATACTTTAAAGCTGTAAAAGAGATCAGAGCTCGGTCCAACTTGTACAGCTGTTATGTTTAAGGGATTTAGGATTCTATCACATATCACATGAATTTGGATAACGTGGAGCTGCTTTGTATATGTCATGGTAAGCCTTTTCCTGTGTCATGTTTATTTTAGGAAATAGTTTTGAGCACAGTAGTTTACATACTCTAGGTGACTACTTTTCATTGCTAATGAGTAGCAGAGACATTGGACTATGTCGCATTAGAGTGGAATGGATTGTCACTTTAATAGCACAAAATATTTTTCAGCAGCAGGCTATGACTCTCTACTTCTGAATTCCAAACTTCTCATGTTGCTTAATTAAATCTCCTGTTTTTAACACTTAGTGTACTTATTTTGAGCAAAAGCACATGCAGCTGAGGAGATAATGAAATTCCATGTGAAGAAAAGTTACTGTTGCAGTCTAGCTGTACATTTTAGTTAATGTATTACAATTAAAATATTTTCAAAATCATGTAGAAATACAACCAATACTTGAAAAAAGAATAGTAAGTGAATATTTTAAAGAGCTGAAGGGAACTGTTTTAATAAAACTTGTATCTTATTTTCCAGGGCTAATATATTATTTAATTTTTACTGTTCACTGTAGAGCATCAGGTCCATTTTAAACTTCTGAGTAGTGTCTTACAGGAGTCTATAGAATTCTACATGGTATCCAGGTGAATATTTTGAAAATTTTATGGACATGCAATCAAGTAATAGGCAATACTTCTAATAGTGATGCTTTCTTTTTCTGCCTTTTTTTAATCAGATACCAGAAGCTTTGGGTTATGTTCGTCAGGCTCTGCAACTACAAGGAGATGATGCCAACTCTCTTCATCTCCTTGCACTCTTGCTATCAGCCCAGAAACACTATCATGATGCTTTGAATATCATTGATATGGCCTTGAGTGAATATCCAGAAAATTTTATGTGAGTGAATGTCATTTTTGCTTTCTATGCTTTCTCTCATATTTATTTTTCTTAGATTCTCATCTCATTCCTTTCAAGAGGGGGTGGATTTGAAGATTGGTCTGGAGTTTTTTTCCAAATGTTCCCCTCTGCCCATTTAATGCAAGTCTGCTTTTTATTAAAGGCTTGTTAAATAGTGATTAAGGATTTCATTTTGGAAGGGAGGCTAGAGCTGGATAGTTGGTCTTATTTTGTCTTTTTCTACAGACTCTTTATTTAGATAATTTCTCCCTGTTGCATGCTTTATTCTGTCTTCTGTTTTTATGCAATATTCTAAGAAGGGTAAACAGGACTTTACTATTAGCTAGGATAGATTTATCCCATCCTACAGATAACTCTATGCATATTGTATGCAATCTATTCTGTAAAATACACCATAACGGAGAATCTCCTGTTTTGCCTGTATAATAACCAGTCATCTGAAGTTTGCTGATGGATAACTAAACAAGTGAACAGGGAAGAAGCACGTTTGGTAGATGTTCTCCTGTTGTTTAAGAAAGAAATCATTCTTTGTGTTTATTCTTCATGTTAAGTATATCTTAAAATACATTTGGATTTTATACTTTTGTAATTTTTTTTTATTGTTATTATTTATTTTCTTATGAAAATCTGATGAAACGCTTCACAGCGAAATATCTCAGGGACAGCTTCCATTAACTTCCAATGTTCCATTCTGATGCTTTACCAACAGTCACTAAGGTTGTAATCCATAGTATTACAAATATCCTAAATGCTTATTTAGACACTTTTTTGAAGTATCTCAACCTTAACTTTTAAATGACTGGCCTGTATCATAAGTTGGTACTATATCAACATACCAAAAAATATGATTTCTTTAAGAATTATTAGTTTGAAAATAGGGATTATAGTGTTTTTCCTTCCTGTTCCTTGACATTTCATGCCTCTTTTTGGCTGTCTATATAAGGTACTGTTGCCTTTTTCCTCATAAATCTGACCAGGACCTCTGTTGATATCACCTCTCCTCAGAACTTCTGTCTCTTGTAGCCAGTTCTGTGCAACTGCTTTTGTGGACTTTTTCTTCTTTCTCACTTCCTGGCTTATCCACACACGTATAACTTGTCTCTGTTCTTACTAGGGGCTTCCACACATGCTTCATGATTTCAGAACTATCTAGCAGTTCCTCTCCCAAACCTGTCTGTGCTTTCCTCGGGTCTGAGGGACCTGTCAGTAAGTCATGGTTTGAGCGGCAATTGAAGTATCAGCTACCTAATTTTATGCCCTATTATTGTTAAAAACAAGTATGTTCAAAGCACCGTGATCTGTCATCTTCTGTCTGTTACTGGTTCATCTTCTGCCACTTAGTGGCGATGTAAATGACAAAGAAGCTGCTGTATCTCTCAGAATATCAATAGTCTAGAAGAAGTATTTCTGAAACTGCAGTTCTCCCTACTGTAATAAGAGAACAAAGGATCGTTCAGTAAAATGTTTAAAATTCCTCTTGTGAGCATTCAAAAGGTATTTATGGGTTTTTCAAATATGGTTCAAATATGGCCTTTCTGTACTTGTTTATAATTGCATCTTGTAGTTAAACATGTTGCCTGAGTTGTTTTAAAAAGTACTGATCTTTCTGTTAATGTATGGAAGTGTATTAATCATATGGGTCATAATGGTGGTTCTAAATTGTTCGTCCTGTTGTATAATACAAACACCGTGGTGATACAATGTACTATGTTGCAACCTACTGGTACAGATCAGGGAATTTGAGAGGAATATCTTGGCAGTAGGAATCGCCATCAGATGTGGCAACAATTGCTGAAGGATCCAAGGTGAAACACAGCTCTATGTGTATCTAGACAGTCTTTTAGAGTCTTTTTTTTAGTGCTGTCAGGTTACTTCTGGTTCCCAGAGAAGTCAAGGATATGATTGAGACTCCTTGTGTGCTCTCTGCAATTGATACCGACAGCCATACAGACACATCTGGTCAATAATACAAATTTGGATTGATTCCTTCATGTAACTGGGTTATTTTTGCAAGGATTTATCAGCAAAACCTCAAGTTTACAATCTGTTCTTGTGCACTATATCTGGTGCTCTTGAAATGGTTGACAACGTGTATGTGCATATATATATAAGATATAAACCACAAATGCTTAGTGTATTGTTGTTTCTGTTTTCTTATTCTGCAATGTCTGTAAACAGTACAATCTCACAGTACTTTCTAGCAGACTGGGAAGAGATCCTCTTGTGTTCCTCTAAGGCTTGCTAATTTTTAGATATACTGAAACATTTGATTATTCGCCTATCGTATTTTATTGGCTTTTGTAAACACTTCAAATGTCATCATGTTTTATGTTTTATCTTTCGGTTATGTCTGCAATCCCAGTAAGCTAAATAGTACAAGACTTTTCTCGGTATTCTCTGTATTTCTGTTAGAATGAATCCATTACCTCAGCCTTATGCAAAATGATACTTTGATAGCTTTGCAGCATAATAAATGTCTGTACTTGGAAAATATTAAAGTAACACATAGGGCTTGTGATTTATGTTATTTCTTATTTCTTCTATTGTTATTCTTATCCGCATACCTCTGTATGCTGTAATTGCACTGCTGCACTGAGTGCTGTCCTGCCCTGTTCTCAGCTGTATGTTCTTTTTGTTTTGCTTTTCTTTGAAAACAAAATAAATTTTCAGAGGTTTATAATGCTACATCTTTGCATAATGCCAGAGGTTGCAAGGAAGTCATAGAATACACTGAGAGTCATGCTGAGAAGTGGATACTTTCCAGCACTTCTGTTGTAGTCAATTAGTAAATATGTTGCCTGTCAGTTTTTAACCTTTGAAAATCTGATGCATTCCTAGAATTCATGTTCAATATTTGAGGTATATAGCAAGCATACCTTCGTATCTTAAATTAGCATTAACCTTCCTGCCCTGTAAAGCTAGAAAGCTGCTGAACAAATAATCTGGCCAATCAGATAATGATTTTGCCCCATGCACCTCTAGGTCAGTAAGTAGAAAGAAATTCCTCAGAGCCAAAGACTTGTGTCCCATCATTATCTAAAGGAGAGGAAGGATTGAGCAAACATCACATTGTGCTGTTAGCAGCAAAGTACAGCTTTTTCTTTGAATGGAGAGTTGATTGTTCTTCCTTTGTTCGTTATATTGGCAGCATAAATATGCAATCTGCTCTAAGATCTTAAGGAGTATAGGAAAAACTATTGGTGAAAATCTAAGAAAGCTCTAAAAGTGAAATAGGTATGTAGTAATGTTTTCCAGAAATATTCAAAATGCAAGATATTTGCTGAATATCTATAGCACTATCATTTCAAACTTTTTATAAGCTTAAAATGCTAGGTTGTAACCACTCAACTTATAAACAAGTTACCTGTGTTTTTCAGAGCAATACAATCAATCTACTTTTAAATGCTAGCTAACCTCTGAAGCCTCCTGAAATCTGAGAGTGCTTTGATCCAGGGACAAAAAGATCTCTAGACAAAAGATTACTGAACAGATTAAGATTATTGAAAAGATTATGAATACCCTGCTCTGGTGACATGGGTGGGAGTAAGGTGCCAGCACCAAAAAATCTGAATAGTTAATCTCAGTCAGGTCCTACTGCATTTGAATTCATCTAAAGTTACACTGTTTTTTCCCCACCTTTCATTAGACAACTTGTCCGTGTTATAGGAATGCAAAGTTCAGTTCTTCTCCAGCTTGACAGGATTTGAACCCACAGATGATGCAGCTCAGAGTCATAACCATCAAACTATGTGGGAGACTGGGTGAGATGATCCATTTCTCCTCTTGAAACGGAAGCAGGGACATGCTGCCCTGAATGCAAAGAGAGTAGGCAGGAAGGAGCCACAATATATCCTAAATCACTAGAGTACTTAACTATGTGGGAGGCTTGAGGTCTTAGCTGCTTGGATTTTCCTTGAATTGTATTTATTTTAATCAGTGATTGTCTGCTCTGAATGTATAAGCAGTCCCAGAGGTGTGCATTACAGTCTGAAGGTGTATTCAGAGATATGATGCAAAGCAATGGTGGTTGTGTTGCATTGGTTCATATTGGGCTTGTGTATCTTGTGCAATATATATAGTACAGTTATATGTGCAATTACCTGAGGAGCCTTATTTACAGACTCCTTCCCATGACTCTTTCCTGTATTTTTATCTGCTTGTTACAGGGAATCTATATCATAGTGGACTTCTGAATGATATGAAATCTTGAAACAACACTTTTTATCTATTTCTACTTCATGGTTAGTCGATAAGTAGATTCTCAGTCAAGGGAGACAGTGTTAGGTTTCTTAATGAAATACTTGTGATGTTGTTTTCTTAATCTTAGCTGTTTGGGGTTCCCTCATTATTTCAAGTGTTGGGGCACTTAAAGATGAGTATAGTGCCTGAAATTAGTGTAATTAGGCAAAATAAATAATAAGTATTAATTGCTAATTTTATGCTGAAAATTGAACTGCAATGGATAGCAGCTGACAAGCTTTTAAAGTAGCAGAAGTAGGGAACAGCAGATGGGTTATTTGAGGAGTGCAAGCATGTTATTTTAATGTGAAGTACACTCAAAAAGGAAAGACATATGGTAACAGGTTTGAAGACAACTGAAGGCTAAGTTCACAGTTTAAACATTTACATTTGTTGAAGTGTGATGGAAATTTTTTTTCTTCCAAGCATATTTCACAGAAGCATCAGGCCAATATGTCACTCCTCTGAAAACTATTAAATCCTTTCCTTCCTGACCCTCAGGGGCTCTTTTGAGCTACATTAGATTTCCCGGAATCGCAGAGCCTTTTAACATGCCTCTCAGTTCATTGATTAACAAACCTGTTTCCTTCTGGGAGTTGTCTGGGTGGGCATAACAGAAGAGCTGTTTGGTGCGTGCAGTGTATGATGATACATACATTGATGTTTTGTGGGACAGGGGTGTATTTATCAATTAAAGGGAATAGACTATGCTATTGTGTTTTCCTAAGGTCGGTTGTAGTTGCACTACAGTGTGTGGTGCTGGTTAAACTTAAACTTTTTTTTTCCTTGATAAATAGAGCACTGGAAATTATTTGAGGAAAGGGCAGTAATATATGATTGGACAAGAAGTAGTGATCTGCTAGGCTTGCCAAAATCACATCTTTCAGGTTCTTGTCAAGATTTGACAACATGCTTTTTCAAATCCATTCCATTTTGAGCCTGTCCATCTTGGGAGTTAAATGAATTTGTTCTCAGGAATGATGTTTCTGTAAGTCATGAAAGACAGTATCAGTTGCTTGTGTTTCTTTTCGTGCTGGGCTTGTCTCCCCCTCCGCTTTGGTTGTTGTTATGTGCTTTTACAGAATGGCCCATTAAAAAAGACATTGTTGATAGGTAGATATGACTTTATATAACCAATTGGTCATTGGCCTCAGGGTCTTATCCCTGAATTATATTTGCTGGGCTGTAGATTCTTCTTTGAAACTTGATTGAAGGAGTCCCAGTTTGGGTCATGAGCTGGCTGCCGCAGGGTGTTCAAGGCAGGAAAACAAAAAGTTTTCAAGTATAACTAATTTGTTCTGGCTTTAGTCAGAAACCATCGTCATTATAGTTTACAGATTTACATTTTCTTAAGGACATTGAGTTCATAAGATGGAATACAGTATACATAAACTCCACCAAAAGTCACAGGACTGGCTGCTGCTTTTCCTTGCAAAGAAGCAATGCTACTACTTTGTGAACAAATATATGGGGAGTAATATTTCAAAGGGTGCAGCAGAGGTCATCCAATGCACACCAAAGATACCTACTCATGGTTTCCACAAAATTGTGTTATTTTGGGGCTTGAAGGGCTGTTTTTGTTGCATCTTTTGCTTGTTTGAGAGTCAGGCTTCAAATAGCAATCTGAACTGCCTATTTTCACTTCATCTATGTTTCTGTATATGGGCTTCCCACTACTGGGGATCTGTGCAACCAAAGTTGGAGGAAATTACCCTTATGATTAATATTGACACTATAGAAATCTGTCACTTTTCCTGAATCACTTGGAACAGATTTCACATCTTTTGGGTATGTTTGGTGATTGATTGGGAAACAGTTTAGGAGACTTTTTTTATTAAGTTAAATGATTTTCTGGAGTTCTTACAAAAACTAGAGTTGGTTGCTTGACCTCCTGTTGCCAGTGTTGGGCATCCAGTGATTCAGTCAATTGGATTTCCTGAAGGAACCGGATTGATAGAAGCAGCTGAAAAAAAGCCTAAGTAGACATTGCTTATAGTTGTGTTCGGTAACCCCTTCTAATTAATTGTGTCTTGTTAGCTTGCAAATGCAGCTTGGATAATTGAGACTCATTCCTGGCTGTTGACACTTTGAACAAAAATGAGAAGCAGATACGATTAACTGGGAAAGAAGAAACTGGCTTCAGGATAAGGCGGGAGAAATTGATTGGGTAACAATGTCACAGGAATTCAAAAGAAATCACCAGGAAATAAGATTAATTTGTTCAGTCATCCAAAAAGTTATTTCAAGGTACTTACAAATGATGATTTTTCATGTTTCGTAATGAATGATTTATATTTATATCTTTCCTGATAATAAAACTTTCCTTGAATACACAAAATGGAGTAGACTGACTGTGCAAGGGTTCACTTTGCAATTGCAGCAGACACCTCTATGAATTTCTTTCTGTACTTTGATTATCATGGTGATAGAAGTGATGCACCTAAAATCACTGAATGTGTAAGTAAATCCTTTATAAAACTATACGTATGTCATATTCTATTTAGTTTCATGTTGTCATTCTCCCTGTAGGTTAAATTTTTGCAGTTCTGTCATTTTGTGTTTTGATGATCATGCAGATGGTTTGGAGTTGACTAATGTGAAGCTGTAAGCTTTCTACAGCAAGCATTAAAGGGACAGCTGTCAAAACTGGATGCTCAAATTAACAGAGTTTGAAGCCAAGAAGATAAATTTTTAAAACTCCTGACCTTCTATATATCAGAAGTTGCCAAATTTGCTATAGTTTTTCTATTAATATAGATTTAGCTAAAGCATACCTTCCAGAGGACATCCGATCTTGATAAGAACACATCAAAAACTGGAGAAACCATTGCAGCATGTGGTAGTTTGTTTCAGTGTTTCAGCTGCAGTCTTCATTAAGACTGTATTTTTGTTCTTGAGTTGATCCCGTATTTGTTTCCAGCCATTGGTTTTTATATCGTTCTTTACTAAGCACTCTGTAATACGGGTGACTTCATACTCTGATGGTAGCTTCTGTAATCAGGTCACCTCCAAATGTCCTTTCTGATAAGAACGTCACCGTACTTGCTGACAGTAGGGCACGTTCTCTAGCCTTTAAGTTATCTGTTGCGCTGTTGAACTGTAGCCAGTCTTCATCACATGTAAACAAGAACTGCACGAAATATTTCAGTATCGTTTATCACTGCTTTATACAGAGACTCACCTGCATCGTGTCTGTTAGAAAGGATTGTGTTAATTATTTTGAGCGTAATTGCTTCGTTGGGGGCTTATATTCAATTACCTGTTTGCTGGCATTCTTACTTGCTTCTTGGTCAGTTATTTCTACGATTCATTTCCACACTAGAGTGCAAAGGCTGTATTTGTTCCTATAGCTATATGCTGGGTTTTTAAAAAGAAATCCAGCTTAAGAGCTATTAAGCCGTGCTGCTGAACAAATTGTTTGGAAAGCTTCCTACTGTGCTGTTATAAGGATCTTTTCATTAAGAGAGTATATTACACATAAATTAGAGTCCTGTTGGATTCAAGTGGAATTCCCAAGTGAAGGGTCTTAAAGCAGACAGCCCTACCTCCTCTTTTTAAAAGAAGCTACAAACTTGCAGACAGTAAACTGTTGTCAGGTTCTGGAGTGTGAATGAAGTAAACGCTGGGAACTCTAAGATTTCCTTTTAATTTTAACCTTTTTCTTCTAAACCACTTATTTATGAGTAATTACAAGACTGTCAGAAGGGCACTTGCTGATAGTACATACTGACTAAGAGAAACTGAATTTGCTAAGGTTTTTTATATTTTTCAAGCCCTGAACAATGTAAATAATTTCTATAGTAAGAGAAGAATAATGAAGTTTACTCCCAATCCTAACTGAAAATAGAGCATTCTGTTCAGTTTTTATCAGGATATGGGGGTATGGACCCTTCAGAAGTAGTCGTCTAGTGGAATTAAAAGTTTGCTGTAGAAGGTTTCTTAGTCTGAGGGACTTCAGGGAGATTCCTGATTACTGCTGTGTTGCGTGACACTGCTCTAGCAGGCGTATCTGGTGGAAGAATGATAGATAGCATGTCATATTGCCAGATTTGAAGAAAGAATTGGGGAATGAAAGGCAGGTCTCTTCCATGCAGTAGTGTGTGGAATACAGATATCCAGCTATGGCTGATCCAAGCTGGTGTGCTCATACGGTGCACAGCAACTTGTGAAAACTGCTTACTTGATCCCAAAAGCAAAGCAGCTGGTTTTAAAATGACACCCAAGGCGAGCAGTACCTGTTCACTGAAAGAACTAAGAGTTCTCAGTACTAATAGTGTTACTTGTCGCATAGCAGAGCTTGGTCTTCACTACTTTGAATTTTATTATTCTATTAATTTAAAGAAATATCCTTAAAAACTTAAGCCAGTATTGGACAAATTAACTCCTCTTGATCTCCTGACATTATAAGAGTGTTTCTGTGGAAGGGAATTGGTGGTTGTAGCATCTGGGTCTTTTATTTCAAAAAGTGAAACAGGCTGGCTGAGAAGAAGGAGGCATAATTAAGACAGTGATTTTATTTTGGAGATTCACAAGTTCTTAACTATGCTACAAATTACACTGACTGGCTGGTAGGCAAAGCTTCAGATCATGATTTAATAGATAGTTTGTTCTGATTAGGAAATAGAGTACTAGCAAGAACCTTGGAAGTCACAAGGCTCCATTATTATAGTTGTCCTATCTGTAATACTTTTCATGAACTTAGCAACTGTATTTTAAGAACAGTTAGGTTATTTGCTTCACCTCTTCTGCAGCCTATCCAAAACAAACTGTGAGGAAGCAATCTCTTCTACAATTTCATTTATAATCTTGAGACCTAATTTCCACCCTTAATGTTTTAATAGTCTGTATGGTCTTTATATATGCTAATTTTTGTGGAAACATTATCGTCTAGATAAATTGTTCTTTTCCCTTCATGGTGCTTGTCTCATCTGTATTTATAGATAGAATTTGTAACTCTTCTTGGCTTTCTTTTGCTAGACTGACTAAATGAAGTATTTTTCATACTCTGCAGTCTCCAGTCAGCTGACGACCCTCGCAGCCTTTCTCTGCAGCTGCTCCAATTTGAAATTTCTCGTGTGTGTGTTTTTTAACTGTTAGAATTATGTATAACATTCCAGATGTGGTCTCACCGGGGTATTGTACAATGGCACTGTCTCTTTCTCTTCCTGCTCCAATGAGTACATTCCAGAATCGCATCTGCCCTCTTTAGAGCTGTCTCACCTTGATGAACCTGGCTGTTAGGCAGCTCTGGTTTGGAGTAAGTGTTACACAGGTTGTTTGGTACAATCTGTTTATTAAACCTGAACTATAACCCATTTTTCCATTAACAATGTTATCTAATACTTCTTTCATTTTTTTGTATGCTATTTTTGTATAAATTTTTGCATGTTATTAAGATTTTATATATTCACCTGTGCCTTCCCTCTTGAAAAAAACATTGGCAATATAGTTGCTGTTCCCCCATCGTTAGAGAAGTGATATTTTTCTTTAAAGTTTTTACTCTAGAATGACAATCTTGTGTGTCACTGTTTCCATAATTCTGAGAAATTGATTATTTTTGACTGTATTAATTTTAATCATTTTTAAAGTGTTCCAGTTCTCCATTTGTCATTGTTTTCATATCTGAGACAACATAGATAAGGATTATGGTGGAGGTTGGGGCTTCATTCCTGAATATCCTTAATCTTCATCCCATTGTCCCCGTTTAGTATACACATTTTCTTTTTTTTCTTACTTAGGTACAAAAAAGCCTTTAAAGACTGTAACTTTTTTGTATAATAACCCGTTCAGGTATAGTTTAGCTTTACTTTTTACTGTGTACCTAAGATGCAGCTTTCTGTGCTGATTTTTCTTCCTCTTCTCTCCCCTCTCTGTCCCCTGCTATTCTTGATAGGATCTCTGCATGTTTCTGATGTCTTACTTGCACAATGTTATCAATGATTGGCTTGTTGAACATTGTTTTACCCCTTCAACTTGAGATGTGGCTTCTTAAATGTTTTAGCATCTTTGTGTTAAATGCCAGGCTTCTGCTGTATCGTGGATGTCTTTGCCAACCTTCGCTATCAAATTATTTGGGTGTATGCTGCTGAAATTCAAAGACCTAGTTATAAACCCGTTTGGGATTTTTCATTCTTTATTTAAATAAAAATCCAGTAATATATGGATTAGGTTGTGAGCAGCTGTTTTATAATGTCCTCATTAGTTAGTGAGAACAGTCTTGAAGTAATGGAGTCATTTGCTGCTTTAGTAGCTATTTCATAAATCTATCAGCTATTAGTTCCAAGAATAACTAAGCCCTTCCACTTGAGAGTTTGATTTGTTCTCCATTTTGTGCCTGGGTAATTAGTCTCCTAAAATGATACAATTCACTTTATTTTTATCTAACGTTAAAAATCTGCAACCATATTAAACACTGATGCTGAAACAAATGCCCCATTAGTCTAATGTCTTTAACAGAACCTGTTTTTACCTACTTCCCTTCCCCAAACAATTTGACCTAAACAGATTTCTGTTCTTGTTATCTGTTATATTTATTCCAGTTTGACATGTTGCTGACACATATTGTTCTACTCTTCATTTCTATTTTGAATATTGTCTATTCCTCGGTACTTGCATTCTTAGTCATGAGTGCTGTCCCACCATGCTGTGGTTACTCTGTCATACTTGTTCTGCACCGTGTGCCAGTAGTTTAAACCACTGACTCTTACAAACAGAAACAGATAATTCATGATACTCATAAAATGTACAGCTTGATTTTCATCATCCTATCTCTTGGTAGTTTTTATCCATTCTTCACCATTTTTAATAGTGTATTAAAAACGGGTGTGAAAATGTCCCTGTAAAGTTTAAAATTCTCTGTGTCAGTAGTGCAGGCTGTATTCCGGAAGAGTTGTTTCCACAGATGCTTGAAGCTGAACTTTCAGAGAATCCTTTTTCAGATGATCTACCTCATGGTTTCTAAAACCTTCCTGATAATACTTGTCCCTGAGCTGCTTGTTTATCTTGTTATGAACTTGTACCTCCAGCCATATTTCAGGGGAACTTGGAAGAATTAAGTTAATTTGGGAGACCTGTTTGTCACATGGTGTTCCTCCTGCCTGTTGCCTCCTTCCTTTTTCTTCGCTTCCTTACCCCATTTGTTAAGTAAACTTTTACTTGGCAGGTTTTCATTTTGTTATTAACACCCCATCTCAGTTTTCTGAAGTGTCTTAGTTATTTTGTGATTTGTAGTCAAAATATTTCTTGGACCCAGGGAAACTGCTCTGTGTGGCTTTGTAAATGCAACCTTTTCTATTCAAAAGATTATTTTTGGTTTAGTGTGGATAATCCCACACCAGTGTATTTTTTTTTCCCCATTAGATACAATTGCCTAGCTTTTCTTTATTAGAATTATGAATATTTTTCCATCATACTTTATTGTTTGTATTTTGGGAAACGTGCAACCATCCAGTCCCCTTGGTTGCCATAATGCATAAAAAACAGGGATGATGTTGCATGTGTACCAAGTGCATCCAAAAGCATCAAACTCTGTGTTGCTTTAATTCTTACAAGTATATTTGTCTTCTGCTATCTTGCCCTTGAATCCTGCACTAGTAGTCCAGGTTCTTATATTTTTATTGCACAGACTCCTGCTATTTTGTACACGTGTTTAAGTCATTTCTTAATAATCAAATCCCCTCTCTATCTCCCACTCAATTTTTCTTTTAGCTCTTACATGATGAATCTTAGTGATTTACTGACCCTGTGCCTTCTCTCTGCTACAGAATTCCTGAAAGTCTTAAATGCTTGAAGGCTGTTAATGTAAATTCAGTCTATCTGTAAACTGTACATAATAAGGTATATATTACGATTGTCTTCTTTCTAGAATGACTTGTAAATTCAGTGCTTCTGAATTTATTATGTTCCATAACTTTTGTAAGGTGCTTTATGATCACAAATTTTAAAAAATTGAACTTCTATAGGCTCTTCAAACTGTAAAAAGTACTCTTTTCTTTTTACATACAGAGAAAAAGGAAAGGGATTGTATGAGGTAGATTCCTGTGGTTTTGGGTTTGGGTTTTGATGCCTGGGTCTTGTTGTTTGGGCGGGGAGTGTGTGTGCACACGTGTGAAGGGTAGAACAGATGTAGTGTGAGTGGAGGAGGATGTTATTTGCCATTTTTCCTTGAGTAAAATGATGGACAGACCTGGACATTTTTTCTTCCAGTGATATAGTCACAGTTAAACAAATATCTAGAGAGGACTGCTCTGCCAAATGAAATATGACTTTAAATTATCTATATAGTTCCCTGTATACTCAAATCCAATTTACTGGTAGGAAGAAAGCTAAACTAGTGTAACTGATTACTCTGTTCTGCATTCCTACAAGACATCAGATGAGACTCCATATGACCTTATTTACCTCGCTTATCCACAGGTGCTCATTCTCTTAAACTAACTCAGCGACCTGCCTTTCGTTTCCTCCTCAGTCCCACCAACACACATATTGTACAGTTAAGGTAGCGTGATTCATTTTTAGATTTACATGCTGGGTAGTTTCTGCAAAGGACATTCAGTGCAACACTAAAGCTTTAGCTACTGTAACTTGCTGAGGCAGTTGATGTCATTTCTTATTCTTGAGAAAACCCTCTGGCAGTTTGCAGTTACTATTAGCAGCCTCAAAGTTTGTATTTGGGATAAGAAAGTTCTGAGCTTTCACACATGCCCACCCTCTACACCCTTCTCAGTCTTCCCACGCAAACCATATGACCAATCATATAAATTTTTCACTTAGGATGATTAAGGTTGCACTGGAATAAAATGCCAAAGTACACCTGGGTTTAAAAACAGAAAGTAGGCTAACAGTTTTATATGCATCCTCTCCTCCTGCTTTGTGCTCTTTCATCTTGCAATTTACTAAAAATTGCTTTTAAATTAGTGTTTTTTCCAGTGTATTACCTGTTCCCAGATGCTGTGACTCCTATAAATGTGCATACCAATTGACTAGTTCCTTTATTGTCGCATTGCATTTATATTCTTTAATTATCCAGGGAGGTGTCTAAGTTAATCTCTGTGGAGAACCTTCTGCTGATACAGGGAATGTAAAAGGAATATGCAGTCGTCATCTTATGAGGCTATGCACTTTATTTGTCCTGCTGCAGTTAGAAACATCAACTTTGAAATCAGAATTAATTTATAGTGGCTTCCAGCAAACATGTTTACTTCCGCTATGAGCAGTTTGCTGCATATTTGATGAATTATGTGCTTTCTTCAGGTTGTCACTTGTAAATGTTCAAAATGTTCAAAATTCAAGTCAAACATCAATTTTAGTGCCTGCTGATGGCAACATAATGTAGAGTGGAGCTCCATTTTCTTGTTGATCTTACCAATGCTGACTTCCTCCCATGAATCTATCTGGTCTAGTGGTATCTTTTTCAGTATAGCCTCTTCCATTTCCTATAATAAAAGTTGATATTATAGGGAAGTAACTTGCATCAGTACTGAGTTGTTTTCTTCGTGAGTTATATGTTAGATAACTATCATCTGAGCCAGTTAATGGAAAATACTTTCCTTTCTCATAAAAGTAGTAAAGATTTTCTTTAGTGAAGATGTCTCTCTTGTCTTCAACAAATGAAGTGCTGTTTTTAGTGGTCCTGCAATTTCACTAAGCTATATTATCTTGCTTAACTTTAAAAAAAAAAATTTAAAAATCCTGTCAACTATTGTTTCTGTCCAGTTGAAAAGGCCATCTTGTAAAAAGCACTGTTACTTTGATGATGTTAGATATTTTACTTTATTGTAATTACTTCCTGAAACAATTACTTAAATCAACACTGTCTCCAGTTTGGTGTGATGTTGGCTATCTTTTAAAAATGTTTTGCTTGAATTGGAATCTCTTTTATTTCTCTTCTAATTTCCTTTCCCTTTTCACTAGATTACTGTTTACAAAAGTCAAATTGGAGTCCCTGTGCAGAGGCCCAGATGAAGCACTCCTTACCTGTAAACACATGCTCCAGATTTGGAAATCCTGCTACAATCTCACTAACCCAAGGTAAGATGCTGTAGAATTCTAGGCTGCTCGATACCTTTCTCATTAGCCTTTCAGGGCAGTATTAGGTCAGCGGTCCTGCTTTTACATGGTCTGGTATTTCGTATTAACAAACTAATCCTCTGGGAATGTGGAGACTGAAGTGCAATGATACCAGTTGAGGGACATGCAGAAACTACCCCGAGTTCTGTGAAGTAAGCACGCCAAAGCTAATAAACTCTGCAGTGATGAGGACTGATTACAGAGATTGGGTAACTCTGCCATTCTCCTTGATGGGGCTCAATGTACTGGTATTGTCTTGATTTTTTCCCCGATCTGGGTTATAGAGCCTTTTATATTGGCTGGTGGAGAGATTGCTGTAGTGGAAATTTAGTTCGAGGACTTTCACTAAATAAAATGAAGGAGGACTAGACGTTAATTAAGACCATAGAAACGCCACAGGTCACATGGATAAATATGATGGTCTTGCAAAGTCAGCATGGCTTTTTTTTAAAGGGAGGTCTTGCTTAGGAACCTATTTACGTTCTTCAAAGGCATTGGCAAGTATTTGGATAAGTTGATATAGTCCTATTTGGGTTTCCAAAATGCTTCTGTGAAGGTCCTTTGCCATATATATTTAGATAAGCTGTGAAATAAACAGGAAGGCCACTTTGTGGAAATCCATGCTGGTACTATTCAACACATTTATCAAGTACCTGGAGAAGAGGACAAGCAGAATTTCTTGCTATCTGGTTGTTTGAAGGGTTGAGAGTTTCTGGAGAAGAGATGCTGCAGCAGAAGAGCTTTGTACCAGGTGGCATCAGATACCTGTATAGCAGTATGATGAACATCATCTGTTCAGTTTTTGCTCTTACTTTGTTTGATCTGTTATGTAAACACATGCATCTCTTTAAGAAGATTGAGAGAGTTGGCCTAATGGCCAAAGGGGGAAAATTGCTTCCCTCTTCAGCGAGCTAGTGAGCAGTTCAGAGCAGGAAAATTTGGAGGGTGTGGCAGGAGAAGACGGGGAAGGGACCCGAGTCGGTCACAGCGCATTGGGAGAGACTTTGATACTGCACTGTGGAGCAGGGAGCAGGACTCTGGGGTTATAGAAAGCAAGTGTGTCAGCAACCAGAGAGGTTTGAGCTGACTTGTTTTCAACTCAAAGTCCCTGAACTAGCAGCAGGGACCTGGGAGAGAATTTCTCTTCTAACTTAGTGGGTGGTGGTTTATTTTAGTTGGCTGGTTGTGTGGGGGGGGAGGGGGGGGTTAAGAGCTTATTGTCAGAATGCTGTGCTGGGCAGAATAGTTACAATTTCTATGTAAGCTTAATTTCAGTGAGGCTTTGCATGTACTCCAGCACGACTTTTCACCTTCCATCTCTGCTGTTACCTCCACAGATCAGGGCTCTAATCATGGCTTGTCATTACTTTTTTTGTTGTTGTTGTGCTAAGACCTACTATGCCATGTTAAATACATGTTAAGTAATGCTTCCTTCAGGCATCAGCAGTGACTGAAAACTTACTCTTGGCTGTGTCAGCTTCAAACAGCAATGTTTAACTCTCATGTCACTGTTCTACTTCAAGAACATCTAAGTGGAAAAATTAACGAGGACTATTTAACATCTGATAGTTTTTACTGCTTTTTTGTCTTGACATTTAAAGCTTTTCTTGAAGTTCTGGTTTATGGTAACAAATGAAAATCAAATTAGGAATGGATAGGAGCTATGAGTAAGTGTCATGATGGAAGGAGACAGGTTTCACGAATCACACATTCAGAGTTACATCAAACAGTGAATACGGATAGCAAGCTGTAACCTTTCTTTGGATGGTCTGTGTGAAATTTAAGGGCTGAATACCTTCATATTGTATCACGGTGATCCAGATCTGTCCAACTGGGATAACAATTACCACTCAGACCTGAAATGTGACTGGGAAGTTCTATTCATCCAACTACACTCCAGATGTAGTGAGGAATGATGATGTAGCCTTGTTGTGAAAACTTATATTTTCCAACCTCTGTAATTTTAACACACACTTCATTTTGTTGAAAAGCACCATTTGAAAATTATGTCTCCCACTGGAAATAATTGAAGCTTTTTTTAACAGTTCTTTAAGCCAATAATAAAAGGTCTTTTAATCATTTGAAACCTTTTTAGAATGTTGTTTTTCAAAGATTTAAGTATCCTTTATGCTTATTTGAAACATCTTTTTCTATTCTGATTTGGACTGAAAACTAATTTTGATGTATCATTTTCCCAATGAGATAAGAACTCACTTTTTTGATAAGCTGTGTTTTATGTTAAACATTTCTTCTTGCAATTAATCAGATTTTATGAAGTAAAATTAGGTTCAGTGTCCTCAATAATCTTTTAATAATGAAAATAAATTACGTATAACTAGATGTACCACACAAAGTAACGGCTAAAGGCAACACTGTGACTTACCTTTGTTCAGCTCATTTAGAACAATTTTCTTATGTCTTTAATTGGCATACAAACATTTTCCTCATGAGCTGGTTAATATGAATTTAAAGCTTATTTTGTGGTGCAAGGCTTGGAAGGTTTAAATGTTTATCTTCAGCCTGCTGCTTGAAGTTCATTAGAAAATAGTTCAATTCTTTTCCAGTTCTTAGTTTGCATTAGGAAAACAGAACAAACCACAATGCTAGTGCTGTGCTTAGAAGATACTTATGCTAAGCCTGGCTTTCCTTGTCAGCAACATTTGGCGTGCTAGTGCTTGTGGATTGAGGAAGTAATTAATACAGCAGTTACCAGAAAATATGCACCAACTGATGTAACAACTATAGCTGATAGTGTATGTCCCAGAAAGTTCCCTTCTGTTTCCTTTGGATTTCTATAATGGCATCATTTTGTAAGGAAATCAGTCATGCAATAATGTTAGGGTAATGCAAAATTTTCTTTATACCATTTTAGTAACAGCTGTACAAAGAGAGGAAGCTTTTTCACTCGTTTTTGGAGCGTGCAACTATAAAGAGTTGCTGAAAGGCTTCTTGCCCTTCTCTCAGTTCAAATTCAGGAGGAGGGGATTTTAAATTGAAGGCAAATGGAAAGATGTACTGAATTCCAGTCTTGCAGTTTAGATTAAAGTCTCTCAGGCTTTACTTTAAGCTAGGAGTTTTGTGGAGTTTTTCCTCTTCGGTGAGAATCAGTCAAACATTTGCAACTCTGCTAAGTTGGGCTAACAGCCCAATTGCTTTAAAGCTTAATTATTTTTAAGTTTGTGGGGTGCTTTTTTTTTAAATGAGGTTTTTAAAAAAGTATTAATTGATAGTGAATAGTACCAGACTTACAATCCTAAAAATGAAATTACTGTATTAACCAGAGAATGTTAAAGAAGGAGTGCCCATATGTGCTTCCTCACACTTTTCTGTCAATGTGTCTCAGTACTCTCCTTATCTTAAGGAGAAGGAACACTTAGTTCTTCAGTCCCTGTTCTTCTGCTGAATCTTTAATAGTAGTTCTAGGAGCAACTAGTTTTCCAGCAAGTATATCAACAAGAAGCCTGAGGGACAGATATTGAGTTACAACTAAAGTAGAAATTAAGTGCATTTTTCCACAGGAGCAATCAGTGAAAACCACTGCTACTGCTTAGGCTCCTGAGGTGTTGGAAGTGTTCAAAATGTTCCTGCTGCACTATTAGGATCAAATTCAACATTAGGCAGTTAATATGTGTGTGTATTAAAAAAAAAAAGAAAATACCCAAAACCAAAAACTCTAGAGATAAGTGATGCCTTTTTACGCAAAATGTAGTTATGGCATCTTTATAACATCTTTACCTAAAATTAGATGTCCTGAGTTTAGTGTTTCTCTTCAGTCTGGGAAAAGTGTGGATTTTCAAACTTACTCAGCTTACTGTGAGAGCTATACCTCATATTATATAAAAGTTTAAGGTACAATAAATCCATTCTGTGAAGCTGTTAGCTATGAATCAAATTAAAAGCCTGTATTCCCTTTGTGGTTGTATTAATTATGAAAACGGAATTGCTGAAGTAAATATGGATTTAGTTTTGCTCAGCTTAGTTCTGTTTTAATGCAGCTGGCTTAATGCACTGTGAGTGGTTACTGGTGCTTGGTACTAAATTTGTTCATAGCAAGAACTTTTATAGCAAGAACCTTTGTGGGAGGAGGGCACCATTCAACTTGTACCTCAGTATATAATTTTATATTTTAATAGCTTACAATCTCTATGCTTCATTACAGTGATTCCGGACGTGGGAGCAGCCTGTTAGACAGAGCTATTGCTGATAGACGACAGCTTAATACAATTACATTACCAGATTTCAGTGATCCTGAAACAGGTAAGAACTGCATTTGAACAATAAAATAGGTAAAATGGTCTGGCCATAGCTAGATTTTGCATTAGCTTTTTTGGTTTATTTTGCAAAATGAAATCATATTTTCATTGTTGTCATATAAGTGGAAATAGACATTGTGCAATATAAGATTTTTTTCTTTTCTATTTACGAAGTACTTGCTGACATGTTCTCTGTAAATTAAAATATCTATAGTATGGATCTTGCAGAGCTTAGTGGTATTTTCTTATGCAAGGGCTAAAAATTAGTATGCTGAACTAGCGTATTTGACTAAGTCCTGTGCTTTTCTGTCCATTTGGTATTTGCACATATTTTCTTTTTAAAAGGTAAATCAGAAACATTTCAGAAAACTTTTAATCTCAAAAAACCTGAAGACATCATTGCTAATTAAATTCATTAAAATCTCTAATATATATTAAAATATATTTACATGGGTGGGTTGGCTTACTTTAGGCATAGCTTTGACATTATAAGCAAAATTTATTTATTACAAATCATATATACTGTGAAATTTTAATATATATATCAAAAATTGTGGTGCACAGGTGCACTACATAAAAGCTAAGATTGTTACATGTCAGTAAATATTTACAATATGTAATTTGCCTATTGTAATATATTCAGTTATCACAATGCAAATTGATATGCCTTAAAAGTCATATAACCAAAAAGCAGGTGAGCCATGCATTCTGTGAAAATTGCAGAAGGAATTACCATGATGATGCTAGTTCCAAATACCTTTACAGTATGTTACTTGCATTCTAAATATTGAGAGTTTTCTGTTTCCTGGGTTTTATCTCAAAACTGTAGTATGCTTTTCCTGGCACCTTTCAGATGTGAATTTCTGTTTAATCACACTTTGACAGAAACAGCTTATGGAAAAGTTTGCCAGCCTATGAATTAGAATACACTGACCCATAAATTAAGATACATTGAAATGTGTAATGTATCTGTTTGTTTAATATCAGAATTGTGCAGTAGAGAAAAATCCAATTTAGATATTTAACTTCTGAAAGTTAAAGTTGGATCGAATGTTCACTCAATTTTGAAATCATGTAAGTAAATAGAAAGCGTTCTGTGCTTGCTATAGTGGCAAACAGTTTTGATTACAAAGATCAGGTCACCTGATTTCAATGAATTGCAATATGATATGGTCTGAAATATGGCATAATTTAGCTTGCTACCCCTAATGTGGAATTTTGTCTTCTTGTATTCATATAATGAAAATGTATAAGATAACATTACATCACTCTGTAGTGATCATTCTATATTCTAGTCTAGCTCATTGTTTCATTTTAAGGACATCACTAGATTTTAAAGGTTTCATATACATATATAGATAGACATAGATACAGATAATTTATTTTATGCCTTCAGAAAAGTGCTTTTTGTAGTTAGTTATGGGGTTTTGTTTGTTTTTCCCCCATGGGGACACAAAGCTCTTGATATACACTTTTGGGGTGTCCTATTTTGTATCTGCCATACTTGAGAGCATAATGAATTGGTGCTTTTAAAGACTGCATGTTCCTCAACGCTTTTAAATAAAGATGAGCCCTCATCCAAAACAGTGAGCTTTTCAAGAAGCATGCCCCAGATTCAAATCCTGCAGCCAGTATCTTGATTGGAAAACAGAATCTATACATATGTTCTAATTTTTCTAGAAGTTCCAATTTGTCTTTTTTTCTGAATCTCAGCTGTGTTGTTAGAGCTTATCTCTACTGTCAAGGTGGACAAGATGGGAAATTAAAAATATGGGGTCCCTTTTTGATTATTTTTCTTATAAAAGGTAATTGTGGAGGATAGGTTGGGGGGGTGTCTCTTTTTTTTTCTTTTTTTTGGGGGAGGGTGGGGTTGGTTTTTGTTTGGTTGTTTTTTTTAATTGTTAATTTTAGCAGAAGAAACCTTGTTGCAATACCAATACTCAAATTCCGGTAAGGACTAGAGCTTTGTTATCTACTGTATCTATACAGTAGTGTACATATAAAAGCTCCATATCCAAGTTTTGTCCAGAATTCTTAATCCAGAAGATTATATAAAAATTTTGCAGAAATGAAAAGGTTATGGTACTATAAGAATAAAAGAAGTCAAGCTTGTCATAGTGTTTGAGTGAGAAAACTTTAAGCAGACTGTCAAAAAAACATTATTCACCAAAGGTAGATGATAGAAACAATAGATGATCGAGATGTTAGACCTATATAGGCTGAAAGAGCTCATGTGGATCCCCAGTGTTTAGAAATGCAGAAGGAATTTGACATTTAAATAAACAAACAAATTTTAAAATAGGGGTATGCAGGAAAGATATTGGGGAAAATCCTCTTAGGACAGAAATGTTTGCTCCCCTCCTCTTTATGCAGTATAATGCTACCATCTGGATGTATTTTTGTGTGTGTATACACATGAACATTTGGAAATTTTCCCCTTCCTGACTTTGCTTGCCACCTATGATGATGGTCCCCTTTGCCTGTCTAGTCCGAGTTCAGCCAATCTGAGTACCAAGAAATGAGAGCTAAAATTCAAATCTGAAGTCTTATGTACTTGCGAATTGAATTTTAAAATCCTTTTTCAAAAAACTACATCTAGCTGTAATGGGTGTAAAACATTCTTTTTCTTAGATGTATCGATTAAGCAGAAGTTGAAATTTGAAAAAAAAAAAAAGAAAGGTCTTAAAAAACAGTTTTATATCGAGCTCTTACCAATCCCATAATCAGAAATGTTTAAATGATTCAAGTTTAAATCTGTGTAACCTTTGAAGTATAAAAAGAGCGTATAGTGGATTTCTTACAAGGCTAGACTGTTAATTCTAATGCCCTGATCAATAACTGTGGCAAATCTACTTTAAGTTTGCCTTCTATTTCAGCTGGTTGGCTGTGAGTGGCATGCACCCATATTTGTATATATTGATGAAGGAAATAAATATGGAGGGGGGGGGGGGAAGTTTTGATGACTCAATCACCAAAGTAAAATCTCACAGGGAGGCAGGTACATTTCCTATCCGAAGATAGATATGCATATGCAAATCACTTGAGACTCAGTTGGCTATTTTGGTTAAGGTAAGTTGCACTCAATCTTTTTAAAAACAGATTACTCAATTTGTTGTTTATTAGTTGCAGTCCACTGAGTTTATCATAGGAAGAAACAATAGTAGCTGAGTTTTAAACTTTGGTCTTTATTTCCCCTTAAATATATTTTACAAATTCAGGCATTAGAACATAGGGGAAAAAATCTTTAATTTTTTTTTTTTTTAAATCTAGTTTAGTGTGGAAGGAAAGTACATATAAGTACAGGGTATTTTTTTTATGTTGCTTTCAGAAGAAGTGATATTTATTTTATGTAGAAGCCATTTCCATCTTAGTGAGTGGTGAAATAAATGCTTTGCATTTTTTGGCATCCATGAATCCATTAAACCCTGTTCTTGGATCTTTTTTCTTTCCTGCCCCGCCACACCCTTATCATTCTCTTTGTTTCGCTTTTTAGCCTCTGATACTTCCTCATCTTCTCTCTCAAGAACAGAGTCTCCTCTCCAACTGTTTGTATCTTCTCATCTTCCTCATCCTCATCCTAAACCAGATACCTTTGTCTGGCCCCATGCAGCCTCTCCATACTGTGACCAAGTTCCTGAGCCCTGTACACCTTCTCGCTGTAAATTGGTTTTCTATTCCTGATGGGTGTGTTAGTTTGTGCTGTATTTTTCTGATAATCTTCATAACTGATAAACCGTGTTTAAACAGTTTAAGTTTCAACAGAGTGTCAGTGAAATCTGGCCTTTCAGATGCACTTCATTAAATACTGAATGGGGTTTAAGAATTTCATCAGAATAGAGTGTTTTATTGATCCCAAAAGATGTAAAGTTACAGATATATTTAATACTCTGTTCTCATGACTGTTACAGAAAATGATAGGTGTTTGGTAAAAGAGGTTATTGGCCAAGACTGCTTTGTAGCATTTACTGCTGTAAATTATTTCCATTGCTGGCATTTTTTGCCTAACAAGACCCTCCTTTCCACAGAATTTCCTTCTTATCTGTACAGTTTTTAATGACTTAATTTCAGAAAGCCTTAGCTAATTGCATCCAAAACCGTCCCTGAAAATTCACATGAAGGAAGAAATTGCCTAAACTTCAGTGTGTATTTTCATATTGCAGGTGGGGCATATTGAATGATTCAGAGGTATTAGAGCAGTGAAAATCAGCATTATGCTGTTTCAAGTCAAGAGCCGTTCTGTTCATTGAAATGATGCCAATTTAAACATGCTGTAAGATCAATCCCCACGTTGTTTGAATACAAACTGTACAGTAACACTGCCAGAGTAGTTCAGGTGGCAGGGTAAAATCAACATAGTTTTCCAGCCATTTCTTTTTAACTCCTTTTCATTTCTGTTAAATTGTCCTTCACTCATAGCTTTATGCATAGTGCTGGTTTTGTCACTGCATTTACTATAATGCAATCTTAAGAAATTAATTTTTGACACCTAGTCTTTAACTGATATCATGTCAAAGATAGTAATTCCTAACAAAATGTAGCAAATAAATCTTTGAGTATTAGCAAAATTCACTTGTTAAAATAGCGGATATAAGACCAGAGTTTTGAAAACACTAGTTCATATGTAAGCCTGTAACTGGAAATTAAGGAAAGCACTTCCTTTAGACTCCAGGAAATCTGTGTCCTACAGAAGTTTAACTAGTTGAAGTCTGACTTTCTTCTTGAAGCATTTGAATAGCTGATTGATTGCTGTTACAGGTTTGGGTGTCGTTGAGTTGAATTTTTTGCTCAGACCTACTCTATAAACAGTACATCCCAGTTAGCATTGAATTAATTGTTCTTTGCAGAGCTACAAGTTAATAAGAACCCACTCAAGAATGAAGGCAAACTGAAAGAACGCAGAAGTCCAAGCACGGATTCCATTATGTAAAGCCCAAGTTTTCCATTTCCAAGCTACTGTATCCTCAGGGAAAGGAGGTTCTACCATATGCATGAGAAGTAGCGGAACCATGAAAAAAACAGATACTGGAGTCCTTTGTATAGTGTAAATAATTAATGAAAGATAAAGCTCTCTATCTTTGAGTAAGTAGAGGTTTGCCTAGATGCTTATAGCATGTTAGTATAGTTACCAGGGCTGAAAATCTCATGTTCTATATCTTACTTAGTTCATTTTTTTTCTAGTGAAAGAAGCAAAAGGCACTTTGTATTATTGAGTTGACTTCCAATTTCTGTTGAACAGGAACACGATTTTAAAGGTGTAGCAAAGGCTCTATGAAAATACTAATTGTAAACAGTAATCTTCTTATTTAATTTTTTTATCTTTCGAAACCCTGTAAACCTGATTTACAGTTTGAAGATTATCAGAAATCCTCTGGCTTTGTGAGTTCTTGGTTTTTATATATATATATATATATATAAATTATTTTTTTTCCTTCTTACTTTGGATTTTAATTTGTGGTTTGATCTGTTCAAAGGCAATCCATCAGATGCTTACTTTCATGGTTTTTACTCCCTTTTTTCAGTTTGTAAGTAGTATTCATTGTGCAGTTCTATTAATTTCTTAAGGACTCAAATCACCTTTTCCTTTACCACAAAACATACATGTTTTGTCCATCAATGGTGGAAGTTTGATAGTGAGTAAAGCAAGGCTGATGCTCTTTGCCCATTCAGTCACCCCAAGGGCTGTAATCTTACGAGATCTGAATGCACTCAACTAACACTTGCATTTAATAATTAAAGAGGCAGTATTCATTTCTAGAGGACTGCAAATAAAGATATATTAGGAAGGTCTTGTATAACATAATGGCCAGCTGCCAGTATGTTGTATTAGAGAAGATTTTATGCTACTGCTGTTCCTAAGGAGTACATTGGTCCAGAATGCAACATTGCAACTGCTGTCATGAGTTATAATAAACTACTAGTTTCGCTTGTGGTACAAATTTTCCTTGTAGAATAAATCTCTTAAGAGTACACTTTAATATAATGAAATGATGAAAACAAGCTAAATAAGAGAGAGTAAAGAATATAGATCAATAAAAATAACTGCTGCTTTAACCAGGATGTGAAATAACATTCTTTTTCTCTAACCAATTACATTATAAAGTTGTGTGCTTAGCCTTGAATAGTAAATTATGGGATTTTTTTTTTTTCATTGATTACTTTACTTTTTCATAGTTTTTTTACGAGGTAGTACAGGAGACCAATTTGGTGGAGGAGAGAAAAGTAAGAAGATACATAAAACAGCATGTTTGACAGTGACTAAGCAAGGAAAATCTTTTTCAAAGAGCTGAGAGGATGCTCTATGAATGATGCTGTCCATACCTGACTACTAATATATCCATGCATAACTTTGTATCAAAAGATAAGCTAGCTTTGTCATTTGTGATTGTGAAAGGTGTCTCAGACACTTAATGAATTTTATAGGAAAAATTGTTAATTTTGGCTAAACCTGCCAATCTATCTCATCAAATGCATCACTTCAGTGATGTATTAGTCCTGCAGAAGGTACTGCCTCTTTGTATCATGTGATTGATTTTTTTTTTTTTTAGCACAGAGTTCTCTGTATGTCACACCACTAATGTTCTTACTGCCAGCTTTGTCTGCATGTAAAGTTGAAAGTCATGGGGTTTTTCCTCTTTTCTCCTGCATGAGCATTGCTGTTAAAGCATTTTTTTCTTTATGTAAATGTTGAAAAATTGAAAACATGATGAATGTAAAACTGCTTAGTAATATTCTCTTTTACGGTATAAAAAGAAATCCTGTTATCGTGTTTTTGTCAGTTGATGTGATCATGTTTCATGAAGGATGACAGTCCATTCTTTTACTCATTTTCAGAAGGAAAATTTGATGTACACAGCAAAATGATTTTGTTTTTGTCCAAGCCTACATGCCAACCGAGTGCTGATAGAGTCCATGTCTTAGTTCATGTCCATTAGGCTACGTTGTGAAGAATTTATTGGGAAATTACCAAGGAAAGAACTGAAGAAATCATAACACGTTTATTTACATAGGGTGACTTATAAATGGTATTTAAAAGATGGTAGACTCTCCTGTAATATTTATCTTAAGAAAAGCCTGAAGAGAATAAATTGAACACTGTTGTTCACAGAAGTTGAACTGTCGGTGTGACTTGGAAAAGAAAGGTTTCTGTGAGATGACTTAATTTCTTGGTTAAATTGTGTTTGTACCAGGCTATTGGTAGGTTTTCTATTTGAGATTGGATTGAAACATGACCATGGTTGTTGCAGATACTATGTTAGTATGGTGAGTAGAAACTCTGTAAATTCTGGACAAATGTCATTATAGGAAACTTGAGTGGGAGGTTACACCTTTTTGGTTTAGAAACGTTTTGTTATGATTAAGACCTTCTCTCACACTTTGCAGTGTGCAATGTGTTTCTGATTCCAGATGTTAATCAATAAGTAATTTAAGTAGTGAATTCTAGATCTTGCAAAGACAGTCCCTGTTTCACAGTTGGCCTTTTTAGTATAAACGAGCGTCAGAACAAAACTGAACAAATCAAAGTGAGTAGCCAGGATCCATTTTGGTGATATATTACTTTTCCAGACCTCATGCTTTTATATTTCAGAATAAACACTCTTGCTACTTGTGGTATTTTGAGGGAATTTTTTCTTGATTCTTAAGTGTCACGCTATAACAGCAGGTGTAGAAGTTGTCTGGGAAGAGCAAGGGTATTTGTGTGTATGAAAGATACGGTAAAATTTTAAACCAGAAATTACTGCTATTTTATCTGAGCATTTGAAGGAAGCTACAGCTGAATGAATTGCAACACTGAAAGTGAGGATGTGTTTGTGTTTGGCTGAGGGTACTGAACACAGACCAAAGAAAGAAAAATACAGATAAGGCTGGGAAGAGAGAGCAGAGCTTATGACAAAACCAACAGGGAGCCACCAAATAAGTAACTGGCTACATAGGATCTGTGAAGCCTCGAGCAGACTTTAAGATCCACTCTTTACCCTCAGTTTCTCACAAACCACTATGTAGCTTTACCAGTTGTAGCTGAAATTACTGTACATTTTACAATTGTAATGTGACTATAAAGATGTGAATCTGGGGACCCCTGGGTTAGAACAAGGAACAAATAGTTCAGATAAGTTAGTTCTAATAAGAAAAGGGTTGAATAAAATTTGGAGGAAGGTCAGAAAAAGCTTTTTAGTACACAGGATCTTTAAATAATCTTTAAATGATTTTTAGTTGTCTGCAAAATGAAAGCTTACTAATTGTGTTTTAACAGAAGGAGCCAGAAATGAGTCAGATGACAGCTAATTGTGGCAATACTAAGGAAGCATTTAGGGGTTTATGGGTTAGAGCTATCAGCATGAGTGCAATGTACCTGAAAGATGCCTGATTGGGCAGTGTCAAAAGACTACTGTTACCAAAAAAAAAAAAGAAAGAAAGAAGGTAATAGCAAAGATGTAAAAGTGTGATAAAGGATACCACGGCTGTGCTGATTAGATATGCAAGGCTGTACTAAAGGTCATCCCCCCCTCCTTTTGGAAACTGTATAGCCCTGTGCTTGATATCTCTCTTAATAGCCACTGCAAGGAGGGTTTTTAAAGAAACAGAACCAAACAAAAAAAGCCCAATTATCGATGCTCTTGTGTTGTTTCACAACATCCTGAAGTTCTCTACATTTTAAATAAGACTGAAGCATGAAGGATTTCAAAGGCTGGGATTTCCAAACAGCCCTACGGAAGATTACACCAAGTTTCTTTGTATGCTGCTTGACATTGATCTTTGAACTTAAACCCCAAGAATCCACTTATTTGGGATGTTGTTTAGAGGCAGCTTAAATTTAGTTGATTATGTTGAATAATCTGCAGTCTGAGTTTCTAAAATAGTTATGTTACTTGGTCTGCATTGAATTTTAGATTGTTAATATTCATGATGAATTTAGAATACGGTTTTATATCAGCTGTATTAATTTAGTGAAAGATAAGAGGTAAGTATTTTCTAGTAGTTTGATTGAGGACTATTACTTTGTATATGTGTGTGTTTTCTTCAGAGAACTAATTGCTGCAATATGTTAAGGGATACCTTTTTCCTAAACAGGAAATATAAGCATATGAATAATAACACTTTGAAAAAAATTTCTAGAAATATTTTTTTAAGTTTTTTCTTTTTTCTGCCACTCAGAATAAAGGCCAGGGTAGGAGTTAATTACCATAGGAAGCACTCGGTATCCACTCCGTTTTAACTTTAATATAGGTGGCACTACATCTCACAAGAATTTTATCACAGCATAGTTCTTTTCTATATAGAAATTGGTGTACCAAAAGTTTTAATAATATATTACCATATGTGCTTTATGGTTAAGTACTAGAGTCTTAAAATCTAACAGCACACTTTCTATATGAAATTACTTGTGGCCTGGCTAGCAGGCAGAGTCCTTGCTTTAAATAATAGAAAATGCAGGCCCTTTCTAATACTAAATTGAATACTTGTCTTTAAGAAGGAAGGGATTAGATTATATCCTTTGTGTCAGTGAATTGCACCTTTTCTTTACAAATTCTGGAGAGATGAGGAGGCTCTTTCACTGTTAGTTCCTGGAAGGCTAAGAAGTTGCAGGCTACATACAGTGACATGCATTTACAGAAATGGATGTCAGACAAGAAAAGGATTACTGGTGACTAGTGCTTATTTATGGTACCTTTGCTGGTATTTTTCTTGGAATATGCTCCACGTGCTTCTTGCTTAGACTTCCCTTTTATATTTCTTCAGAAGTTAAGCCTTAAAGATAAGACACACAAAAACTTTAGTGAATGTTTAACTCTGCAGGCTGGAGTTTGAGTTGTTTCATCAGTCAGTAAAGGAAAGCGAACTCCACAGCCAGATACTGTTTCAGATCTTCAGGTCAATTCCTTGTTCATAACGACATATGAAATGCTAATTATGTCCTGTGCTGCTTTTCCCTTGTTTCTGTCGGTTAAGGGAAATGAGATACGCACTTTCAGACAAACTTCCTCTTCCCACTGATCTATGTACTAGGAATTTCTTCTGCTTTTCTGGTTTGCTGATTTATCTTGTCACACTTAAGAATGTATGTTTTATGTGGCAAATCCCTTCTTGTTAAAATTCTTAGAAAACTTGTGATATTGAGAGCGAAGGTTTCACTTGTTTCTTAACTGCTAGTGATTAGGATGAGCTTGTGGGGTGCAGTTCAACCTGTAGAGGATTCAGTAGTTTCTCTTGGGGTACCTGCCATTGTTGACCATTACAGATACGCTGATGGGCTTAGACTTCTCATCTGATCCAATATGGAATATTTCACTTCCATTATTTATTAATCAGGCCTAGTCAGTCTGAGATTTCATAATTTGTAATTATAAAACAACTAGAGATACGTTGAAGCTTAGATGACAAGAAGGAGTGTAGCTTAAAATATTAATGGTCTTGTTTTAAAAAAAAAAAATCATGACTAAATACACTGTCAGTAATTGGCTATCCAAAGTACAGTTGCCATTAGATATTCTCTAGTCATAGAAGCTTTTGTATTTCCAGTACTTTGAAAAGGGTAGTATTTGGCAATGAGATTCTAATCTCACTTGTAAATGCTTCATTTTACAAGAATTACCCTTTACATAGTATGCTTTGGGAATCTACTTTATGCAAGGGACTTTTTTGCCACAAGGCATTTTAACTCAGCCTTCTTGATTAGCTAGGGTTTACATTCAGTGCAGTTTAATTGTCTGTTTGTGATGGGGTATGTTGTGATCATCTTGTATATTTTAGTTCTCTTTTTTTGTACTGTTATTAGTCTTAAAATAGTCCTCTAATTGCACTCTATGGAAAGACATAGCAATTACTAACATCAAAGTGCATGCAGTAACCTGAAGATTACAGTGTACGATACCATCACAAACCTTTTTTTGGATCGTACATTGCCAGAAAAGAGGTGTTGAGTTTAATAGAGATTATTCATAGTAGCAACCCAAAAATGTGTCAGGTATAGTTACCAATGTTTAGTATGGTTTTTATACAGTCTTTCAGACCAGTAAAAAAGCTTTCATAACAAGGAAAATTAAGCTGACATTTCAGCAAACTTCTCCAAAATGGTACATGTAAATTAAACCTTGAGGAGTTTGCGGTAAAACCTCTTATGAAAAGGGTTACGATTAAATATTTTATGCAATGTGTATGGCCTCATTCTTTCTATGACGGTAATGTTTTTTTTATTACTTCTACAGGTTCGGTCCATGCCACGTCAATAGCAGCTTCCAGAGTGGAGCAAGCACTGTCTGAGGTTGCTTCATCTCTGCAAAGCAGTGCCCCTAAACAAGGTCCCCTGCATCCTTGGATGACTCTGGCTCAAATATGGCTTCATGCAGGTACTGTGAAAGTAAAATTCTTTCTTGTTCTTTGCCCTCCTCTTTCTTGCTAGCCTAAGGACTTGCAAAAATCTGTTGGTTTCATTCAGAATGTTATCACTTATCAGATCAAACTTTTTCCAGGGGTGTGTGTGTGGCACTGAAGCAAGTCAAAAAATAAAAAGCACGTTAGAGGTGCTCGTGTGAGATCATTTATGTAAGATAAGGCGGTAGTTTTATAATGCAGCTGTTATCAGAGGCCAAACCAATGGAATTTAGTTTCTGAAGTACCTTGAGTATCTTAGTATTTGAAAATTTAGATGCCCTAATTCCATTGGCTGGAAAAAGAAGTTTGTAATATTATTGAATAGAGTTCCTGCAACTAGAAAAGCTTTATGATTGAAAATAAATAACTGCATATGTGGAAAAAAAGGGTAGTAGTACTATTGAGCAACCTGTCCCTTGCAGCTGTGATAATGAGCTCATTCAGTTCTCTTCCTTCTAGCTTCATTAACGTAAAAGACCCAGGATTGTTTTTCTAAATGTGGAGTCATCTTGAATGGATGTAGTATTGTTATGCTGCTTCAAGCCTCAAGCTAAATGCAATATCACAAATGGCTGTTATATAAAATTTTAACCAGAAAATGATGATCCAGTCTATTTTTACACAGTTAAAAATGTATACCGTGCAATTGTTTTTATTGATACTTGTATAAGAAAGGTGTAATTTAGAAATCAGTGAGCAATTGTTCTGCTTTGGTCTGCTCTCAGACTTGAGCATTTGTCAGTGACATAATTATTTTTTTTCTTCATGTTTACATTCAACAAAACAGTGCTGTATTTCTTAGCGTTTTAATTTACCTATTTTGCATTAACAGTTTTACTGTGTGAAAGTCATTACAGGGCAATGTTCCCATTTATCAATTAGTGTTTTAGAGAAAAAGTGCAGATGATTGGAAAGAAAGAGCAATGATGGTGTTTAATAATAGTGATATCATTTGGGGGTGGAAGGGCTCCTCGAAAGCAACACAGATTAGAACAAGGCAAGGTCCGCCAGGCATCGTGTAGTCATCTGCCCTGGATCATGGCATCATTGATTTTAAGGATTTATAAACCATCACAGATGGCCATCTAACAGTAACTCTTAGCATATATAATGCTGATAATTTCTCAACCTTCTGTGACAGCTTGTTCCATTGCTTATTTTCTGTTTTTTAATTTTTGTCGGTCATGTTCTGTTGCTGCTTATTCAGTCCATGCAAGTGACTACTACTGTTTTGCCCACAAAGGAGGGGTCTGGATGCTCTTTGCTGATTCCTTTTTAGTTCACAACTTAGGTTTGCCTACATGTTGGTGGTCTGCTGCTGCAATCTGCTGCACAGTCTACTTTCCACTCTTAAAAATATCTATCTCAGCAAGCATGGTCTGTAGGCCATATTCTTGATTCCCAGCAGGAGGAAGCATGGGTGTGAAGTAGGAGAGAGTTGGGTTGGAGAATGAACTAAAGTGTTAAAGATCCGGGGGAAGGACACAACAAAGTATGAAGAGTGCTCTGACTCTTTGTGTATGGGGAGCAATCAAAGAAAAAAACACAAGATGAAAGAGAGCTTCTGTCTGCCATCAGAGAAGGTACTGCAACCTGAAGTCTACTTCCTCTCCACTTTGGAATGATCCTGTTCTTGATAACTTCAGGCTGGTGATTTGTGCTGCATTTCAGAGTGTTTAGGTATCCTGCTCTTCAGCTACTTGTCCTGCTACAGTAAATGCGCTGAGCCTTGAGAAAGGCTCTTTACTGTAGGAACATTCAGAATAAAGTTTTCTCCCAAAAGCACAATACGAAGCAGATATTCTGGAAGATATCTTCATCAGTATATATGGGTTACTTGCATAGAAAACAGCGATAAAATTACTTAACACCTTACTTACAGCACATGTTCTTTAAATAAAAGTGAAGATTTACCATTGGGAAAATGCTTCCTTTTTGAGACTCAAGCCACATTTAACTGTTTGACTCCCTGTATGGTTGTGCAGTGTTTTACTACTTAGGTGTGTGTGGGGGGGGGAAATCTTGAACAACCTTTAAATCTTAAAATACAAAGATTGAGAATTATTCTTCCTGTTAGATTGTAGAGACATGGAAAAGTTACATAAATAAGTTCTAATACATGCAAAACTCAAATATATTTACCCAAACTAATATATATGATGTGAAAAAGAGAGAAAATGCTTGTTCTTATGGATATACAGTGTCATTCCAGCTGTCATTAGTGTAAATGAGCATGGCATTCAGTCCAAAGAAGTTGATTTTGCACACAGTAACTGGCTTTTAAATTGTCATCTTGTGTTTATTAATGGACTGTTTCAGCCTTTCATACACATACAGTGTAAAGGTGGAAAATCAGGCTTATTTTAAATGTGAAACGAAATTACTTTTGCAATTAGTACATTCTCCAGTAACTCACTATTAAAACCAGACCTGTCCCTAAATGATCAACGGCTGTGACAGTCCTTTGAGAAATGCATCAAGACTGAACTCAGTATTGCTATGCAGTTTGATTGGAAAATAGAATGATTTCTCAATAAAATGCAAGTGTAAGTGTTGGAAGGGTTTGAGCCAGAAGGCATTCTTGGCTTTCCCTAGGTGGAGACACTGAGAAGAGCACATCGGACTTGGCACCTGGTTTCTCTTCAAACTGCTGCTCCTCTCTGAGATTTTCCTACGGAGTCTGCTGGCACTTGTCAGTTTTCCACAACTGATTTATTTGAATTTGCCGTGTTGGTTTTTAACATTTTTATTCAGTTTGAAGTCATTCTCTCAGAATGAACAGCTCTCCTTCAGTTTCAGAAACTTCTTGAATGAACTTTCATGCCTAACACCTAGCCACAAGTTCAACTTTCTATTCATTCTTTCATAGTTTTTCAAAAGGCCCGCTGTATATTCTGTTGGAGTGGCATAATTTCCGGTAGAGAAAAGGAGAAGTTATTTTTAAAATAACTCTGTAATAACTTTAAACATAAAGGAATTATTTTGTTTAAATTTAACACTTTTAGGAAGGTCTGTTAATAACTCAAGTTTCTCTGCTGCAGTTAGTAAGCAGGACAGCAAGATTTAGTACTCCTACAGTAATGCAAGACTAATTTATAAGCAGTATTGCAGCCTCTATTGACTAGTGTTAAAAGCCATTGCTACCATACTTGTTTCCCCTCAAGGAATACAGAATTTCAATTGCAGTCTGTTAAATCAGCCAATCTCTGCTTATTTTTCAGTCTAAAATTATTGTGGTAGCAGATAATCACCTACTTAAGTAATTTTTAGTTTCTGCATATTATTTGCTAATAATTATAGCTTTTACCTAGTACCTTTTACAGCCTGTGTAAATTATATTTTTCCTAACTGTCTTTTCACCGAGCAACTTGGGAGTGTGCATTTAAAACTGTGCTTCAAGTCTGATGATGCTGGAGAAGAGACAGTGAAACCGGGAAAGCTCAAATGATTAACTTTTAAAAAATGTAATGTATTTTATACTCACTAAAATCTTGTTTCTCACGTAGTAATATTGACCATGTAGCTTTTAGAAAAGCACTCAAGAATGAAGTACCCAAAGCTTTTCCAAAATATTTTAGGGTTTTTAGAAAAAACACCTCTCGGTACAATTCACATTTTATGCTGTATGTCCAGCTCTCAAATTATGGCTACGAATTACTCTTTGGATTCTACCAACAGTTAATAAAAGTAAAATCCTAGAAAAATTTAATTTCTCCCAAATGTCGATTTAGATTTTCAAAACTTTTATCCCTTCATTATCTTCCAAGTTTGGTATTCTTTAGTTATACAGTACCATCTCTGACTAGGTGAGGTGGTTCTTTCAGGGTTGGGGGAAAAAAAGTGTTGCTGGATCTGCAATTTCATGTGTTAGTTCTTCATGTGGATGAGATATTTTTCCATCAAAAAGCATTTCATTAGTTTCTAAAAATATACTGCATTAATCCATACATCCACCTGAACATACTATTTATGTTAGGTAGAATGTGTTCTGTGAAATCACTGAGTCAACTGAGGAGCAAAATAATGCTCTTCTGGTAAAAAAAAGTCTGTTCGCCCATCAATAGGATCAGGTCTTAGAGGAAGAACAGAATTTACTCCAGCAACCCTGTAAAAATCAGTTAAAAAAATAGAAAATTAGTTGGACCTTTAAACTGTGCTTACTCACCAACTGCTACTGAAAGTCCAGGTTTTGTTAGTCATTGTTATAAATTGATTTTGATGAACATAATTATCACTATTCATAGCAGGTATCACCTGTAAGTTAAGGTTTATATACTCTGCTGTACTGAAGTTGACTAGTCAGGTATACTATTCAGTCTGTTTGATGCAATTATCTCAGAAGAAAGCTCCTTTAAAGTCACTCAAACATGAGTCCCATTCAGAGTTTTAGGCATAATCCCAAATCCACTACTGTAGTGTGAGATCCTGATCTGACAGCCTTTAAACCAAGATGGGTTGCCTGTACTGTACAGTGAGAAGCATGTCTTGAACAGCAATAGATCACTTTGCTGTTTTGATGGAGCATTTTGATTTAAACCTTAACCTGTAAGACTCATGTACAGTGTGATACAATAGAATGCAGTTACACAATTACTTTGAGGCTCAATTTTTCTAGGGTCTGTACCAATGTAAAAGAAATAGATAACCCAACCCAGAACCTTTAATATCTTTTTCTTGTATTTAGTATCTCTTTATTCCTCTCTTCTCCCACTCTTTCAGCAAGAGATTAAGATAATCCAGCAGGGTAGTGAAATAGCAGCGTTGAAGAGTGTCATAAGAGCTATTGAAGGCAAATACTTCTTCTATTGTTAGTTGTTAATCACTTACTGAATGAACCTTTTTTTCCCCCTATAGTCAATCTGATTTAGACAAGTGTGTGTCAGGCTACTCAACTGCTTTCATCAGGAGTGATTTATGTTAAATTAAATATAGTTGCCTTTTTTTTTTTTTTTTTAAAGCTACAGAGTTAAATGTCCTTAGCTTTTGGAGGATATCTTAGATAAAATGCTTGGAAATATGAAAAAATTTTGTCAAATCAGAATGCTGATTAAGCATTTCACATGTTCTGCTAACTTAAATAGGAAACTTTTCATATCAAATTACATTATATTTCTTTTTAAATGCTCTGAAGTAGGAAACTTAGAACCAGGCTTGCCATTTAGTGATTGGTAGCTGGAGCTATTGCTACTGCTTCCTTAATGGCTGACATTAGGAATGTAAATGTAAATGTCAGTGTAAAATTCAGAAAACCCCGTGATTAGTTGTGTTCTCTTACCTACTGTAAGGATCTCTGTGTGCTGCTTTGTGTTGGGTTTTCTGTTCTTAAATAGTACTGGAATACTGGCATGCTCGCATCTTAAAAATGAAACTAAAATGAAAAAATCCCAGACTTCAGTTAAAAATAACAAACTATAAAGAGTTTTCTGGTGTTTAAACCAGCCATTTAGAGGTTCAAAGTCCTATTACATTTACAAAAGCAACTTTCTTAAAAGAATAATTCGTTTAAAACAATTTATGTAATAATTTCTCTTAAGCTGCAGAATTTTTTCAGGAAAATAGCCTTTGCTTAGAATGAAACTATTTACAAATACAGCACATGTGACAACATCTAGTCATGGTATGATGAAGCAAGAATCATGCATTGGTCCTTACATTCCTTCCACAGCTGAAGTCTACATAGGAATTGGGAAGCCTGCTGAGGCCACAGCATGTACCCAGGAAGCAGCTAATCTCTTTCCAATGTCGCACTATGTTCTCTACATGAGAGGCCAGGTGGCTGAACTTCGTGGAAACATCGATGAAGCCAAACGCTGGTATGAAGAGGCCTTATCTATTAGTCCTACCCATGTGAAAAGCATGCAGAGGCTGGTAAGTCTTAAGTCCACATTCATAAGTACTTTTGTCTCAACTTATGATACTGTATTGTGAAATCTTAACTTGGTGTGGGTAACCCATAGCTTATGAGTTTTGGATCTATAGTCTTATTAGCAAAATAACTTTCGAAACAGTCTTTTCTAGCTTTTTATTCTCTCTTTTCTGTGTTGGGACATAAAAAGGATCTGCAGGCAATAAGACTATTTCAGCCCTAACAGAGACTGTGGAAAAGAAGTCATTTGCATCTGCCTAATATTCAGTGCGGTTGGGAAATAAAGGTGGCTTATGGTGAGAGAAGAGTTGGATACTGTAGTCTAGAGGAAGGACCAGTCATTCTGCTATCTAATTCCAAACTAAAAGTTGAATTCTACATGTTGATGGATTACCTTCATGCTATGTGATTTCTTGGATTTTTGAAAGGTAGAGAATCAGTCTTGCCCTCAAAGGAATGTGTAGCTTTAAGTACAAAGGTGCCTTCCCCAGCATAAATGCATACATTTGTTTATATAATTCATATATACATACATGTATATATTCTGTGCTTACTATGTTAGGAGAATTACTTTCTTTTTTTAATCCAGTTTTCTTCCAGATAGAGCAGAGTAGAACAGCGGCAATCAGCTTCTTACCCAATCTTTTTGTTCGGAAGTAGAAGCTGGTTTCTGCCTAGGTGCTTATGAATTATTCAGAGAAATTTCTCGTGCATCCCTGAGGGGAACATATGAGACAAAAGATCAGATAGGAAGGCAGCACAGGGAAAGTTTTTTGTTTCACCTTTTCAGCATTTCAAGATATTTGAGCCTACTGACAAATGCCAAAAGGTTCCTTTTTCTGAAGAAGCAGGCAGTCGACCTAAAGCAGTGCAGCTCAGTGAAAATGAAAGCTTATGTTTTTCTGGGTATCTTTTTGCCCCTCCTCTGAATCCACCTTTGAATAAACAGTCTGTAAACACACAATGTTCTTCATAACGACTGAGAAATTAGCTGCCTTGAGACACATGTGAGATGAAAAATACTGTGTTTCCAATTCGGGTTCCCTTTTTATGAGCTTTTCCGTTTGAGTGCAAGCTGGAGGATGACTATTCATTTCATTGGATTGGCCAGTCCTTTTTAAACATTGTTATAATTTAAAATTTTGTTTTTAAAAGCTTTCTCTATTACTCTAGACCTTTTCTGTTCTCAGATGTTATTTTGAATAGATGCTGAGAGTTTTATGCTGCTTAAATGCAAATATTAAAGATGTATGCTATAAAAATACTTGTCTATGTAATTCCATGTGGGGAAAAAGTACAAGATTGTGTATCCTTCTTGATCTTTTGACTATTGCAAAAAGTATTTTGAGGAGGAAGTTTGCAGTGTTTACTCTTGCCTGTGTGTATAGATGAATATCTGTACATCTCAACACTTTGTTTGTGTATATTTACCTATTTATTGTAAAGAGATATGATCTCAGTGGCAGGGGAACTATAGCAACAGCACTGTGGAGGTACCAGCCTCTATAACAACCATGTTATGTTGTACCAGCTGAAACATTAACTTGTAATATTTGTATTCACAATTCTAAGCTGACAATCAGTTTATGAACCAAAGTTCTGTGAAAAGATACCTTATTTTCTGCGTGTAATTGGTATTTTTAAATTATATGATATGGCTTTCTAGCAATGCTTAGAAAGCAATATAAAATGCTACTGTTTCAACTTAACAGTTACTTTAGAGATTAGATTTATTTAATAAGGTTTGGTGAATTTCTTTTTTTGGGCAAATACCAAGTATAGATCATAATAACTTTATGTATAAAATGCAACAAAAAGGAAATAAGATTTAAGGATGGCACAAGTTCTAGCATGTAGCATATGTATCCAGCCCTGCCTCTCCAAGTAAAATTACTTGAAATAGTTGAACCTGAAATCAGTTTTGAAGGATTTTTTTCTTTTAATTAAAATTTTAGAATAGGTGATACCTGACATTCAGTAAAATTACCTGATGCTAGTGGTTTAGAAATCTGGATCTTTGATTTGAGATATTATTTGTAGTTGTCCAGAGAAGAACAAAAAACAAATAAACTGTTTATTTATATTTGTATAAGCAAGAATGGCTTATTTGGAATAGGCAATTTCTTCCCTATTTATAATCCATCCTTTACATCACTGTGGTAAGAAGGATGAAAAATTAAACTTTGAAGCTTTACTGTTTTTCAGTACAACTTTTTGGCCATAACTCTAAGTACTTACTCCTGTATACGATCTATTGTTTCTACACAGAAACAACGTTATTAATCTAAATTACTGGAGAAATGTATGAAGAAAGACTAGAAAATTTAGTCTTGTGGCTTGAGAACTGACGTGCCTTCCTCCTGTGAGTTGCAGCATGTCCCGTGCTTTGGAGCTTCTGCATAAAGACTCTTGCATTTGTCTCAAGTGCAGACTCCATATTCTGCTAATGTGACCGTGAAGACATGCTCTTTGCAGAAGTCTAATGTATTATCTGAATGCAGTTACCTTTTATGGGCTGGTATGATCTGTTGAAAGACTATATTTGTCTGAAATTACCATTTTCTAAAGAAACAAGTTATTATTAATTATGCTGCTGTCTCTAAGGTCTTCACTGATTTACTCCTGTTTTAAAGATTTACTAAAATGAAAAACAGGAGGACTTGGCGATGGTGTGAAAATTGGACCAGTTAAGGGTGGTGCAAGAGATCTGTTCACCAACAAAATGATAATGATAAATGGGAGGGTTTGGAAGGAGGGGTTAACTCTTGCTGTATTTGCCTTAGTAATGAAATGCCTAAGACAACATGACACCAAATGGTGGAGGCTTGATCCACGAATAAAAGACAATTTGTTTAGCTGTATTCTGTTTAATTAAAATTCTTGGGAAATGGAACTGATTGGGTTATAGTGTTAACATTACGTAAGATGTGAGATATTCTAACAGAGACCTGGCTGCAGGGGGCAGTGTGTTTGTGTTCATGCTCATTGCTATTTCAGTCTCCTCTGAGAGATGACTCAGAAGAGTTATCGTCTTCTAAAATGTTGGGGGTTTTATTAATTAAATCAGCTGAACAACAAAACTAGTTCTTTCAGAGAGAAATGCTGTTAAAATTCTCTTTAGTTGCTTGTGCAACTAAACTATTCCTCATACAGTTAATGTTTGAATCCATACATTCATTCACTGTATTCTGTTAAGCAATTCTCATTTTAAGATCTGCCTTGTTCTCAGGTGCTATTTTTTACCGTTTGTCGCTAACTGACATTTTCTCCAAGCCAGGGGTTATACCAGCCTGCTATTTGGCTAGCTCTGACTGCTCGCAAGATGTCGAGAGTGAAGCAGTAACATGTCAGTATCAATTAAGTGTACTTCACAGAGTGCAGCGGCAATGCTTTTGAACAAATGCAGTGTCCTTTCTTGTTTTTAAGGGTTGTATAGTGCACTTGGGGAAAACAACGCAAAGTTGTGTTCTAAAGGTTTGAAATACTTCAGTTTGTATTCTGTATTTCAAATCACTTTTTATCACACCCATTGAAATTTAAAATTTTCTTTAATTACTAAACTGAAAAATGATGATTCGCACTTCAATTGAATGTCATACATACTTGGTTGTCACCTGCCTGATTTTGGCCAGAATAGATTTATTTGAACAACTTTCTCCATTCTCCCTACACTTTATCGTCACCTCCAGATTTCTGCATTACTGCTGCCTTCCTGCTTTTGTCATTGTTTTCCTCCCCTGTGAAAAAAGAATAAACATTCTTTTATCTCCTGCAGTCAGAGTGCTGTTGTGGAAAGTAGCCCTTACTGCTGACGTATGAAAAGTCCTGAAACGGGTCATCATTCAGTAATGCCTGAAATGGCAATGAATATTTCAAGCCATTGTCCAGGAAAGAAATCTGTGTATTCTCTCTCAGGCTGAAAATTTCTTAGCTAAATGTAGCTTTGGCATGAAATAGTTTTTCCAGCATCTGTATATCATTATAATCCTAGAAGACTCTAGTATTTTTCTAATGTTAAGTAATTCATCATAGCACTTGCCAGTTAATCCTATTAGTAGCTTAGCTTCTAAGAGTAGAAAACTAAAACAGAAAGGGAGAAATTACTTATCCAAAATTACCCATGTAGAAATCAGTTTTCAAAAAGCATTATCTTAAAGAATTACATTCCACACTCCACACCGTTAGATATCTGTTAAAGTTTCCTATAATTATGCAGAACTAAGTCAGATCTCTTAAGGCTTAGATTAACTATGTGCGCTTTACCTCTCCGTTATAAATATTTTATTATTTATTTCTAACTACATTGACTTCTTATGTTGTTTTCCAACCCAAAGACACTTTGCCGGAAAGAAGCCTGGCAGTACGTATGGGTAGTGCATGTTTATGAGCCTGTCAAGGATGTTGAGCTGAGTGAAAGAAAGGAAAAGCAGAGAAGACCTTAGAAACGTGAGTTCAGACCCTGTTTGAAGGGGTCAGGGGAGTTAAAGAAGAGAAAGACTAAACACAGTCCCCCAAACTAACTTTTTTCCTTCAGTGAGACAGTATTCTCTAGTATTTATTCTTCCTTTCATAACAAGGACCTCATCTGGGGAACATTGACTAACATTTGATTTTCATTGTCAGGCCGCTATACCGTAGTATTTGTTGGTTTAGGCCACATAGGCTTGTCCTAAGCACGTTTGGCTGGTTCTTGTGGGTGGTTTGTGTTGTAACTGATTACCATAGAGCTAAATGCTAATGCCAAATCTCTGTGCTCGTTTGACTTGCTCTCTAAGTGCATCCTTCCACACACGGTGGTTGAAGAAGAATGGAGAAATAATGGTAATTGGTTTTGTTAGATTTGTTAGTAAAATATTGTGGGATTGCCCTTCAGAAACTTGAAGGTTATTTCATAGAAAGTAGAGAAAGCAAAACATGTTCAGCCAAAAAGTTGCTGCTCCTTACAGAAGGCATTTTACTGTGATTTGACCACTGTCGTATCTGAATATTTCAAGCAGTCACATTCTGTACTCTGAGAATACAATGGCAGTTCTACTTGCATTTTAATCTGGAACACACCCATTGCGTTCAGGTGACTCAAGGGCCATTTCAATACACTTTAAATTCTTCATATGCCATGTGGCACTCACAGGCTATATTCTTTTCTGCCCTGAAAATATTATTTCCCGTTTTAGCCTTACAACAGAAAACCATCAGTGCTTAGTGCAAAAAAAGTACATAACACCAACTTGCACAGTCATTAGCTTTTGAAATATAACCAAGTGTGAATCAAGGTGAACAATCAAGAAAGTGGTTTTTCCCTGTTTGTTTCAAAGTTATCTCCTTTTATTTTTAGTGTTATTGAGCTCAAGTACAGCAGTTAACCATTTCGTACTGATTTATATCTTAAAGATTACCATTGGAGGAAGATCCGTAGAACTTCTTAATTCCTGGATGCTCTATTTGCGTTTTACAGTACTCTTTTAAAGCATATCTATTTTTGTTCAGTATTTGACAACAATAATTGCTACAAATTTGAGTTTAAACTAGAATTTAGTTGCTCTTCTCAAAACGGAAAGTGACTGTGGGAATTTACTGCACTAATTTTGTGTATAACTTGAAGCAATGAGCTCCCATTTACTCAGGCAGGACTGTCTGTGCTGACCCCCTGAGAACTGTTGTCCTGAAAATGGTATTTTGGGGCTGATGAAACATAGGTCCTGCTTCATAAAGGACTTTCTTTTCACATTACCCTGTATTTACTGCAAATGGCTTAAAGCAGCTGTAGCAAGAGCAGATCTTTCAACAAGAAAATACCTCCACTCTTGGTGCTTTTCACCACCTGAGAGTGAGCTCTATAAGGACTCTTCAACAGGTTTCAACTTGTCTGTGCTGTGCTCAGCTGACAGCCATTACAAGAGGAATACTGCAACTGGGCTTAGATTAGTTGCTTGGTTTAGACAGTCTGTGAATATCTGAGGAGGCAAAGGTAATCTGATTTTGTGCAGCATGCACTGTTGTTGCACTGAACGGACCTGCAGTGAGATGGAGAATCTAAGCCATTGGGGTGTAGTATGTATTGAGAATCTACTAGCAATGGTTAAGGCAGCTTTCTGTAACTTTTTTAAGTGTTTTTTAGATCTGTTTTTTTTTAATTAACTTTCCTGAGATTTCTGTTTGAAAGAGAGTTTCTCTCTGAATTGAAAAGTGGGGGGTTTTTCTTTTTCTTTTTCTTTTTTTTTTAGTAGGGATTTTTGCCTGGTATGCTCAGCTTTAACTTTATGTTTTTGTCTGTTTTCCTGTAATCTGTGTGATAGATTTTTCCACAGTTTATCAATTCAGGCTCAGCTTGCCAGAAACCATTTTATCACTTCTATTTGTTCCCATTTTAAAAAAATGGAAAATTAATTAGTGGTAGATGCTGGCAGAAGGAAGGGATGCTTTGGCTAGAGTTAGTCCTCTTTATTTGGCAGGTCACGAATCGTTCCAGTGTTTTTATTGTATTGTGTGGAACTGATAAAATTCCACCCATTAGATACATCACAATTTGCTGTTGCAGCAGGTCAGTCTGCAGTATGCAGTATTACTCCAAAGTTGCTTCTTGCTTGGAAGACTTTAAGAATCTTTGTTTTCAATTTTCAAAATACAAGTAGTGTTCATCTCAAGCTTTGATTCATGTTTTATGGCATAAAGTCTTTGAACTGGGTTCTATTATCAAAACTGAGCTATTATCATTTCGTTTCACATACAGCAAATACGGGTTAAATATCATAATTTGGTAGGTAGCAACCAAGTATTGTTTCAAGTTGAAGGAATAAAATCCAAAGATCACAGTGGTCCAGTCTGGATCAGGGCTTTCGTTTTGCTGCACATCATAACAAAGCATCTGAGGAGGGATTCCCTGCCCTACACTGTCTGTTTCAAGTAATTGATAGGAAAGAGCTGGGGAACAAGAGTATGATCACATACCGTTTGTGTCATGGTAACAGTATTTCAGATACACGTGTAAGATACATCCACTTGCCCAGAGAGGTTGTAGAGTCTTGCATCCTTGGAGATACTCAAAATCTGACAGGACGCAGCCCTTGGCAACCCGCTCTAGATGACTCTACTTCAAGTTTGGATGTAGACAATCTCCAGAGGTCCCTTCCTATCTCAGTCATCCTGCGATTCTAGGAATGCAAGGAAGACAAGCTTTGTAGGTAGGGGTAATGATTTCTGTTAGTCACCTTGATGGCAACACTTGTTTGTGGACAAAATCTTGTTACCATCTTCCTATTATGCAAGACTTTCCTTATTTTTACCAGTGGTAAAAATCTATAAAGCACAGATTTTGTTCTTTTTTCCCTCATTTCTGTGGTAATCATGGAAGGAAGGTGCAAAAGATTATCTTTCTCAACTGTATTCACTCATCTTACATACGTGCATGTATAATATACACATACACGTATGTATACATATATTCTCTGCTACAAACCTGCCTTAATATTTTGGATACATCTTATTGTCTTTGCACTGTAGAAGTGAGGTGCTGCCAAACCTTGTGCCATGCCAGTTAATTCCAAAATATTTCCAGTCACGCTCCTCATGCAGCCTGCTTATGCAATATGGTTGGGGAACGTCCATACAAAAGTGTCAGTGGCAAAACAATGCAACTGAAAAGCCTCAGTTGGGATCTTCACAAATTAAGTTTTTGGGCTTCTGTCTCTCTGGATGGTTTTCTCATGGGAGTTTCAAGTATACCATCATGATCTGCATTGAGGCTTCTATAGACAAAGATGTGTCTAATATTATTTAAAGAACACAAAATATTTATGACTCTTTACAGTTGTTTACATGGAAAGTATCTCCTTTTTCATCGTACTAAGTAGAGATGATGAACAGACCAGCAAGCTAGTAAAAGCATCTGATCACAGCATAATGAAAAATTTTCTTTTTCAGGCTTTTTTTGTAGGTGTGGAAAGGGTAATTCCTATTAACAGTCTTTCCAGAGTCCTTCCATCTCTATGCATTTTACCCTCTAAAGGGCTGACTACATTAAAGTCGTTGTCACTTGGGTTTTGTTGATATCCAGAGTAACCTTTGCCTTTTCCTCCTTGCCTTTTGCTGGGTAACTGGCCACCTAAAAGAGGATGGAGGGAAAAAAAACATACAGATTTTTACTAGTGGAAAAATACTAACAAGCAAGACTAATGTAACAGAATGAAAATGTCAGTAGTCTTAGTCCCAGTAATTCAGGATATGGACAGGAGGCCTCAGGTCAGTAAAGTGCTAATAGTTGCTCTTGATATTTAAGTTCTCCTTGTTTAAAAAAAATAATAAAATGGAAATGAGAGAAGGCCTGGAAGAAATTGAAAATGTGTGCTATTCCCTACTATCCTCTGTAGTCTCTTACATCCCTTTTCATGGATACTTGTTGGTGCTTTTTTGCATGGATCTCAAAAATACAGTTTTTATTTTGCTCTGTATAATTGCTTTTCAATATGCGAATTGCTTTGCAAAACACTTTTTAAATTAGGTCATTCTGCTGAAGTATGCACTGGGCTAATTACAATTATTTTGCTTCTCTGGGCATTTTTGTGCTCATTGAATTTATTAAAGTATTATCTTATAGCTGGAGCTGAGAACTTGCACAGCAGTCAAAGCTATGTGGCACCTGGTATGCACGGCTGTCTTTCCTGTAGTCTCTAAGGGCTTTTTCTTGTAGGCAACATCTGGCATCTAGTCATTTATAATTGAATTTCATATAATTAATAAATATTTTTAAGGATTTATTTTGGGGTAAATATAAAGAATGTGAAAAAGTATGGGGAGAGCAGCCATCGTCAACTTTAAATGAACAAAAGGGATTTTATTTTTCTTTTCCTGAGAAAGGTTCGGTTGTAGAATTCTGTAGGTGAGAACTCATTAACTACAGGAGAACATTTGAGACGTGAAGTCATCTACATGTGTTGGCTTTTTTTTTTCTTTTCTTGTGCTGCATAACTTTGCATACTGGTGAAATATAACTAAATGCTACCATCAACAGCAATCTGAATGAGACAAACCATTCTATGTGGTTTAGTTGTGGTTGTTAGTAAATGCGTGTGAGAAACTTGCATCACTGTAGCCAAGTGTCTGAGACCTAGCTCTTTAGCAGCCTCTCTTATAACAACGTGTTATTATAAAATTGCACAGGAGTTATCAGTGCATGTATTTTGCTATAAATCTCTTGCAGTTCTCAGGTGCGTTTCTGGTGCACTGATGAAATTACCTTTTTCTTTTTGCTTTACATCTATCACAGGGGGGCTTAGTTGCTTTGGCATAAGCTGTTTCCTGAGACAACAGGCTGCTCTTGGGAGGACCAGAAGTTACCTAATCAATTATGATTCCTTTTTTCTAACTAGGAACTATAAACATCTTGTTCATAAAAATTGTACTTTATCTTACCCTCATCAAGCAGAAAGTGGCCTACCTTAATGCAAAACTAGAGATCTGGAAGCAGCTGTCCCTCAGGAAATAATTTTAATGCTTGCTTTTGCCAGGGTTATGTCAAACAGCTGCATTCCCCAGATAAGTTGTCTACTCTGGTACAGAGTTTTTTCTGCAAATCCCCAGTCTGGAACAGTCTTTTTATATCTCTTTATCTCTCCAGCTCATCTCATTTTAAACTTTATTTGAAGACCTCTTTTCCATTTACTGAAGCTTTACTTCCCTGCTAGCCAGTATTGTATTTAGCAGTCTTTCCCCTGCTCATGAGTCTACAGTTTAAAGATGAGTTGAACCTTGCACTTTGGAAGGATTCAACCAACTTACTATCTATGAAGAGCATACTATAATTTCTCCAAGATTAGTTTTCTTTAAACATAGACTGTGTTTTCTGGTAGCTAACTGGTTTTAGATGGAGTTAAAGAATTGGCCTTTAAGGTTAGTGCCAGGCTATTTTTTATGTCAGGATATTTTTTTAATCTAGGTGATCAAACTAACAGAGAAAGCAATTCTTTCAGTGAGCTTTAACTCAGGGGAAAATCTGAAGTGTGTTTTGTCTGACTCTGAAAACTGTGTTCCTTTCTAAGGTTTGATGGTTATTTTTCCATTATTCTTCATATTAGAGTATATTTTTTCAACGAGTAGCAACAAATGGTATGAAGAAAGTTGTCTGCAGCTACTATTCTTCAGAAAGCTGCCATCTCTTGATTTCTCAGTAGGGGAGAGGAGACATGCTGTTTGGCCACCTTGCGTACTGGATCTCACTAAAAAAGGCCGGTGTTTTCGCTGAACAAAACTGACTGCTGTCTTCTGTAACTATAGTTAGGGAATAGGAGATGAGAATGGTCTTTTAAGTTAAACCATTGTGGCCAAAGCTGTGGACTGCAGGAGCTCTTTACTAAAAGCCTTTGAATGACCTGCTTCTGTACTGTAACTTCATTGCAATCAAATTTCATCAGCACTCTTGATACCTATGTGCTAAGACAATAAATTAAACTAAAATATGGCCTGAGGCCAAACCTTGAAGTCTGTTCACCGTCATCCATCCCTGTTGGATGGACGGACTAGTGGAAACTAGTTCTTAGCTCATTCTTATATTCTTGGGCTGCTCTATGCCATCTCTATCTATGCCAGATATAGTTCATTTTCCTATATCCAGCTATATTGAAACTTTACTGAAAACCAGACAAATTAGTTCTACAACTTCCCCCCCCCCCGAATTAATCTATCTAATCAAATGCTGTACAGGCTAACTTAGTGTCTCACCAGTGACAAACACATACTGTGTTTTATTCCGCTTTTCCCTATTACCATACTGCTAACCATTCCTTTCTTCAACATTTGTTCTAAGGCCTTGCATGTAATTTAAGAAAACTGAAATAATAATTTTCTTTCTGAAATACAGAATTTCTTTCTGAAATACAAATACAAACAGTATACTACTTTTTGGTAGTAAAAATGCTTCCACTATTAACTTGCTAGCTAGTCTTTGATTTCTTTTATTTTTCTTTTCTGTTCTTTTCTAGGATGGAGATAATCCAGTTCTCACAACTTGATTATCTCGATCTCTCTGCTTTTGGTTTTACATTGGCTTGGAAAAGAAAATTCCTTTACTTTTACTTTGAAAGTCTGGATGCCTTTTTAATCTGATTTTCTGCTGAGCATAAAGGATCTTTTCATGCTGTTGCTACGACGTGATGTAGTATTAACATCAACACTAAAGTTACGAGCCAGTGTCTTGGTAAATTGGTATTGATGCTGTACATTTGGCATTGTGAAACAATGGTCTGAGTTTCAATTTGTGTTGACTTAATTGGGTAATGACTGAAAAGTCTGGTCAACACTGCAGGCTCACTGAAGCCGTAGTAAGCTGACCATGTTTAACCTGGGTACTGGGTAGACCTATATCAGAGGCTATGTTGTACAGTTTAGTTGCTTGAGCCAGTTATCTATGTGTAAAAGCACAAGGATCAATGTTTTCCAAAACTAGACTCTTTCCAGTACTCTGCTGTGTGCAAGTAACATGCCCACCATGTGTTTAATCCAAGTTCACTCTACATGAGACATAGCGAGTGCAGATTTAGAGTTGTTATCACTTCTAATGCCACTTCTGTTATGGTAAGCTACTTGGCTAAACTGATATGAGTGGAAAAATACATAATGAATGAGACTTAGTAATGCTAAACTTGAAAACAGAAAGCTGTTTTGGGCTTTCATCACTTTTTCAATCAGCAGTGCAGTGTTGATTTGCACCTTTTTAATTCTGATATTAATATGCGTGGACTTTATAGAGAGCAAAAAGATAAGAGCTTTGTAGTTTCAACAGTTAATCACATATGTACGAATCTAGTCTGTGTGTTTTGTTAAAACACTGAATTTGCAAACAACTCTTGACATTTGAAAAAAATACCATTAGTTATAGTCTTTCTTTTACCTACGCACTATAAATTTTTACATTGTTGAACCAATAGCTGATTTAAATCTTGAATGCAATATTTGATATTTGGTCGCGTAGCTGCATTTTTAGTTTCAGCTCTTTATGTTTTAAAGCATGAATATTTAAGCGTCTGAGCAAGTTTAGAGGAATAAAAATGTAACTGGCTAAGTTGAGCGGCTGCAGATAGCATGGCAACTAAGACAGTTGGTATGGCAGATAGTAAGATAATGACTGAAATCTCTTTTACTCTTTTTCTAAATCTAAAGTCTAGATATTTAAAAAAGGTCATAGTATTTGTTTTCATAACGACTTTGAGTGGTCAACATGTTACATTTCAAATACGTTTTGCCCTGAAGTATGTATTATTTATTCCCAGTCAAGAAATGGGGAAACTGAGGCATAGATGCTGCGACTTACCTAGCTTTAAATACAATACAAGCCTCCTGATTTCTTATTCTGAACATCACATTCATGGGACTCGCATTTAATTCCTGTGCTTATTCTTTCCAGTGCGTTTGCACTCTGAAGAAAATCATTTTCCCCACAGGGATCTCCAATGTATCAGTCAATCTTGTTAGGGCAGCATTATCAATATTTCTGCTGCCTGCTGAAGGGAGCCTGCAGGGTGTCTTTTGTGAGTTTTGACTTGCAAATGATTGGCAGACTTTAGGAGGGTTTTCCCTTATGATATTTAAATTTAGTACTGTCACTGATGGACCTCCTATTAAAATGTAGATGATTAAAACAGCTCTATCATTTATCAGTGAAAATTATCTTTTTGATAGTTACTGCCTTTGCATGCAGTTTAAGTGAAGGGGTATGTGGCAGCTCCTTGATAGCCATTTCAGCTCAGCCAAGTAAAATGAGGCCCTTGTCTCAAATTCGTTGCAGAACTTTTAATACTTTCAAATAATAAATCAGTTTGTTTACCTATATCTCCCTTTCCCCCAACTATCTTCCTTTCTGGAAGGCTTTGTCAATGTTGTCTTGGATTTGCTCAATGAATATAGTATTTCCCAAGTCATTGCAGCCGAGATGGTTGGTGAAGGAGATGGCTGTTTGGATAGCAGACTGTTTCAGAAGTATCTGTGGCATCAGTACTTTGTTTCTGTGATTCCTTTTTGATCTGGTTTTGAGAGCTCAGTTAAACGTAGCACTGCTTTATAGTAATGTACTTTTATAGGTAATAAAGGTAAACTACTTTCATAGATCTTTGTTTCTTATCTTACGTTATTACTCGGTAGAAAGTTCAAAATTCAAGACAAGCTAACTTCAAACCATCACTAAATATGAAGTCTGTGGATATAGAGATCTGAAGGAAAAAGGATTGCTGCTTTCATTATAATGGGTTGTTAGTTTTTCTCAGATGTCTGTTCAGGTCTATGCTTTGATGCATCCTTCTGTCCTACAAATCAGACTCCTACCTGGGTTTGAACAAAAAAGAACTAAGTCTTGGTTTATGTCCTTGGTGGAAGTTGAAGGATATTATAGCCCCTAACATGAATTGGTGAGCACATATATAACTCTCACATATTTATTCATGTGTAGCATGAGTCAGATTTGGAGAACTAATGTCATAAATTTCCTTTTGCTGTTATGTTGTCTGTATACTCATGTAACTACCGTTATATGCAATAAATATAGTTTTGAGTAAGACTTCTCAGGCCAGCTTTTTTCTGAAGAGGGGCAATACCCTCTGGGGAAGGAAAACAGTAAGATGTGGCAAACCATAACTCTGTGCTCCCACTCTGTGATTAGTGGGAGGTAAACAAGAGGGGGCAGTTTAATACCTTGAAGTTTGTCAGAATGGTTGTAAATATTTATTATTGTCCAGATACTGGGGTTGAATGTAGTTTTGTACTAAGATGCACTTACCAGAGTCTTGGGAAACTAAAAGAGCTCTGTACTTAACAATGCATTACAGCTTCTTTCTGCTAATCTGACCTGAAACCTGTGTAGTTTATACGTGTGGCTTTTTCACACAAATCTGAGAAATGCTGCATTATAATAGATGCTGTTGTGGTGCTTCGAGAAAGCTGGCTTTCAAGAAATAGCCCTTACGTTGAATTTAAAGTTGCTTTTAGAAACTGCTTTTTTTTCTTAAGAACTGGCATAGAACTAAAGGGAAAAGAAGTATTAGCAAAATATTGAGATGTTAAAATAGAGTGCTCATACTCAAAAGCCACATATCTTCACATAAAGCATTTGACCTGGAAGATATCTTTAGTCTTTTAGTACTGCTCAGATGAACCAAGCAAAGCAGTTCATTAGCAAAGCACTTACTTGGCAGAAATATGAAAACACAAACATTGTTCACACTGTTAAAAGCTAAGCACTGCAAGGAGAGACACTACCCAAAACACTTGAGCAATATAGCGTGGTTTAGTAGGCCCATTAGGATGCAGACATTAGATTCTTTCAATTTTTTTTCTAAATACTTTGATGAAAAATCCCAAAGTTTTTTAAATGCTTCCCTCTTATCCCGGGAACTAAACTTCGTAAGTGAAGTTATGAATGTTTCTTTTATGGATGTATCTGAAATTAACATTTGAGTTCAATTTTTTCCTGTGTTGTAATTAATTGATTAGTCTTTTTAATCAGTGATGCTGGTGAAATAAATGTTGCAGTTCTCCCGCAGCCATTACTGATACACCGTTTATATCGCACACATTGAACTCGCTGTTTAAGACTGATATCCTTAGGAAATCGGGCTTACTAAATCATTAGTGTGTGTGTGTGTGTGTATGTGTTTGACAGCTTTGCCTTCATAACTTTCAAATTTGTTAGCCAGTTTCATCTGGACAGAAGAGGGAATGATGTAAAAAATAATTTAGGCTTGTGCAAATATTATAGAAGCAGGAGGAAAGACTACTGAGGCTGTTTGATAATTTCAAATTTTTATTAGATATCAGCAGTACACATGAGGGTGAGGGTTTGTAAATTCTCTGCTGCAGGGATATAAGACACAGTCATTAGAAAACCAAACCAGGCTTCATTACAGTCAGTGCTCATGGAGATATCTCTTAAAAGTTAACTTTCTAAAATTATTCCAGAACATAACGTAATGTATTCTGCTACATTAGGTTGGTTAGCTATATGACTTGATAGCATAACATATTTAGACAAAATAGTGAATTGTGTTATAAAAACCTTATCAGTAAAGGGCTATGGAAATAAAAATTAAAAAAAAATAATGCAGATTCAAAATTTCTTCTGTGCAATACACAGTGTGAAAATGGATTCAGAGCTCTAAATCTACATGGACAAAGGTTGTGTTAGGTAGCACTTTGGAAAAATACTTGCCTTCTGTCAGAGGTGATCTGACCTACTAAAAAAGAGGACTGCTTTTGCCTTGGTTTCTGAATTAAAATTTCTCTGCTGGTAAGTGGTTTTTGCTACCTTAAAATAAGTAATTTAAAATAAAGACATAGTTTTTAAAGTATATGCTCTCATTTAAAAATAAAACCCTTTATTTTCTAAATGGGGGCAAGTAATAAATTGAGGCAGATGTCAAGTGGTTACAAATGTTCAAAAGACGAGCAAGTGAACCTCTGTCAGCTGCAGAGCCATTTCAATTTCCAATTTTTTCATGGTCCTTGTTACAGTTTGTCCTCACAGCTGACAATACCTTCTTTGGGATTCTGTCTGGTTTTTAATTTAGGACCATTTGAAAAAGCGATAGCCACAATGGCATTGGAACAGATGGTATTACGAGGGTCACGGACCCAAAGACTTACTAGAGGGCTATGAAATGCTATGACACAAATGCAGTCTGTGATGATGCTTTGTCATGTTAATTGAATGCCTAGCCAGAAGTTGGTAGGTTACAGTTGCCAGAAATAACTGTTCCTAATATAAAGTCTAAAACAGTATGAAACGCTGTCAGATCTATTAAAGTAATTGACGCGTCAAACTTAATTTCCTTTAAAATTTTGATATGATAGTGTGAGCCAGCTGGTGATCTCTGTTGAAAATAAATGATGTTGCTTTAGCCTGGGCATCCAAAGTCATCTCATTTGCTGCAGAATCAAACCCTAAGCTTCCTAAAGTTGGAGGAAGTTTTATTAGTAGGTGCAGCCTTTCTGCCATGTGCATTACATTCGATTTAATGTAACATAGCTGAATATTTTTGCCAAAGATAAAATCCATGGATGTTTAACACAATAGCTGGTAGGAAGTGTTTGCATCTCACCCCACACTCAGCAGCTGCCTTAAGTTCCAGAATTCCCACCTTCCCCACCAAACCCACGCTGTTGCTGTAGTTCTTATCCTTGAAAGTGGAAGCTGCCACTCTCCATGTCAGCTCTTTGCTCAGTGAGCATTAAGTTCCCCGTTTGCTTATTCTGATCGAATCCTAGCTTTGTGTGGGAGTGCCTTTTTTGCCATTCTTGTGTTCTTCCTGCCAAGTGTGCTCCAGTGAACTAGAAAAGTGACTCAAATGGACACGATTCTGACACTGGGGAAGCAGGATTCAAATCTATTTCAGCTGCCTGTCAGCTGACAATAGTAAACCAAAGGAAAGGACTGAGGGGGAAATGGCATTTGGAATTCCACTTTCTCTGCAGATTCCAACTTTGTGCACTAACGTATTATACAGTTCAGAAAATGGATTTCAAGAGCCGTAAACCAGCTGCAGCATATGATTTAACATGCTGTGCAAATCAGTGCAGTGATGGATCACCATTTATAAAAAGTCCATAACCACACTAAACTTGTGTTTTGCCTCAATCTTTAACAGGAATGTGATATTCATCATGGATGGCAAAGCTAAAATTAGTAGTGGAAATGAAAGTACGGAAATGGTGGCAAGTACTTGCTGGTGGAAGAGTTGGCCAGAATTCTGGAAGAACTAGTAGATGAAATAACAAATCATTAGTCCAGTAGTATTTAGTGAAACCTAAGTTAACAAAAGATTGTAGGATAGTTAATGTACTATTTACACTTGGGAAGAGCAGTTGCAGGAGAAAGGCGTCAGTTTGATTAAAAGTGAGACTTGGAGATCCTTCAGAAAAAGAAATACAATGACTCACAAATACAAAATGCAAGAGCAAGACTGAGTATAGAAATGACTGGAGAGAACAAAGAGCTGGGGTACTAGTTGATCTGAGCTACATCTCCATTGTTGTACAAGAGCTACATCTTCATTGTTCATGAGTCGGCCAAGCCCAACACAAGACATCATGTTGTTCCAGTTATCAATGTCATCATCTTGTCAACAGTGTAGTCTCACCGTTAATTTTGTAAGCCTGCAGATTTCTCCTTCCCTTATGGGAGATGGTGGTGTTCATCCTCCGTTGGTTCCTTCATGTCCCCAAAATATGGAGACTGCCATGCCCAGTAAAACCAGTTGAGGCTGGCCAACGGCGCAAGTGTACCCTCAGTGTGAACTAAAGCATAGGTTTCATTTGGGGTTTCCTCCCAGGCTGGCCCTTTGATTCTCTTGGGATTACAAGTAACGTGGCTGAATGAGAAAGTTGGCCTGTAGCTTCGGATCAGTGTTGTCCTTTTACACAGTGAGCACTGAGGTGACTGAACTGTAGCACTGGAAAGTCTCTGGAGCATTTCCTGGGAGGAGTAGGAAACTTTAACAATAATATATGCTCCATGTAAACATGAGACGAATAAGTATAATCAAAGTAAGGCTAGGTGACATTGGCACTGGAACAAATGAAAAAAAAACTGGCTAGGGAAAATTTTGGGAAAATTATTTGAAGAGGATTCCTAGCACTTACAGTCTAAACATCGTGTGGAACAAGAAATCCTGTGCTGAGGTTGTCGGTAATGTCGGGAGCAAAATGAATGACCTAAAAGGGCTCTTCTGATCTCATGTTAATTAAACTGAAAATACCTTATTTTTGGCAAGTTTTAGGTAAAAAATTAACAATGATCCACAAAAAGATAGTTGTGAGAAAACCTGATGGGCTTCTATGGAGTTGAATTATAAAGGGTAGGTGATACTTCAGTTATATTTATCTGTTTGCTTCCAGATCAGTATTGGCAAAAGCTAATTTGTTGAGGTACATTAATGTTGTTTTTAGTTTTTTTAAAAAAATATTTTTACTGGTTTTTCTACAAAATACTGCTGTTTGGGTTTCTCTCTTTAACTGTCCAAACCTTTTTTCCTTAGTTTTCAGTATATTCAACTTCTTCAGGTTTTGTGAAAGGTAAGTAGGTATATAAAGAAGTGTTTTGTTTTGTTTTTCTGACAGTGCTAAAAGCCCTTTCTTAGCCAATGGTTAGGGTTTGGCTCTTCTGATCTCCACCTGATAGTGCATAGATAGGAGGGTGTATGCCTTCGCTTCACACTGAAAATAGCCTTCCCTTAAACACGGATCTGCTGGCAGTTGTCCTGTCAGACTGACAGGTTAGCAATGTACCTACAACTTCTGCCTTTCATTTAAGAATCTGGGGGGAGGAATGGGGTGCATTGCCTCTCATGCCGGGAGGTTTTTGCAAAATGCCATGAAGATGGCTCTTCCCATTGTAGTCTGTTGGGCCTGAGAAGCAGAAGGCAGTTTGCGTCGGCTTTGGGGGCGGCGGGGAAATGGTCTGTTTCCTGGGGATACTATAAAAAAAAATACATCTATTAATGCTTTATTAAAAATAACCTCTTTTTCTTGGAGATTATTGCAATGCTAGTCTAGCATGTGCTGCTGTGGTGTCATAACACTTTTGAAACAGTGACATTAGCTGTAGTTATAACTTATGTACGTATATGCTTCTATATGCAAAAGTCTCTTTGGCTAAGGGCAAAAGGAAGAAAAATGTGAGTAATGTGCTTTAATCTTTGCATTTCTGTTTTATTTTAGTAATGAAAGGACTGGTCATCTTTTATCTTATACTGCAGTTCTGACTCTGAATATTTAATACAGCATCTGTCAGAATATTTGAGAGAAATGTACATGCATAAATGCAAGAAAGGTACTTCAGAAGAGTATCATTCACTTCTGATGAATGAGCCTTTTCCATGCTCTCAAAAGTCCCGACAAGTGCGTGCTGGTTTGTGTAGTATTGAGCATGTACAAGTATGGACTACAAGTGCTAGCCTTCAACAGAGTGACAATCTAGCTAAAGATCTCCAAAGTACTCAATTTGAACTCTGACAGTTCTATTAATTATAAATTTTAACCACAGAACCAAGTACTGTATCTGCAACTCTGATTTTTCTTTGATACACAAGCTATTCCCCTGACTTCAGATTGATTTCTTCATTAGAACATTTGATCAATTTTTCTAATTACTATTTCCAGAAGCCACATACCACCAGTATGTTCGTTGTGATTTTATAGAAAAACTGCCATTAATGAAAAACAGCTTCTTAAAAAGCCGTTGCTTGCTATTTCTTATTATTTATTCTTTGATTCTATCAGTGGTTGACTGGTGGACAGAAGAACATGGACTTCTTGACATTAGTGATAATTTTGTGTGGAGCACAAGCTTTCAAAACCAGGAACCTTCAGATGTACTAAATTGAAATCTAGTCTTTAGGCAGTGGAGTAAGGAGACTGAATTCCCAGTATCCTCAGTTCTTGTGAAAAATCAAGCTTTTGTTCAAATGGTTGAATATTGACTCATGCGGGCTGACTTTGAAACTCCTCGTTTCAAGAATGTTGGTCTGAGGCTTTCTGTTTCTCCAGCCTATTCTACACTTTTATCATTTTGGGGGGATTTGGGGTTTTCCTCTTTTGGCTATTGAAAGCACTTCTACATTAGTCCTATGTCTTGAGTAACAGAAATACAATTTTCTCTTCTTTTGACCCTTTGACTCAAAACTTGGAAAATAATGGCATCAGTATCAAACAGCACCTATGAGTCTCTGTAGGTAGCATGATGATGCAGTAGTAAACCTAGCCTTGCTTTTGAAACCAGGCTATGTTGAAATACAGCCACAGATTAGACTGATAAAATGGTAGGACTTCAGTAGTGAATATACTGTAATCAGGTCATGTGCTTACCTCTGTAAAATGTCTATGTAGGGGAAAAGGGGTGAGTGTATGAATGACAATATACAAGAATATACTGAATTAAGGCCTATTTCATAAACAGTACTGTCTGTAGCTGTGATCTCCAGGACCTGTTTTCTTTGTGGGTGTATGTACTTGAAGGATGCTGTACATCTGGGAAATCCTCTTTTCTCGTTTGTGGGAAAGGTGATGTGTGCTGGGAGGGAGGGGAGGGAAGATACAGTGCCGCTGAGCTTCCGGATGGAGGAAGGTGGTCGAGAGACGAATCACCTAACCTTCAGTGTCATGGTATCGCAGCTGGGAGGACGTGTAAAACGTTTGCACTGGACGACAAGTACTCCAAATTCAGGACTGGCCATTATCTGAGGACTAAGGTTGTATTTAATTATTCCCCGATACCAGTGTTGACGCAGTACTTGCCAGAGCTGTAGCCATCTGACTTCTGAAGGGAGAATCGTCGTGGTTTTAGTGTTTGTAGATACAGCATATGAAATAAGACCATCAGTATAATTTTCAGGTGGAGATAAAAGGTTAGATAATCTCTGAAGTCCCTAGCTGTTTCACTCTATCAGTAAGGTGTTTTATTTGTTTCCAGTGTGCTTGCTATAGTCAAATTAGTTCTTGCGATATAGTGTGGTAGTCATGCTGGTTTTATAAGCTGATACGACAGTCACGTAAAGTGTAAATCAAAATTACAGCAGACGATTGCAAGATCATGTTGTCTTAACAGGAAAAGAAGTCCCCCAAGAGCTTCCATCTCAGTGGAAGGCTATGATCAGCAATTTTAAAAAGCAAACTTCAACTTTGAACCTTTCTGCATTATCGGCTGTGCACAGTAACGAACCAAAAGGCAAGCACATCCCTATTGCAAGGGGTCAGTCATTTTCAAGGGGGTTATAAATACACAGATGCACTAACAACCATGCATGTTCGTTATTTCACGCTGGCAATGTAAACTTCAGTGAGTAACAAAGCCTAAATTGTTGTTTTAAAAATCTGTTGCCAAGCAGTAGGTTTTCTCCTAGCAACAAGTGTTTTGCAGCAGGGGAAGCAATTGGATACCTCAGGGGGTACGTTAGCATTGGGGGAAGGGTAAAGAAATAACAAACTGGGGTTGGGAGCTTGCTTCAGCGGTGACACAGAGCACACGGCTCAGTTTCTGGGTGTGCTGGGGATCGAGGAAGGCACGTGAGGGGGCCGAGGCAGGAAGGGACACATAGAACAGGCAATGTTTTGGGACAGGCAACAAAAAAACACGTTGGCTGCAGGCACAGGTTCATATTTGTTCATCAGTTGCCTTGGTTTGGTGTAGTGAGTCATCAGCAGTAGTTTTATTAGCTGGTTGTCCTCATTTTTAAAAAAAAGTCCATACTGAGCTGCTAGGAAGTTTTATTTTGAGCATGTTTGAAGAAACACGCTTTTTATTATTCAAAGAATTGCATTATTAGAGAAAACGAGATAATAGTTTATAATGGAATAGTTTTGTATTCCACAGTTTGGAAACAAATTACATATATGTTGCAGTTTCTTTTCCAATTCAAAAAAATATTTGTTTATTTTATGGAAAATTATCTTTACTTTTAAGTGTTGGTGGTCAATCCAGTTGTTTTTAGACCTTATAATATGGACACCCTTCAAAATCCCTGCATTAAAATGCATCTTGTGTCTGTCCTTGCAGACAGAACTATGTTTATTCATCGTTTTTTCTGATGGAATGGCTTGTTTCAAACTGATGCACCATGTCACAATTTTTTCGCACTTGCAGAAAATAGTTACTCACAATAACTAAACATGCAACTGTTCTTGGTGTATGCCTTCGAAAGGAGGAGTTAATAAATGATTTCTTCTGCAAAGACATGCTTCGGCACAAATTCATCAGCTAAAAGGAAAATAGGAGAGCATAGTATATAAATACTGTGCTATTTCACTCTACATAAGTGTAAAATATTGATTATAGAATATATTTAAAATGTGTATTTTTATCACAGAGGATGGGAAATATCAGCCGCAGAATTTTACTTCTTTTTCCATATATCATGACAAATTCTTCCCGTTTTGCCTCGCTAACACTTCTTCTGTTTCATTATTATAGCATAACACTGTCAAGTCTCTGGTAAACCTTCAAGTTTGATAGATTTGTTTGAAAATAGCAGCCACCTTAACACATGCAAAAAAGGCTGAAAAAGCAGCATGTAACAAGGGGCAGTTTTGTGATGCTAAAATTACAGTGCATATGGATTTGCAATGCATACATTGCATATTAAGTTTTGTAACTGTTTATGGTCATAATCCTTGGTTTTCAAGTTTTTTAGATAAGATGGGATGTTTCTATCATGTCTTTCTGCATACCACGCTTGAGAGGTGATTCTCTCTTAGGCAGGCTGGGACTTGTTTAAAAAAAATAAAATAATGAACTGGGAAAATTACTGGGAGTTGGATGTAGTGGGTTCTTTAGGCCTTTTGTTGTAACTTTTAAAAAATTGTTATTTTTCACATCTGTATATCTCTATATCTGATTATATGTTTGCAGCTGCTAGCTTATTGGGCTTCAGCAGGTCATCAGCGAACAGGCAAGTAGTATTTCCGCTGTTCTTCTGTCTCCCAGCTCTCATCATTAAAAGCAAAATCAGTCCATTTTTGATTTTCATATGCTTATAATGTTTGCTTATAGCTGTTGTTTTTGCAAGGGAAACTTTTAGCTCTGGGGTATTTTTTAGCTAAATAAGGTCTGCATCATACAAATTTAGGAGCTTTTTAGCAAACAAGTCATGTAGTAGACCTACTAGGAAAAAGTTAATATTAATAGCTTATCTGGTAGAACTCAAATCTCCGTAGTTGAGTCTTTTGCAGGTCAACAGGGTGTGATTCTTAAACATGGTGCGCGTCTCTGATACTTTTTCACGTTAGGTCGGCCACATTTCTTCTTCTCATACTCTCCATTTCTCCCAGTTATCAGTTTTCTTCTCTGCAGAGTTACGAGAGAGTTCAGTGCTGAGAGTTCAGCATCCTCTCTGAAGAAGGCAAAAGTGCAAATGGACTCATGGTCAAAGTTCCCATTATATTTTTTCCACTTTGAAATAAATTTCATTGCTTTTGAGAACATCTCCCACCTATGGTCTATATTTTTCTTAGAGAAAATGAAATTTTTCCTCTTGATATCAAACAATAAAAGTAAAAATCTCAAGTGGTGCTTCTGTTGAGAGTGAGAACTGTTTATTTTCCAGGAGGGATGGAGAAGTAGACAGGCGGTTAAACCTTAAGAAAATCTCCAGCTCTCTTGAGCAGAAATTTTTAGTCACATGGAAGAAACCACAGTGATTTTTTTTTTTTTTTTTTGGCAGTTATTGCAAATCTTGTTTAGCATTTTATGATAAAGCTCTGGTTTGGTGAGACATACAATGGGTGATAATTATGGCTTTAATTTTTAAAAAGTTAGTTCCATGGAAAAAAATTGAATGTTAGCTTCTCATTTGCCTAAAAGCAAATTAAAAAAATGACCTTACTAGACTCCTCTAAATGGCTAGTTTTAATCATGTTTTCAAAATCAGAAATTAGTTATTTAAGTAGTTTTCCATTTCTGTTCCGTGTTTATTTTTCTAGATGTGTGTTCTCCATTGACTGTTTGGTTAATCATTATGACAGGTTAATTTGCAAAGAGAGAAAGCCCCTTTTTGTAGTGAAGACTACACTACGTGCTTATTTAAGCAATTATGGCTTTATACAATTGCTTATTGTATCATGTTGTTCAGATTCTGAGTGATGATATTTTATTAATAAATAATGATGCATTTGCTAACTGAAGGTTTTAGTTGGAGACTGTGTAAAGCTGCATTTGGAAATTAGAATTCATTTGACTGTTCTCCTTTTTAAAAATGCTTATGTTTAGCTAATGAAAAATAACCTTAATATGTTGAACTGCAAGGGGAAAAATAACTATGCCAAAATATAGTTTTGACATGTCCTATACATATCAAAATATAATTCTGGCTTATTGCAGAAGGTATTAATTGTAATTGTTGGTTTTATTGTGCCATCACCATAGACCAAATTTTAAACGTATCTTGTTTATAAAGGATACAGATAGATATGTAATGACATACTGAAAGTTATCTAGGTGGAGTAAGGATTTAGGTCCTGTTGAAGTGAATGCTGATTAAACATCTTGTCTTACATGCATTTAAAATTCCATTATGCATCTTTCTGTGCCCAAAAGACTCTGAATATGGTGTGGGGTTTGTTGTTTGTTTGTTCGCTTTAAAAAAAAGGCCTCATGGATTTGAAGATTTCAGAATCCATTGATTTTCTCATACTAGTTTTCTTCTTTCAGAAATAAGCTGGGTACCTGCCATAATTTTGCCTTTTAATCTTTGCATTCATTAGTTGGACATTTCTCTGCATTTTTCTGCAGTGTGACCCAAGGAATCAAGAGAAAGTTGTTCTTACAACAGAAGCATCATGTAGTAATGTTATATAGGCATGAAAATGCTATCGTTCTCTTTCCTCTCAATGCAGTTGAGGGAGAACCTGATAGTGGAACAGGAGCAGCAGTGATTCCCTCGGCCCTCTAGACAAGTCTCCTCCTCATAACCATCAGAGCATGTAAGCTCTTCCTGTAGGACTCGGTCTTAACACTGTTTCACACCCTGCTACTGCGAGTAGAAGACTGTTCCAAAATCTCTCTGCTCCAATTGCCAGGAATGTTTTCACCTTTTTTTGGTAAACTTACTCACAGCCAATTTATACACATTCTTGTGCCAACATTATTCTCGAACTAAAATAGTTTTACTCTATTCTGTTCTCTCTACTGTTTTTATAGCAAGTAACTTCATCTTTTCTCAGCTTTTGATTTGCTAGGTTAAACAAACCAAGTCTGTTAGTCTCCTCTTGTAAATTAAGATTTTTATTGGTCGTCTCAATAGTCATTTTCTGTGCCTGTTCAGTTTGAGTAACCTTTGTTGAATAGAGGAGACTACGCAAGGTGCCAGCAGAGGCCCTGCTGTAGCTGTGAAAAGCACAGCTGCTAAAGTCTCTGTTGTCTTTCTCTCTACTCGAAACCTCTCCTCATGTCACTTGAGTTTTCCTCTTTCACACTGGCACCCTTTCACACTGTCATCCTGTGGTTGCCTCATACATCCAAGTCCTTCTCCCAAGCTGCTTGGTTGACAGGCTTCCATCATGTCGCAGAACTTCTGTCTTACTGTTGTGTTATTTTCCACTGTGTTTTACTGACTTTTGCCGTATTTCTGTTATCCTTGTTCTCATGATCAGCCTGTTGCTTTCTATATCGTATCCTCCTAACTTTTTCTTACCTAATTGTATCATCACTCTTGTAATTCTTGTAATGTATCATTAATTAAAACACTACACATGATTAGTCCTAAGACAGTATCCAAAATACAGAAGATATAATCCCCATTCCTTAACGCATGCAAGATAAGTATAAATGAAGGTTATTCAGCCAAATGTTTTGGGTGGTACATTAAGACATTTCTGCTCATTCAGACTCAATAGCTGTTTTTCTGGGCTGTATTTGTATAGGTACCTAGGAGATATTGAGTAATAAATAACAAATTACTTCTGTTTTGACAACAGTGCCAAGGGCCTTCAGTCAGGGGTTGGGCCCTGTTTGGCTGAGCATTATAAAAACAATCCTTGGACAGATGCTTTGGCAAAATAAGCAAAGAATAGCATGTGGGGCAATATAAAATGAAGTGTAAGGGTGATGATCGAGGGAGGAAACACATGTAAAATCGTTGACCAACTAGAGGGAGACTTTGTGACTCCAGGCTGGATGAGGAAAGAATCGGCAAGATCTTGAAAATAACCTGCGCAGAGAAGAAAGTTGGAAGCACTTTTTCCCCCTTTTTATTAATTCCTAGAGAATTTTGGTTTTTTGTGATGTAAAGCTTGTATAGAACCTTGTTGGTAGTAACTACAGTACCTCCCTGTCGCAGGCAGTACACAGTAATACTCTTTTTTAGAAAGCCAGCCCCTGTAGGCTCTTGAAATTGAGAAGTCCCTGTTACTCCCAGCTCTGAGCCTCGGCGATGGCCTGGGCGCTGTAGAGGGCTGTTGACCTTTCCCTGAGCAGAGAGCATCTGAACTCCACAACCTATGAGTACTGTTGATTATTCAAAGTGACTGGTAGAAATATCAACAAGTTGGAGACATGAAGCACTGCTTTCACTTCTTGTGATGATGGCACAAAAAAGTGTCTGTTTCCTCAGAGATTCCCTTCACTTTCTGCCTATGCCATTTCTGATTAGAGTTTTCTCTTGGAGTTTTTTGACTTACAAAATCAACCTCTACAATGTAGAACTGGCTAAAAGAAAAATAAGATTTGCTTAGAGAGTTTACAACATAAAGACATCCTGAACAGACAGAAGCTGGAAGCCTTAACACGCTTAGGGGATCAGTAGTTTGCCAAAAAAACCCCAAAAACAAAACAACCCCCAAAGAACCCCAAAATTCTCAGCAAACCAAACATGGGGAAAAGTAATAAAAAAAATTTGTACTGAGCTACAGAATGAAGAAGGCCACACACATTAGAAGCTTTTATAACTGTGTTAGAAGCAAATGTCATCAATTTATCGGTCTTCCACATGAAAGAGCTAGTGAAAGAGATGCAATAGCAGGAAAGATCCTGCTTTCTCCGAGCAGGATGCCAACAGTTGTCTTAAACACCTCTGCAGCATTTTAAAATGTACAAAGAAAAAATAGATTGCCTTAGATTTGTGTAATTCCTTAGGAACTTACTGTTTCCATCATCTTTTGTAGAATGGGTGTTTTCCTACTAATATTTCTTATTATTTACTCAAATGATTATATAGCAGTTTTTCTAATTGATTCAGGTTCCAAAATCCCGATCTTTTTTTTTTTAAGTTTATGTGCCTGTTTATAAAGAGGATATAGGGAGAAGGCATTCTGTTCAGGTTTTAAACTAACATGCCAAGTCTGAAGGTGTGAGCCACATGTCACTTAGGTACCCCTCTGTGTTTCTGCAGAGTTGATGTGTTGTTCAAGCCCATCTCCAGCCATAAAGCAAGAGACCTAACATTATTCTGCAGATAAATGTCTGTACATCTGCTGCTAAATAGGTAAAGGCCAGAACTGGTAGCTTCGAGATTTTGTTTCCAGTTAGGAAGCAAAGGAAAATATGCAGTGAAGGGATAGGATAATTTGTATTGATTTCTGGGAAATCTTGGAGGAGTTTTGTTTTGGGGTTTTTTTAGGGTTTTTTGGTTTTAGTGGTTTGTTTTTTGTTTTTTTTTTTCCTGAAGGGTTTAGTACAGAGAGCAAGCATATGCTTGACAGCTGGTAAACTGGAGGTCAGTTTTCGTGGATGGGTGACGGTGCGAGGTCACTGAAGGATGTTGCTGTGTGATAGGCATGCCTGCTCCTTCTTCCCGTGGTCTGAGTGTAATGCTTAATAAGGCAAAGTCAGGCAAGGACCGCAAACAATTTGAAATGTTCTGTGCCTCAGAATTTTAATGAAGTCATCCAGGAAGGAGATTTACAAACTGGACACTAACAGTATATGACATCTGACCATCGTTCTGAGAGAGTTAATGAATCAGAGGGTATTATGTCTTCTTTCTCTAGATCGCTTGTTTGAGTTCAGCCCACAGCTATAGCAACCAAATGTCATTGTCCTTTTGATGCTCTGCATGAAATGGGTCTAATTTTCTCTCCATTGGTTCTTTGGAAGCAAAGCTCATTGCCCCAGTGCTGCTACCCACAGCAGGAGTCTTCATACCATCCCAGCCTGAGACACCAGTGAAAGTCTGACTTTTGGGAGAGTCTCCCTCCAAAAAACTGTGCCCTCAAAACATGAGGGTACAGGATGCAACCTGCT
>NW_008824356.1:12756554-12814748 GCF_000699105.1 Pygoscelis adeliae | reverse complement strand
GCTTATATTCTTAGAAAAGTATAACAGCAGGCAAACAGGTAGTATTTGCTCTAGTTCTATCACCTGGAAAATCTCAGCTATGCGTTTTTCCCGTAACGAATAGGGCAGATGTGACATAATGTGTTTCTCTTCCTATCAGCAGGCTTATATCTGCAAAATTTGATTGTTTCCTTTGGTCATGAAAAGAACAGCTTGTATCCTTGGCAAGCGGGGAAAACAGTCTGGCATATTTGTGGAAAAAAGTATTACCAGTATTCAAAGAACTCCCATGTTTAATTAGTATGAAATATACAAATCTGCACAGAAAAAAAGGAAGATTTTTGAAAATTAATTAGAGCCTCTCATCTCAAAAATTAAGAACATTTTAATTTTACTAAGGTTAGGTGCATGCAGCCAAACCACCTTTATATATTCCACCTCCTTGCTTCATTTTTTGTAGTTTCACATCTGATACCCACCAGTCACTGGCAATCACTTTCCTGCAGGGAAAAAACACCGACCCTGAGAGTTATCTGATTTTTGGATTGGAAGTACTGTTCACTCACTCTGGAAATGCTGACTCACTTGGCAGCTCAAAAAAAATCCAAAACCAGAAAAGCCCTCTAGCACCTTTATGTGAGAACATCTGCTAGGCTGATAGAAATTAGCCTTCATTGCATTTATTTATTTACTTGCCAATACTATACAGTGCTCTTTATATTGTTCTTCAGAGCATGGTCTGCTCTGTTGCTCTGTAGGATGGAGTTAACAGTCTGCCCATGCTGAAAGTCAGCCTGATGGGCAGAATTCCAGAAACATATGGTGGATAATTCAGGGGTTGCATAGAATTTCAGTACTTTCAAACATCGGCACTCAGGTTGATAAGGATTTGAGGGACAGATGTACAGAGAGAAATAAAAGAAATCATGGTCTGAGGAGTGGGGGCTGGGAGGGTAGAAGTCACAAGGAATCTGTAAGCATGTAATCGGGACGCCTCCCTGGAAAACAAAGATTTGTGGTCCATATGTATTTTGCAATACAGAATCACAAGGTAAAAAAGCATAACATTGTTAGGATTATTATAATCCCGGAATAAAGCTCTCTTACTGGGTCATTCCATGACTTTTCTGGCACAGTAACATAGCTGAATGTGATGGATGGAGATTTCTACTGCCTCATTCAGCCCATATCCTAGTGGGTTTGAACATCCTCTTGGATTGTGTGGTGTTGAATTGGATCCCATCCCGCAGAGGAAGATGAAGAATCTGTGTCTAGGAAGCTTCTGAGGAAGTTATCTGCCTGCTGGATCTTTATACACTACTGGTGCAGTATTAGTCCCAGCACGCTTCCCGTTCCACAGGTTGAATCAAATACCATGGCTGTTGCCCACTGGGCTGAACTCGGTTCTGTTACTGCCATCCCTGAGAGCCGATGGTGCCGTGTGTATGATCTCAGATGTTATAAGACATGAGCTGGGTGCTGAGATGCACAGGCAGGATACGAACGCTTCAGGGCACGCACCTTAGTAGGACTTCAGACACGGGAGCTTGCCACAAAAGGTCAGGTACTTACTGATTTTTGGTGGTTGGGTGGAGTTTTTGTTGTTCAACTCAGTTTTTGCATTTCAGTGTGTTTGTTTCCTGTCCAAAGCCACTTAACTCCTTGTTGGTGTGGAGTAGCCTGCTCTAGTCCTGTTTCAGGTCGTTTCTTTTCTTTAAAAAAAAAAAAAAAAAAGAGTATTATATAGTCTATAACTCTTTGAACCCAAGAGCCTACCTACACTTATTTCACTGTTGCGACATATCATTTTAGCTTCAGGAAAGTCCTACTGGCCAATCTCAACCATTTTTCCTTTGTTTTCTTGCAGGCTCTGATACTTCACCAGCTCGGGCGCTATAGCTTGGCGGAGAAGATTCTCAGAGATGCCGTCCAGGTGAACTCCACGGCCCATGAGGTCTGGAATGGCCTGGGAGAGGTCCTGCAGGCTCAAGGCAATGATGATGCCGCAACTGAATGCTTTCTGACGGCGCTGGAGCTTGAAGCTAGCAGTCCCGTGGTCCCTTTTACCATCATTCCCAGAGTCCTTTGAGAGGGCATCTTGATCAACCAATTTTAGTCTGATTTCTGGGTGAGGAAACCCAGTGTATCAGGCTGCCTGGTAACTGGTTAGTTTGAAAAACTTTAGAGCTACAGGTAACAAACTCCAGTCTTTTGCGGGAAAGTGGCCAAAACAGTGACGTGATGCAATATATTAATGTTAGACTGAGAGGATAAAATGGCTAGCCAGAACCAAATCACTCATATCGCCTATATTTTTGCCCTGGTAGTTTTAAAACATCGTTATATTGTTCATGGATGATGTGCCATATTTTGTTAGTGATACTTGAGTGTTACATAAAATTATAACGGAATCAACTACCAAATGTAGAGTAAATTAAAATTCAGTGGAGAGCAGACTATTTTTAACAAGGCTGTTAATAAAACTGTTCTCTTTCTGCCTCTCAACCTCTTTTGGCCCAAAGTCAAAATGTGAATTTTCTGTTTCCATCTCTATTTTATTCCAGGCCAGAAAATCAGTTGAGTTCTTGTTTTTAGTTGTTAATAACTGTGATGTGTGGCTAACTGTTATCTCTATTTAGAGCAAAGGCTGAGTACAAGAATATTTATATTTTACCAACGTATGCCTGTTACAAAAAAATATATTAGTTATTTAAGTTTAACTTTTTTATGTGAATTCAGAGTTTATTTATCAATGGAAATATGTAAAAAGAAGCCTCAAATGGAATATTTACCGACATTCCTTATACATGACCCACACTTGCCTAAATGGGAAGATTATGTTAATAATAAAATGATTTTTAAATGGAACCTTTCCTGTGTCCTGGTTAAGAACCCAGGGGGAAATAGATGGCTTGTGAACACATTTTCATGATGTGGGGCCTGTGGCTGACTGGCCTCGAAGATGAATGACGCCAAAATCAAATGCCCTGAGGCCAGTCTAGAGAAAAGAAGCTGCTATACTCTTTGCCAATGGTACTGTTATCTTAGATTTCAGGTTTCCTTAAATCTTCACTTCTCCTTTTTTATTCCTTCCACTCCAGCTCTCGATGAAGCCAGATTGCTCTGCCTCTACATAATACGTGGACGTTTACGTATACCTTGGTAGTGCTTGGGAAGAGCATGTTAAATATTTACAGACTATTATTCAGTTTTCTTTACTTATCTGTGTAGTTCTTTCTCAACATCTCCTGCACTTTGCCTCCCTTGAAGGAAAAGTTGGCTGGTAACATATTGCTGCCATATCAGTAGTAATACGGCCAAGTGTTTAGTAGACAAATACTTGCCAGAGTTTCCCTGGGATGTGTGGAGAAGAGTCATTCGTTGCAATGAATATTCAGGGTGCGTGAGCTGGGGTAGTCTAGTGTCTGCTCATATACAACATTGGGCTCGTATGGAGCCTGGGAAGAATTCCAGGTTCCCGTTAGACTGGGTGCTCCTTGGTATTTGCCTGATTGTCACAAGAAGCTGTTTTAAAGCGCTTAGCACAAGATAGCAGATGATTCAGGGGAAAGAAAGGGCAAATATTTTTCTTTGTCGCTCACCAGAGAGCTTACTCACCTCAAATGCACAGAGGATCCTCACTGCAACACAGGCTCTGCGCACTCCAGTGAGAATCTCCAAATGGCAGAAGACTTAAATGTGGGGGAGCTCTTCATTTTTGCCTCTCTTTTTCCCCCCCTAGCATTTCATGTGCCTTTTAGGCTGAGGCTACTTTCAGATTGTATCTGCTTAGTGCTTAGACCGTATGTTCTCTGTAAAATGGACCAAAAGGCTGTAATAGGCAGTTTTCAAATCTATTTAAAAGCCAGTAGAAATTGTGTCATCTTGCGCACTGCAAAAACATCAAAGTTTTCCTTACGCTTTTAAAGTGCCTGTTTTGCATGTTTTCTTCCTACTGTCCTTGGCTTTTTTTTTTCTCTTTTCTATTTGCCAACTGTTCTCTCTTTTCTAGTCCCAGCTCATAACACATGCTCTGGCCCTGCTGTCTTTTAGCACCCACTGTATGGTACCTGGTGCACCAAAAGATGCTGCAAAACCTTTATTTGTTTAATTCAATTCTTCCTGAGCCTTTCTGCTATCACAGTTCAGTTACTTGAATTTGTAATACCTTTCACAGACATGCTCCTTCACAATATTTATTCACCTTATTATAATATCAAAGCTTTTCTAACGAGGCAGTTTGCACCTAGATCTGAGGCTGGTGGTCGTTCTCAAGAGAGCTGCAGACAAAAGTGGCGAATAGGACAATTCTGTAATAGCAGAATTTGTCTTTGATTCTTCTCATTTAATTTACAGTCCTGGCCTCTTTTGATAAACTCCCAAAGTGGAAAGGTTAGCAGTCTAATTGTGTCATATCTTTCATTAGTGAAGAAGTTGTCACTGCTGTGGTGTATGTATCGGGTGAACCTGAATATCTGTTTCATTTTTCTTACACTGGAGTCAGTTTCACTGTAAATCCACAAGCTTCTACCTCTTGGGAATAGCCTCAGCTACCTATTTTTAAAAATGGATTATCACTGTAAGACTCTACATTCAGGAATTTTCAGAAGGAGTGGAAATCCTTGCAGCATATGAATTAAACAGCAACGCTTGTTTAAACATAGTTTTCAACTTAAAAAAAAAAAAGTTACTAGGTTTTACAGCTGTAATTTATTTTTTTTAAAAACTCGCATAAGAAGGCCAAGAATATTTTTATATCTATTTTAGCTGATACACAGAAAGATCTGCCTTTTGCAATCCGCTCTCAGACTGCTCTGATATCTTGGTCTCTGCTCACAGCTCAGCCAGCAAGCGATGCCAGTGTGAACAGCCAGGGCCAGGGAAGGATTCCCCTTGGTGCCAGTGGGTCACTGTCATCTGCATGAGGGTTGCTCCTGGACTCAGTGGCTGACCAAATCTCTATGTGGATACACAGATCTATGTGTGCTCTTGCTCCCCCAGCCTGTATCGGAAATAATAGCTGTTCAGATGAATGGTGAGATAAATCAGGGGCTGATGCAGCTGAAAACTAAGCGAGCCCCTTGCTCCCTTGTCCCAGGGTTTTACTAAGCTGAGTAGAAGCCTAGAAAAGGCTTCAGGTAGTTCTTTCATCTGATCTACTGCACAAGTAGTAACACTAACATGCAGAAGAGAAGACAGGACTTCCCCTCCGCACAGCAGTCCGTACTTGCATCAGTTTAAAACAGTTATTAAATTGCATTGTCAAGCACTCTCACTATAATGACAAGTTGCACAAGCTTGAGTTCTCCAGCCTTTCAACAGGGATCAGGTACACTTCTCTCATCCATAAGACTGGAACAGCAGGTTTCAGAGGAGGCTTCCCTTACTCTGCAGCGTGCTTGTGCTACTCAAAACAATTAACATTTGCTGTATTAAGCACGTGCTAGAGTGTAACAACAATCTCTGTTGCACATGATAAAAGGCCTGACTCTGCAGTGCTTACAGTAAGAAAACTTACCATTCAAGTAATTGGTTAAAGTTGATCTCTAATTTTGGTGCAGATAACCATTTTTACTCCACGAATTATTTCATTTCTTTTTTTGCTTTCATGATTGATAGGGAATCACAAAAACAAGAGAACCAGTTCAAGCAGAACTAATCCAACTGTATCTTTGAAAACTGTTGTCATTAATTATATGCATTTTAAACATCAAAGGCTATTTTTAAAAGTCCTGAGTAGACTGTTCTACTCTGGAATGGTAGTATAAGCCTGGGTATATCAGAGTTCCAGATTTACCTCGCTAATTTTTTGTTTGTTCAGTTGTCAGTTAACATGACTTTTTTCTTAACCGTCAATCTGGCAGTCATCTTCTCTCTCCTCTAGCATCAAGTTAAAAACCTTGTATGCTAAAATATGCTTTCAGCAAGTACACTTCTCCAGCATTTCATCTATTTAACCTCATTATCTCCAAACTACCTTCTCTGATCCCACCAGCAGGCTATGCTGGAATGTGTTGCACTTCCACAAGCATCTATACTATCACAAAAGACTAGCTGGTAAGAATCCTACTCGTGGACAGTAGGGAAGATAGATAGTGAATATTCAGCTTTTGGCCTGCGTGGTGGTTGTCGCTGATTATGTGAAACTTGATGGGAGTCATAGAATCATTAAGGTTGGAAGAGACCTCCAAGGTCATCGAGTCCAACCATCAACCCAACACCACCATGCCCACTAAACCATGTCCCTAAGCGCCTCATCTACCCGTCTTTTAAATCCTTCCAGGGATGGTGACTCAACCACTTCCCTGGGCAGCCTGTTCCAATGCTTAACCACTCTTTCAGTAAAGACATTTTTCCTCACATCCAATCTAAACCTCCCCTGGCGCAACTTGAGGCCATTTCCTCTCGTCCTTTCGCCAGTTACTTGGGAGAAGAGACCGACACCCACCTCGCTACAACCTCCTTTCAGGTAGTTGTAGAGAGCGATGAGGTCTCCCCTCAGCCTCCTTTTCTCCAGGCTAAACAACCCCAGCTCCCTCAGCCGCTCCTCATAAGACTTGTTCTCCAGACCCCTCACCAGCCTCGTTGCCCTTCTCTGGACACGTTCCAACATCTCAACAACCTTCTTGTAGTGAGGGGCCCAAAACTGAACACAGTATTCGAGGTGCGGCCGCACCAGTGCCGAGTGCAGGGGCACGATCACTTCCCTGCTCCTGCTGGCCACACTATTTCTGATACAGGCCAGGATGCCATTGGCCCTCTTAGCCGCCTGGGCACACTGCCGGCTCATGTTCAGCCGGCTGTCGACCAACACCCCCAGGTCCTTTTCCGCCAGGCAGCTTTCCAGCCACTCTTCCCCAAGCCTGTAGCGCTGCATGGGGTTGTTGTGGCCGAAGTGCAGGACCCGGCACTTGGCCTTGTTGAATCTCATACAGTTGGCCTTGGCCCATCGATCCAGCCTGCCCAGGTCCCTCTGCAGAGCCTTCCTACCCTCGAGCACATCAACACTGCCGCCCAACTTGGTGTCGTCTGCAAACTTACTGAGGGTGCACTTGATCCCCTCATCCAGATCATTGATAAAGATATTAAACAGAACTGGCCCCAATACTGAGCTCTGGGGAACACCGCTTGTGACCGGCCGCCAACTGGATTGAACTCCATTTACCACAACTCTCTGGGCCCGGCCGTCCAGCCAGTTTTTGACCCAGCGCAGAGTACACCTGTCTAACCAGTCTGAGTCTCTCAGACTTGCAAAGCCAGCAAGTGGGTTTGAAGAGATGCGACAGTGAAGTTAAACCTAAAGAGAATCAGAAAGAAATGCAACCCCAAGCCTTCTGGGGAAGAAGAGTGCGTGTGGGGTGGGTGCTGGCCAGACTTCGTTCTTCCCCGTTTCAGGGAGGCATGGTCCTGAACGCTGGTTTGCCACCACCTTGGTCACCTGGCCTTTCTAGTTCCCTGTTTAAAGCACCTTTGTAGCCCAAGTGCCTAGTCTTCCTAATTATTATTTCAAAGAGAGAAAACCGTACCTTTTAATTTCTAAATCCTTTGAAAAGATGTAACCACTTTTGTCCGGCTCCTGTTACGTACCCGGCCATGGGATGAACAAGCACTAGATGCCACTGTACTGTCATTTTTGCCAGGACATTTTCAGAGTACAACGGCTGACAGATGTGATCTTTTGGATGCAGTCCGTAAGGCACTGCAGGAGCACACAGCAAAGCTCCCAAAGGTAGGAGGAAGAATGCTTTTGCCTTTCTAAATATGCCTTCACTTAGAAAACTTATTTGGAGGAACTGAGTGTAAAAACCTATTTATTTTGGACATTAAAGGGTTGATGAAATGTGTCATTGTTGTGCTGAATTCTTTTCCTTTGTGTCCTTAACATGAGGCGGGCATCTCTGTAGGAGAGATTACCCTTGTCTGCTTCATCCGGGTATAAATCTCTACGGCCTGCTCCCCCCGTCCGCATTGGAGTAGCATGTCTAGCTCTTGGCTCCCTCTCTGCCTCTAAAATTGCCTCCCCAAGAAAGTGACACTCTTCAGAATGAAATTGCTGAGGGCGCCCTGTCTAGCTGACTTGAAAAAAATAATCAGTAGACATAAGCCATGACAAGGTAGTGATAATGTGTTGGTTATTACCATAGTGACGTGGCTTTAAAAAGGTGTGGAGTCAGTGCTTTTCTGTTTGTTTCTATAGCTGAGCCCCCCTCCTCTGCGAGGACGATGAAGCTGGGGCTCCCTCCGGTTGGTACAGCCGAGGAACAAACATCTGATCAGCACGTGTGCCCTCAGGCTTGCCACCAAAGAGAGAAACGGACTTGCTTATGATTTTTTTAAGTGTAATTTTCTTCTACACACATGCATACACGTGCTCACAGGTTACAGAAAGCCGGGTTACAGGTGCATTTTACATTTATGGCAGAAAGTTGTGAGAGGACTCGAAGTTCCTCTGTGAGTTTACTTCAGCTCCTATAAAGCTGTCTCCTCTATAAACAGGCTTTGCTTTTCCAATAGAAAGTTGGCAGTGCCAGAAAAGGAAATTCTGACCCCAATTTTCACTTCCAGTGCGTGTCAGATGTGCATCAAATAATGAGCCTGAGACATTATTATTAGTGCAGGTTTTCCCAGGATTGTCTTCCAAACAGCACCGACTACTAATGTAGGACTGGAGGGGGCAACAGAGGCCATAAAACATAACAAGTTGCTTCCCGTTCGACTGCCTTGCAAAAATAGCTCTTTATCTGGAGTAAAACAGCAATCTTCTGACTGAACAATTTATTTTTTTTAAGGGTCCCTTCCAGAAGGTTTTTTTTTTTTCTTTGTTTTTTTTAATTTTGCAAACAAGCATTTAGGGTAACAAACTCCTGGGTGCTGGAATGGGAACCCTGCAACCTGCAGGGCAGGTCCTATGACCAAAGCACCCAGCGACTGCCTTCACTGACGCAGGACCTACACGCTCTTAGGCTAAAATCACTTCTTCCCACATGTGTGCTTCAGGAATAAGTCCCACTTGCTTGATGATCCCATTGCCCTGCTTCTGTGGTACTTCCCCACGCTGGTGACCGGCCTGCAAGAAGCCAGGTTTCTAGAGCAGGTGCTCCTGCCCACCGCCCCTGCCTCCCCGGACGGGAGTCGCACAGGGTGGCAGCACCGCATGAAGCAGTAAATCACAACACACCTGTTTGCGAACAATTGCTTCATGATGTGTGCTGAGTCAGCCAGCATTGGCGTCTGAGAGATTAAAAATAAAAAAGGGAGTAGGCACAAGCTCCTCTGGCTTACGAAAAGCCCCGGAGAGGGCCCACCAGCAGATGCAAACAAACCTTTGTACAGTTTCCATCTTCTACTGTCCGAGAACTCTGGCATGTTCTTCATCGTCTGTTTTGGGTTAGAGGCTTCACCTGAAGGATCATGTACTGCAAGGCTGAGCTTCAGCAACAGAAATGGTTAACCAAACATGTCTTGGATGCTGGGTTATGGTGCAACTTCATCTTATGCCTGACCCAAACCAGCAGCAGCTGCTGTTGAACAGGAGACCTTGTCCCTGCATTTGCTTTGCTCCTCTTGTGTTACGTCTGGTGAATGTGAGGCTACAGGGTCAGCCAGACCAGCTCACCGTGCTCATGGCCTTTACTTTTGGGGTTGTTTTTTTACTGCAGAGGAGGCAGTGGAAGTGGGGAGGCGATGTGAGCCCCTTTCAGAAATAGCCAGCAATTAGGTAGGTTGGATTATGCCTATTGAGAACCTGCGCTGTTGTTTCCCTCACTGTTTTCATCAAAACAAAGGCTGAAGTAGGGTGGCTGAGCGCAAGTTAGTTGGCCTGGCAGTTCCCAGCTGGGTCTCACCCACATGTACTCGCAAGGTAGTTTTGCCATCTTGGCTGGTGCAGAGCACCACACCTGCCCTAAGAAACACAATAGGAAAGAGCATGGCGGGTTTCCGTTCCCAGCTGAGGTGCCTTTGCTGTTAATAGTAGCCTGAGGTATTATACTACTGATGTCTCTTGTTACATTATAGTTTGAAAAATAGAGACTGGGTGATAATGGAGATGCTCAGAGAAGTTAAAGTGCATTCATTACAACTGTGATGCTGATAATCTGTAACGTAAGAATATACTACATGCTTATGGGGATGTTCTTGTTCAGAAATAATGTGGACTTTGCTCACTGCGGCTTACAAATGCACCACGAGAATTCATAAGTGGGTGTCTAACAGTAGCCTAGACCCAGAGCTCCCAGCCCTGTTAGAAATGCTGAAGGAAAGGAGGGACAGATCATATAGGTCACAACTGAGAAGACTCAAAACAACTGCCATGGCCAACATACCTCAGTGCGTATCATCAGCCTCACCCTGTGATTCTTATCTCAGACCTTGATTCCCCGTCTGTAGAGAATTTGAATAGGAACTGATGCTATTGCACAACTATTTCCTTTCCTGGCCCCAAAATGAACTTAATTTGTGATTCTTGGCCATTATCACCACCAAACATTCAGTGCTACATATCGTGGATTGCAGTTTTTTAATCATTCTCTCGCTGTAGGTCTAAATTAGGCCAATAGTAACGTAGTGCTCTGGCACATGATGGACTGACCATCCCTGCAGTCTAGCCATGCTCATGAGATAGCTCTGTCAGCATCCCGCCTTCGCAGACATTTCTAATAGGATTTTCACTGGGTGTGATATACTGCGGTATTGGGGATGTGGTCTTAGCTACATTTAGAGAGCAAGGCCACCCGTGGATCTTACTCTTGTTTGAAAGAGAAGGACCTATGCCAAGCCTTGCCTACACCAGAGGTGTTCTCCAGGTGATAATCCTGATGCACAACAAGCCCGCACTGTTGTAACACCCAGAGATCTAACAGCCTTGTGGTGTGGCTATATGAACACAAGGCAAGCAAGGGCTTTGCCCAAACAGCCTCACTCCATCTGGGAACTGAAGCACCAAATGTACTTACCCACCTAGCAGCTAAATGCCTAAAAGGCTCTAGCCAAAGGTGAGAAAATAATACATTTTCAGAAGTATTCAGAAATAGTCCATTCCCACTAATTTAGCGGGGACAGTCATAAGACGGCTAACAACTGCTCCTGAGGGCTGGCACATGCTCCAGGAAAGCTGGACTTCCGACCATCTTGGAGGAAGTGCGCATTAGCCTTTTTGTAAGCAGTTCAAAAGCAGATGTAGATTTTGCCCCCTTTTTATTCTACTCCCCACTACGCGTATATCAATGCTCTTCTCATGTTCAGATGCTTCAGCCTCCCTTCTGTGCAAAGGGCAACGTGATCAGTGACAAGTGCTGCCTCCATCCTGCTCTCTGTCCTCAATTTCCCGTTTCACTGGGAGATGCCGAACAATACGCTCCAACGGCTTTTGTGTCCTGATTCCTAGAAGAAAGCATCCTCCAGAGAGCAACTCACTCAGCCCGAGATGCTCAGGCACAGCGGCAGCTGCAGCCTACATGAAGTGGGGGTGGTATAAATAGCTTGCGAGAAGAGAGGCAGGAAAAATTACATGGTATGGCGCTATGGCCAGAGCTACAGCATTCAGGTTCAGCTTGGTTCTGTACTAAGCTTTGTTTTAGACAGCATCAGAGTTATATTGGATGGTCCTAAAATTGCCAGTTTTCCTCATTTGGTAAAATTCAGGTTTTCTGAATCTTTTGCAGAAATTTTACTGTGGTATCAGTGACTGTGAGTTTTAGAGCTTTATCTTAGTCACTGACTTACAAAAAAGAAAAAAGCATATGTATTTCACAAGTCAAGGACTCCGTGCTTGCCAAGCTTTACTCTCTAGGCTGCTGGCGAGGGCCTTACTCTGTACACTCTCTAGCCTTTGTGAACCCTGTCTTCCTCCTTGCAGGACAGCTAGCTATGAAAGGGGGGTGCTTTCTCCTAAATTTCCCTCCTTACCCTGCTGATTGACCGCCTTCCCTCATGCTGTGGGAGCTGTGGGTCCAAACACTCCCAGCCCAGATTAGACAAGACCTGAACCATCCTATCAACTGGGCGGAGGTGGTAACTTCTGGGCTGTTGTAGCCTGGGTAGAGGCTCCAGCGGGGCTGGCAAAGGGTGCTACAGCCGTGCCCGTGTGCTGTTACTGCTGTGCTGGTGCCCCATGTTAGGCATCATCTGGGCACATTTGCACACCAAGCCCGAGAGGACTGCGGCAAAGCAGGGCTGAAGCTTTAAGGGTAGGAAGCAGACATCTAATGGGCCCAACCTGAGCACCTCCGGCCACATGCGGTGCTCGATTTGTATGTCACACAAACTTCCCGGCTGACCAGGAGATGCTCGGGGATTTTTAGTGCTTTGAGCCTGCTGACTCCTGGAAGTGCAGGTTGCTCTCCTGAATGGTCACCGGCGTTCCCAGTGCGTTCAGCTGGGCGGGACCACTGGTGCCTGTGTTAACTCCAGATTACCATCTGGGGGAGATGAGGATTTATTAACTAAACCCTAAACCTTGCAGGGCGGAGCGGAAATGGCATTGAGGTTCGCAGTCTGCCTGGAGCAAATCCACAGGCTGACAGAGTTGAGAGGTTTCACAAGTTAGTGCCAGGTATGGCCAACAGTAACTCTCATCCATCGCCCCAGTGCGGAAATGGCAGCCGACACTGGGCTGAGGCCTCATTTGTGCCCCCAAAGGGAGGTACCTGCTAAGCTGGGCCACCTCACTCAGCACAGCTGGTTCCCTGCTCCAGAGCCAGAGGCGGACAAGCTGCTGGAGTGTTGCAACCCACTGGTAGCCACAGCTGGTGACGACTTACAACTGTCACTGCTCTGTACACATCACTGTGTCAGACAGATGCACAGCATTCGTAACGAAAACTTGTGCTGAGGCTCATCCCTTAGCAACAAAGCTCTTACAGTCCTGTTACTGGTGCAATGGCTGAAGATCGGACACCTTCTCTACCACCAGAGCTGCAAAGTGGCGCATAGCAAAGCTGTCCTGCGTAGTGAACCTGCAGTGAGGCACGGCATCAGGAACACTGATTCATGTGAGCTGACCCTGCTGTTGTGAAAGACACTTCTGGGTGTCACTCTATACATATGCTTATCCTTAAATGATGTTCTACAAGACACATCTACGTCCTTCTTGGTTGGCCCGGCTTGGCTGCTGGCTGACCCCTGCCTTGGAAAAGCAAGCCTGGTAATCTTGACAAGCACAATAACTAGTCAGCATCCTGAAGAACAGTGAAGCCCTTCAACCTCCTAGACCTGAGGAATAAAATACCCATGAATGAACGTAACCTCAGGCAGTAATAAACAGCTCAGCTTTTGCCCAGGTCTTAGCTGAAAGCCCCAGCAACACCGGCACACTGGGTGAAGGTGATGTTATGATAGTTTCAGTAACTGTCTTCTGATAGTTTCTGATGTGCTCAAGTCTGGAGCATCCTGAAAGAGCAATACCACAATGATTCCAGTTATTCTCCTCCAGCAAGATCAAGAAAGCCTTCACCCATGAGATGCCACCAGCATCTAGATTTATGTATTGCCTACATGCTCTACGTTCCTTAGTGCTGTTTACTCCAACTTCACAAGCCTCCAGCACTTGGTAAAGGTGAAATTACAAGCCAGGAGACCTGAGTAAAAAAAAAAAAAAAAAAAAAAAAAAAAAAAAAAAAAAAAAAAAAAAAAAAAAAAAAAAAAAACAAATATGGTACTTCAACTGTATTGACTATTTCTTGCACGTGCACAAACTCCTGCTTCACTGCTATTAGCAGAGCACTCAGGCCCTTACATGCTAGGTATTTACTGTTTTCTCAGCTCTAGCTAGAAGCTTTATAGGATAAGATGGAAGACACTAACAACCACCTTTGATCACCTTTGACCACCTTTGTACGTCCATGGACAACTACCTGAGGGAGCTAATGCATGGTAACCAGGCTAACGTCCCCGTGCGCTCGCTGCAGCATGCTGGCCATGGGAAGAGGCATACTGGCAATCACTGAGCAAGGAACTTGCAAGAAGTGCATTAAGCCATCTTCTAGAAGAAAAGCTTAAATTTCATTAGCCCCATAGGGTGCAAGTGGGCCGCACTTGGTGGACTGTAAATTCACCGTCTAGCTTGCTAGCGAAAATCTCCCAGAGCAGAGATCAGAGTAATCAGCCCTTCTAATAAATGGAGTGAGATTGAAGAGGCCTGCAAGGGAGCTGCCCCACTTGCGCAGGGTGCGCCGAGGTGTGTTACTGATAGCCGCCCAGCATTTCAAGCAGTTACTGCCAAGCGGCAGACGCTTTCTGCAATGGCTGACATTAAAGGAGGCTCTGAATATGCATGTTGCCCTCTCTGCTGACAGCTGAGTGGCTGATGTAGTGAAATGCAGAACATCTGCCAAAGGAGCAAGCCTTCCTCAATAAATTAGCATCCACCCGGGATATGAGCTTGGACCCCTCGACCGGCTGAGACCAGCTAAGAGACCAGCAAGGGGACGTGGGGGCATCCATGCCTCACTTCCCAAGTCTACAGGAGGCTGGTGAAAGTCAAAATTGTATTGCATGCAGGAAGTGCGCAGGGGAGCCCCATGGGCCTTGCTCACGTTCAGGTCCTTTGTGGCAGCCTGGGACTTGTTCATGGTGATTCCCAGGTGACCACAGGAAGTAAAAGACACTCCCAGAGCCTGTGAATTCCAGACTGAAGAAAATGGGGGAAGACTTGAAGTCAACAGCAAACCACAAACTAATATCAAATGAGAGTAAAACACCATCCTTACCCTCAGCAGAGTTATGGCCGCTCAGATCAAAGTCTCACTTTAAAGCCCCGTGCTGAAAAGGCAGATAGAAACCTGGGGAAACTTTACATCCCCCTTTCATTCCCACACACCTCAGTATAAATCTTGTGGGGCATTCCAGAAGGGAAGTGGGGGTACATATATCTTACAGTCACAGGTGGCTGACAAGGATAGTATTTTCAGATTGCCTGAATTAGAGGGAGGGAGCAAGGAAGGAAGCAAGGAAGGAAGCAAGGAAGGAAGCAAGGAAGGAAGCAAGGAAGGAAGCAAGGAAGGAAGCAAGCAAGCAAGCAAGGAAGGAAGGAAAAGCTGTGTAGTGGTTTCCATCAACCTAGGCTGGAAAATATAATTCCTCCTACACATCATTGAAAGCCCACAGGTATTAGCAAGCACACTGCTGGGAGCACAACCCAGCCTCTCCACATGCCGTCACTTGCTGATGCCACACTCCTCTGCATCACTGGAGGACAGGAATAACAGAGAAACAAATTCCCCCATATCCAAGGTCTGCACCGAGGAGCTGAGCAATTCCTCCTTTGCCCCACAGGTGATCAACAGAAGCCCTGATGCGCAGACTTAAGGCATTTCAAGAGGGTGCAGGCAGGATCAGCAGAGACATATCTGTCTCTTTTTCAGCCTGTCCTCCCTTGAAGTCAGAAATCTGATGCTGAAAGAGACCTCGGGATATTGCATCCCTTTTGTCCATTGTGGGGCAGCACTGCCTTTTCCTTGCCGAAGCGATGCAGCGGGGTCCTCTGAGCAACAGGCTCCACAGACCTTCCAAGGAAACGGGCCATTCCCGGAGGTCTGCATCTTCCTTCACAGAATTTATTGTCCGGGCAACAGCTTGGGCCACAGCCCTGGCTGGGTGGCTGCCTTCGTTGGCTCGGTGGGAATGCTCACTACCAGGGAGAGGAGGAAACTCACTGAATTTTAATCACATTTTGGCTGCCAGTGCCAAGGCCAAGAAAATACTTGTTTACATGATTAGAAACAAGATGTGCTACATACACATAGTCTTGTCAGCAATTAGTGCCTGAGCATAGCAGACAATAACCTCCTGGCTGAATACAATGCAAATCCCTTGGCTATGACCTTCTGGCATGACTTCACCTCCAGAACCCTGATGTTCCTAGAGCTCACACGAGGGAATGGCACCTCGGCCGGATTCCTGGTTTGACCAAGAAGAAGAAAATGTACTGGGGAGCTAACAAGCCCTTAGCAGGAAATGCAGCTAGAAGAAAGAGGGAGCCTATGTGCATCAGGCATAGCTGCGTTTGGTGAGGGACAGTTTTAGCTCTCCATCAGGAGCAACTCAGTTGGAGTCAGTGAGCCACAGTGGTTCAGAGGAAAGCAAAATCCAGTTCTTCGCGTCTGCGCAATAAGGCACAGAAGAGAGACCCGAGACAGCCACAGACTGGGGTTAAAGCTCTGTTCCTCTTCCAGGCGGAGCTAGACCTCAAACAGAGGTGGGAGCTCAGTGAAAGCCTCACGATGGCTCTTTGCAGAGCTCAGACTGCAGCTCGCCAGTGGGTCAGGCCAGAGAACGGAGCGGCGCGTAACAAGGTTGGGAAGGGAGCCGGTCTTGGGCAATGGTTTCACCTGGCCTGCCTGCAACATGGGCAAACCCTCAGGAACAAGACTCCTGCAGCAGGAGTCTTGTTGCTGAGGGTTTGGAAATGCAAAGCACCTTTACAACTGCATCCCAATTCATTAATTTCTGAGCAGTTACACAACCGATGACCCCAGCCGCAGAACCACGCATGTGTTGGGGCTCTGTCCCTCTCTCTCCCTCTCTCTGTGTGTCTCTTTTTAACATTAAAGAGGCAAGTGCTTCAGCTTTTACTTGAAAAATCTTTAATGCAACCGTCTAAAAACAGCCTCCCTTAATGCTGCTGCCTATTTAGGTATCTTTTGCAGCTCATCATCTGTCACAAGAAATGCAGCACATTTGGTTTTTTATACTGCAAGAACTGGCAACACCCTCTGCTTCCTAAATCTTCCAAAATAAGTTGCATGCATCTCCGGATAACTTGCAGACAAGCTAAAAATAGGAAAAGCCAACCTCTGAATTTAATTTTTTGCTTTTCTTTTTTTTTCTTGGATGTGCTCCCTGCCTTGAGCAGTTGCACTTCCCGTTAGGTCAGGCACTAGACAATAGATTTTCAAGAGCCTGGAAATGAGAGAAACCCATAAAACAATTCCACATCCAGCAGCACAGAGCTGCTGGCACTCACTGAAAGGTCTGCCCTGGAAGTGGCCTGGGTTGTCTTTCTCCTGTCTGCCTTCTTTATACCGATATTTCTCTTCCAAAAATCTTCCCAAGCTGTCTGCTTTTATATGCTCCTGCTACTTACTGAGCCTCCCCGGTTTTCTCAGGCTGTGCATCCCTCAGTGTCTTGCTCCCACTCACTGCTGAGATTAATGCCGTGTAATATTACAGAGCTATCACATTCTGTTACTTGGAGCTCATCTCATTCTTTCTCAAAATCAAATTTAAATTAAAAAATGACATAATTGAAAGAAAGCCTGTATATCTAAGCGGATACACAGATCTAGGAGCAAGTAGTGGTTGGGGGGGTAATGAAGGGGAGGCCATGTCAGACAGAATGGGTAGTCTTTCTGATGTGAAAAAGGTTCTCCACTTTATTCAGGTGTAGGCACGCAACTTGTATGAGCCAACACTCCCTAGCATGCAGTGAAAAGCCTGCCTAATTTGGAGCACCTGGGCGCTCTGGATTGCCCTCTGCAGGTTTCCTGGCCAGGTCAGCAACAAGGCAGGGATTGCACCAGCCCAAAGTCTGAGGGATGTTAGGAAGTGGAGCGAAGGAGCCATCCTGCTTCATGGACATGCTGTTGGCTATGAGCGATCGGCTCAGGGCAAGTCTGGCTGCAGGACGGCGGTGCTATGATTCACCCCCTCGGGCTGGGAGCCAGCTAGGAAACAGCCAGGAAAACAAATTCTCGCACTTCTCGGGACACAGGCAGGAGGTGGGTGGGAAACTGGGCAAATCTCACTAGTGAATAACTGCAGAGTCAACTGCAGAGTCTCTTGGCCCTTCCGTCTCCAGCACCGGCAGGGCCATGTCGGAAGACGGGCACCCTGCTCATGTCTGTTCTGAAAGGGGCTGGATCTCCCCTTCCCATGCCCCACAAACAGACTGGAGGATTCGCCTCCCTCTGCCCAACCCAAGGGCTAGCTCCAGAGCACAGCAGCTGACTTCACCATGCATGGATAGAGGAGGCACTTTCTACCCACACTTGCACTTCCCTTCGAAACAGATGTTGCTCCTTTGCCTTTCAATGGAATAAAAGCCATGAAGCACTACAGTGGTAGTTAAAAATGTACTTGGATACTACGTCATGGAAGACTGGGCTAACAAGGTAATGATGACTAACTCCAGTGTTTCAAACCAGGGGAACTGAGTTCCCTGGAAGAGCAAATTAGATGGCATGTTGTTACTGACAGCTCCTACAAGAGCTGTTGTTACTGGGCCCCTCACTACAACAAGGATGTTGAGATGTTGGAACGTGTCCAGAGAAGGGCAACGAGGCTGGTGAGGGGTCTGGAGAACAAGTCTGATGAGGAGCGGCTGAGGGAGCTGGGGTTGTTTAGCCTGGAGAAAAGGAGGCTGAGGGGAGACCTCATCGCTCTCTACAACTACCTGAAAGGAGGCTGTAGCGAGGTGGGTGTTGGTCTCTTCTCCCAAGTAAATGGTGAAAGGACGAGAGGAAATCGCCTCAAGTTGCGCCAGGGGAGGTTTAGATTGGATGTAAGGAAAAATTTCTTTACTGAAAGAGTGGTTAAACATTGGAACAGGCTGCCCAGGGAAGTGGTTGAGTCACCATCCCTGGAAGTATTTAAAAAACGGGTAGATGAGGCGCTTAGGGACATGGTTTAGTGGGCATGGTGGTGTTGGGTTGACGGTTGGACTTGATGATCTTGGAGGTCTCTTCCAACCTTAATGATTCTATGATTCTATGATTCTATACAGCAGCCCAGTTGGGTACGTGGCAGACAGGTCTCCTGACCCACAGAGCAAAATGCTCATTTATGTGGTACAGAATGATGTTTTTCCTCCTAGGAAGGGCAGTTTCTGTGCTGATGAAATCTGCTTCATACCTTTTGTGGGCAATGTTTGGCTGGACAAAGCCTCTCTTCTGTGCCTTTCTAAAGAAAGAATAAAACACCTTATTCCTGCATATATTGAACTCAGCTGCCAGCCATTTCCAGTTTATTGCAATAAACTGAGAGCTTCTGAACTCTGGCTGGCGTAAGAGTGCAACAGCAACGAGGTCAAAAAGGACAGAAGCATTCTGCGCTTTGAAGAGAGCTGGGGTATTTGCCAAGCTCAAGCACAGTATTTTCTCTAGCCAGTCAAGAGACACAGAAGCTTTTCCAGACATTGTTGTCCAATTCAGAGCAGTTTGGCCAAAAGCAATTTTCTGGAGGAATCCACTCTGGGCTGAATTTGGATTTTATTTTTAGTCAAAAGGTCTGTCCTTCATTGCAAGGAGGAAAATACCATACAATCTATGTTCAGGCATCCACAAAAATACTGCTTTGAGACATATGGCAGTAAAAGCAACCCCACCACCGATTCGCTTTCACGTTGGAGTACAGCCATGGTGCCTATCATTGATTTGTATGGTGTGCAAGCCATTCCAGGGTATGGAAACTTCGATGTCCTGTCAGTGAGGCTCACTCCCTGGCACCCTTTGCCCAAGCCTGGCTTCCGCAGAAGGTCACTTTTCTGCCACCAGGGCTTCGGGTCAGGGGGAGGCAGCAAGCAAGCAAGCAGCGGGCCCTCCCCTCTGCTGTCACGGTCCGGGTGCCCAGCCTGACCTTCTCCCTGGCTTCAGGCTTCTCTGCAGAAACGCTTCCTTCTTGTTATGGCGAGCAGTTTTACAGCAAGGCCCCACCACCTATTACACACTGCAGTCATTTCTGCTGCATGCCTGTGATTAACTTCTCCATAGTGGTGAAAATAAAGAATGGGCTCGTAGAAACAGCAGGAGGAAACCAGAAACACTTCTCAGTTTTCTATGTGAAGCCTTCTGGGACATGTCACATCATCCCAATAAAGTCTACAAACCCAGGGCTCCCTGGTAGCCAGGGATTTACCCCAAGGCAACATGACATCCTGGCATGGATCCTGTTCCATTTCCACCTGCATCCACAAATGCCATCCTTCTCCTTCCTCCCCTCTGCCCTCGGTCCCCCATTCAAGGGTCACTAGACCCTGAGCTCATGCCTCTCAAGACAGTGTTAGGAAAATCATCTGACTGCTGAGAGTGGTGCCTGGCTGCCCAAGGCTGCCCTGGAAGACTGGCGTGTTAGGCCAGCTCAGTGTCATCTGGCAACATAATGAGGTCTCCTTAGAAATGCAGTTTCAAAATAGATTACCTGGGCTCACAAACGAGCTGCCCTCTGGTCACAAACTAATCCTGCTTGGGGGAAATCTGGGCACAACAGCAGTCACAGGGATATTTCTACTTAAAACTAGGGTAAAACCCAGTCTGAGATTTTTGTCTTTTACACCTTTTCTATATACTAGCTTGCTAATTGCTTTCTGTTTATAGAGGGTTCTATAATATGTAGACAACAGAGGCAATGACAAACTTTTCATAACCCTCTTGCAGAGGCATCCAGCTGACAGATGCAGAGTAGCCACTGCCTACGCTCGGTGATGCTCAGTGGCAGCTCTCTGTGCCCGTTCCTCTCAGAGATACTGTGTCCCGCTTGACAGATCAGACCACATGCAAATGAATGGAAGACAAGGTTTCAGAAGAAGGACTGCAAGCGTCCCCTGGACTTTTTGCCCAGAACCTGTGTTACACCAAATCCTTCAGCATGCAAAAGAGATATAGTTTATCATAATTTTATTTTTGCTTAAAAATAAGAATTTGGAGCCTCCTCTTTCATTTCCTAATAATACATTAGGTATAGGCATCTGCAGACAATAATAGTCTTTCTACTTTTCTATTGCAATGCAATAGAGTAATATAAAGGTTTAGCTAGGAGGACAGTTTGACTTCTCCGTGTAAAAGCTGTCACAGTGAAAATAAAAATGAATCCAGCAAACAGCGCAGTCGAACAAACCCACACTGCCTCAGTCACAGCAGGACGAGTTGCTGCACCATGACGGCCCTTGGGCACCAGTGCCGGTGTGCAGGCAAGCTGCTGGGAGCAGCCACGATGAGCGCAGAGGATGCACTACTGCTGTGTGCGCAGCAAGATGCTGCCAGCATTTGCCAGAACCGCCACATTTTCCACAGCTGCCTGCTGTCCACTCTGTGCCCGAGAGGCTGGAGCACCAGGACTATCAGCCTGCCACGTGTGGAGCTCAGCAGTATGGGAGGCACGAGGTCACCTTTAACAAAGTAAGAATGAACATCTGCAGCTGGTGTTATTGAAGCTCTCTGCTAGCCTTGGATAAACGCGTCCTGCAAATGCAGGAAGCAAGAATCCAGTTTTGTTCCCTCCTCACATCAGTTTAGAGAGCCAGCGGTATTTCAGTGTGTATAAAAATTAACATAGTTTTAAATTATTAAAAGAAAATATATGAGGTATCTAATCATATGAAACTCATTCCTTATTATTACCTATGTACCTCTGGAAGGCACCAGTTTAGTCAAGGACTGCAGACAGCTTTGGGAACCTGGATGAAGGGTAACATATACAGGGAATTGGGTCTGGCAGCCAAAAGCACCCAGTGAGGGCACTGACATGTCCAAGGCGATGAATACACGTTTCCAAAGTGGGGATCGCTCAGACGTGCAGGTCTCCTCTAAATCAGCCAGAAAGCTCCCCCTCCTTTCTTTCTACCCCACCTCAACAGGGTAGTGCGGGAACCAACAATGTTTTTGTTATTACCAGGGCAGCTAAGCCCTTTGTCCTCGTTCAGGGTCTCTCCTTAGCCAGACATGGCATCCAAGTTGCGGAGGCCCTCTCTCTGCCAGTGCAGTGGCGATGGCCGCTGGAAACTCCCCTGGCACAGCTCCTGGCACAGCTCCAGTGACACATGTGGAGTCACATCCTCCCTGTGGCTTGCGAGCCAGCGCTACCTTCCACTGCACGTTATCACCACTGAGTTTCCTTCCTCTGTGTGCTGAAGAGAGGAAGCGCTGCCTCGGGCACTGCTTACGAAGCACGCACGCATCCAGCTATGCTAAGATGAAAGTATCCTCAGCCATTTCCTCCTTGGTAAGCTGGCCCAAGAATTAGCCCACTTCTTCACGCGGCTCTTTGTCACATCCCTCCGTGGCATAAATTTAAACACGTAAATATTTTTACCTTTACCCATCAAATTTATAATCTCAACAAAGAAGAGGTCTCCAGTTAGTTTGACAATAGTGACTGGCATTTATTAGCCCCCTCCCCCTTCATTTTTTAATAAAGAATCTCATTCAGCTATTCCATTATTTTGCCTGGACTCGAAGATCATGAATGGACATCTCATTTATACTTTCTAAATATTAGTAAAACCATCATCTTTCTTTCACTTTTCTGGCATTTCCCTGGTGCTCCTAGTGACACTGCAAATCAACACCTTTGGTAGTTTCTGCTCAAAAGCCTTTTGAGTTACTTTTGGACAAAAAAAAAAAAACATTTCCTCATTGTCATGCAACATTTGTATCTGCATCTAGCTTTCTCCATAGTCCTTGCCGTGACCAGGAACTCTGTTGGGCTGCTATCACTGATATAACTAGTTTTGTCCTGAAATATGTTTAACAAACCCCCCTTGAAGAAATGCCTTATTTTTCTTTACTTGGCTGGTTCAGACTGGTTTCTCTCTCTTTTGAATTTACCTATTTCCCACCATCCTGCTGTTACAGGATGCAACAGCTGTTGCAGGTGACTGCAGGTGCCACCCGCACATTGGTGACGTGTCCCTTCCCCAAAGAGTGCCCATCTAGCACCTCAGAGGAGGTCAACAGGTACGGGAGATGCCTGGGGTCATGCCAAGAAAGGGAGGAGCCCAGGGTAAGAAAGTGTCAGGCTGACTCAGCATCCCTCCATGGCAAAACACTCTTCTGGTTATGAAGAAGCAGATCTCCCTGGGGAGAGCAAATTAGCAACCAGTATCTGACACCGTTTGTCTGTCTTCTGATGGATGAGCCATTTTTTCCTCTCTTTCAGAGTAATACTTGGCTGTACTTTCCTTTTAATGAGCTTTTGGACCAAAGCCCAAAATGGATCAAAGCCATTGGAGGGAGGGGCAGGGGGACACATGACCCAAATCTTTGCCTTTTTTCTCTTTATCTTTACAAACAGAAGTTGTACCTTTCATTATTGAGGTTAGTGTCAACAAAGGGGCTCAGTGCTTTGCTTCTGGAGTGGAGGGTGACCCGTCTGCCAGTTTAGCAGTGATGGACATCAAGCAGGAGGCTGCTGCTGCCTCCACGCTGGGAGAGCTCTCCGAAGAGGGGCAGAGAAAGGGTGGCCGCTGCCGATGGGCAGCACTCACCTTTCTGAGCAAATGCATCCCCACCTGAACAAACACAGCAGCTCCTGGGGGGAAACCAGGAAGAAGATTAATGGACGTTTTTCTACTTCTTGTGTGACACAAGGGCCCTAGTCTCAAGGTGGCGAGAAATTGCAACTGTCAGGAGAGACAGGAGCAAGGCAGGGCAGGCAGGAGATCATGTCACGTCTCCGTTCTTCCTTAACCATGTCCCTGAAGTGTGATTAGTGAGAGTCCACTGCTGTCAGCACACAGCTTTGAGATTGCTGGGTGGGAAGCACCCCCACTGCCAGGAGCTGTTGCTGCTCTGACAGCCCAGTACAGAGCACAGGCCTAAAAAGGGGAAATAAATTGTCCTGCATGGTTATGGCCACCAGGGCTTCCTGCGCTTTTTGAGCCATTTTTCCCCTTTTCCAACAGAAAGCTTTGCCAGGAGTCTGGAAACTTGTACTTGCCTACATGTGCCTGCCATAAAAGGGAGTTGAGCACAATTAGGTTGCTGATGAAGCTGGGAGAGGACAGGAGAGACAAAAACCGTATCATCCAGCAGAAGCAGAAACAGCAGTAGCTGTAAAGATCCCACAGAGGCCCTCCGTCCCCCCACCAAGAGACTTGTGGCTGCTTAAGAGTGGGGGGCAGTGTGGACCCCATGGTGCCGGGACAGGGGAGAGGTGTAGCCCCCTGGCTTGGCAGAGATGGGCTGACGCCCAAGGGCTCTCCAGCTGAGATGCTGGTGCTCTGCCGGCTGCCCTGCACCAGCACGTAGGGCCACTGGGGATGCTGGGATGCTGCCGGCTGGGATGAGCGGTCGACAGAGGCTGCGTGTTGATGAGGACCAATGAGCACCCAGCGGGCAGCTGCTGGGTGGGTAACAGGGCGATTGCCAGTCCCCGGCCGCTACATGGCCTTCGCCTGCCGTTCAGACTGGAGAAAGGCCATTTCCAGCAGAGCAGGAGCCAAGCATCCTCTCATCGGGCTTCAGCAGTTTTTGCTCACTGTCAATATTTCTCCTGCTCTCTGGAAGTCTCTCCAACACAGGGTGCTGGTGGTGCTCTGAGCTGCGTGCTGAGGGCCATCCCACTCCCAAATTGTAGGAGGGAAATACTGCTGATACAACGCAGGCTTTTATTTCCAGGAGACCTCTCACAAGAGGCGGTTGCCCTTCACCGAGTACATTTTGTGTATTAGGCTCCAAGTGTGACTGAGCAAGAACAGCCCGTGGCTGCTGGCAGGCCCTCGGTACGCTGCCTGGCTTGTCGCAGGCTTGCAACACCTCTGTTTTACACAGACCTGCTCATGGCATACTCCAGATGGCAACTCAGGATGAGGGGATTAGCTGTATGGCGCACACTCCTACAGAAAATGAAGATGCTGCCAGGCTTATTTGTTGGTGATTGTGTGCAGAGCTCTGGAACATGCACGCTTTGTTCTCCCTGTTTCCTACCTTTGAAATGTCTCTTCCCAGCAGAAGACAACCACCATGCCTTGTTCAGTTTCAGGGCTCCTGTTGAAGGGGGCAGGGAGCCACATAGCTCATATACATAATTCTTTTACTCTTCATTTAGTTTTCTTTTTCTTAGGGTAAAATAAGAGCCATTTGAGCTGGAAGCATAGAGCTGCTTCTTATTTACAAATCTCCTCCCTCTACCCCAAAATACAGCGATTTAAGGGATTTAACAAAAATGTCAAAACCTTGTATCTGTCCTTCTCAAATATTAGCTATGCTGAGCATCTAAATAGAAAAGAAACATAATGAGGTTCCGTAAGATTCAGAGTGTGAAACACACCCAGGAGAAACCCAGCACACACTAATGGGCAATCCCTGGAGTTTCTGACTCATGGATGTGTTTGGTACTGTTTCTGTAGGGCAAACAGCAAGAGGAGGAAGACAGCCACTAGCAGAGGTGTCTGCAAGCTGACTGCAGAAGTCGGTAATGCCAGAAGACTGGAGAGTGGCTAATGAAGCATCTCATTTCAGAAACGACAAGGGGAGACTCCAGGGAAGTGCAGTAGTGACCTACATAGAGCAGAAGGATACAAGAGAAAGGCCTGGAGAGGTAAGGACAGCCAGGAGGAGGCAGAGGAATTGTCAGGGCAACACAAGGAGACTATCTGTATAAAATAGGATGTAATGAAGCAAAGGAAATCATCTTTTCTGCTGTGAGATAAACAGGCAAGATGCACTCTTGAGATGTGCTAATAGCTGATGTTTCGGTTCTTTCATGCTAAAAAAATATTAATAAAATTGGATCTATGTTGGGAAGTCAGGTCAACCACAATGAAAAAACACAGACATTTTGTGCAAACCAAAATATGGGGAAATCTTTTTTATCAATTCAAAGAAACATAGAAATGACCCAGAATGTTTTATTTGAGCCTTCAAAACAGTAAGGAAAATTTCTAAATAAACTATTGCTTCAAATGAAAAGAATATTTGAAAGCATCTCAACAAAATACTTCTATGTTTTAAAAGGCTTTTTCAGGGTTCCTTCCCACTGAAGAAATTTAGTAAAATTTCATTGACAAAATATGCCGCTTTACCTTACTTTACATATTCCAGGGGGAAAAAACGAATTCAGCTGCAACCAGCAGCTGTTTCTAGAGTTGACATTGCCTATTGCAGCTCCCAAAGCCAAAACAAAAGTATCTTGTCTCTGTTAACTATTGTGAAAAAAAAAAAAATCACCTATTTCCCAGCGAAGACCACATCTGAAGATGCAATACTGTTTCCTGATGAACACAGAAAACTGGAGGGAGATGTCACTGTGGCAGACCAAGCACTCGCCCTGTGTCAGGGGCAGTAGAAGGGGCCCTGTGTCAGTATGACCACTGCCTCGGCTTTCAGAGCTGGCTTAAGCTGATGAGGGGAATGCAGAGCAAGTGAGTTAAGGTGGGAGCAAGTACTTCTTCTCTTCCACTGTGAAATAGCAAGTCCTAAAAAAGGGGGAGCCGCAGATGGTGAAGTCTTAAATTACCATGGCGAGCTTTGCTGGAGAGTGTCTCTAGTCCCCTTAGATGGAGCCCATCTGCAGCTGATTCACAGAAGGTCACGTCTGCCAGTCCTGCCCCGCTTCCCGAGTCTACTCATCTAGTCAGCACGGCTGACAGGGGTGAAAGAGCGGAGCTGGTTGAAAACATTTGATATGGCTCTAGACAGGCAGACTGATTTGCAAACGCAAAGCACAGGAGAGACTGAGAGCTATTGCAATGGATTACAAATTAGCCTGGAAACACAGAGGCGAGGCACAAGGTGGGAACGTGGCTGGAGCTGGGTGGGTGAGTATCCTGACGAGCTTTCCAAACCTCTCTGCCCCTGCCAGCGTCTCTTCCATTAATAATTTGCTCTGTCAATTGATACCATTTTGCAAACCCAAGTAACTATGCACACTCAGCAACGCGGTATTCCTGCAGCTCTCGGGGTATGTACACACACATACCTTTGGAGTGGGACTGTACACCGAGTTTGATTTTGAATGTAAGCATCATGCCATGCTGCGGCATGGCAGCTCCATCGGGAATGCCTGCAGGAGCCCAGCACCAGCCATTGCAAGCCCTGTGACTTACCCAGGTTTGTTTCTCACTCCGGCAGTGTACTGCCCATCGGCTGACTGCAGATATCTCACAATGCTGACAGCCGGCATCCCCTGGATCACAGGTTACTATGCTCAGCTCACTGACAGCAGAGCAGGGTTACAGCAAGTCCAGCACTCGCTCAGTGGGATCTTCCCTGCTCCTAAGCAAGAGGGCAGGATCCACCCTCCCTAATCTGCGCTTCTGCTGGGTCACAGATTGGTCACTGTCTCACAGCCACAAGCCAGGGCTTCTTAAGTCATCACCCTCTTGGGGCTGAGCTCAGTTTAGAAACAGAGGCCCTGGGAGTAAGAAAAGCCTCCCCCCTGAAGGGCAGGCTGGCCCCTGCCAAGCTCAGGGTCTGGCCGGCACTGGGAGCCAGATCTCTTGGAGGCAGCTGCTCCCTTCAGGCCTCCATCTCCTGCTGAGCTAGGCAAACCTGTCCTTCCATAAGCACCAGGGAACATGCATAGGAGCATGCTCATGATGTGGAAGTCCGGGGTACAGCTGCAGCTCCTAAAAAGGACCCTGAGCTGTGAACCTACCAGCATGGTTCAGCCTTGTTTTAATCACATTTCCCTTCTTGCTGCTGTGAGCCCTGTGGTTTCCTGCTTGCTTCTCTCCCTGCAAAGGGACAGAGAATTCATCTTGGGCAAGAGCCTCAGAAAAGCTCCATCTGCCCTTTGCCTAGCTTTTCTCCCCTTTCATGCCCGTCTCCCCCTTTGTCCTACCTCTCTCTTTGCCAGGCAGGTCTCTCCTTTCTGAAAACCATATTTATTTGGCATAAATGGAGCTGGCTGGGAGAGGTCCTGAATCAGAGGTCCCAACTGTTACCAAAAGCAATAAAGGGAGGTGTGATTTTAGGAATGTGGAGACTGGTAAAATCTCTATTGCTGGGTAGGCCAGCAGCAACAGAGAGTCCAGGAAAACTATCTTTACACTGGTTAGAAATCGCTGCAGTACGATTACAAAACACATCAGTGTAGAGAGAAATCACAGTGAAACGTGAACCACGTGGTTCAGCTGTGGCTGAACAGCAAGACCTTTGTTACAATAGCAAAGTGCGAATCATGGGCATGTTTCACTGAAGACTTAGTGCTGTTGTTGCCGTGAATTTCTGTCCAAGCTATGGGGACTGTAACATTTATAGACATGTTTAACGCCGTGGGTGGCAAGCCGAATAGATAACTATAGTTAAGGTCTGACTATAGGTCTGTCTACCATCTAGCCCTTACAGTCTCCAGCAGTTGTCAGGTAAGGATGTTCAGGAAAGAGCAAAGTGAGGTGTGGACAGAGCAATCCCTCTGTGGCAACAGCCTCCCAGCTTCAGTGATGAGCAGTTTGGGAACTTTCTGAGCTGGAGGCTGCTGCCAGGCTTCAGTATCTGATAGGCTTTGACAGACCTACCCTTCCTGAAGTTGTCTAATCACTTTCTGAACTTTTGCCCTCCACAACAGTTCACAGCAATGAGTCTCACGGTTTTAATATCGGAACTATTGTGTGGGGATGGATTGTGTGGGGAAAACAGACTTCATTTTGTTTGTTTTATATCTGCCAGTGGATAACATAATTAGCTAACTTGTATTGCTAGAGCTAGTGAATAATCATTTCCCACTCACTGTCTCCGCAACATCTGTGATAATATCAAATCTATTAACTCCACCCTCTTTTAAAACAAAGAACAGGAGGCTGTTTGATTCTCTATGCAGAGAGCTGTTCCCCATGTATGATCACCCCAGTTACGCTTGTTAGTGTGCCTCTGAGTCCCACTATTCCCCTTGCTGGGTTACATGACCACAGCTGCAAGCAGATGCTACTCCAGACGCCAGCAACTTATGGATTTATGCAACGGTGTATTAGTATTTTGTTCCTAGGTCCTTCTCTACAAACATCTCTGTGTATTTTTGACAGCTACTGAGCTGCGATTTTTCAGAGAAATATCCACTGTGACCCAAAGATCTCTTTCCTGAGTTGCACTTATTAATCTAAAGGTCATCACTGTCCATGTAAGGCTAAGATTATTTTTACAGGTTACCATCCTCTTTTAAACTATCATCTGATGTTAATCTCCTTTACCATGCAAGATAAATGTTCCTATTGACAAGCTGATGTGGGAAATTGATTCTTAAAGGTAATAGCTAGAAAATTTGGTATGAAATCTCTCTTTGGCATGAGAATGGTGTTCTTAAGCAGAACATGGTAAATCTTGGAAGCAAACTCTTTCTTTAACCTTCTCTTTTATGGGAATTTCTAATACATCCAAGTCCTTTCTCTTCTATCAGCTCCATATCAAAATGCAGTTTAGGCTGATGGCTGAAAGTCATCGCTGATGGTTGTGAAATGAGTTGCTATTTTTAGTTCATTTCCAACCTCCCATTAGTCCAGCTGAGGCACGTGCTGAAATCCTCAAAAAGACAAGAATTGAATCGGCAGACAGAATAAATTGTTCCTGCTACCCTAAGGTTAAATCTCTGAATGAAGGAACATCGAGGATGGGAGACTGTATACGCACTACATCTGCTGTCTTTCTCTCTTTGGATACAGGGAGAACACCATCTAGTTGCTATACCTTTCCACAGATGACATTCACCAAAAAGCATGAAGAGTAGGGCTGAGGTTCCTGAGTGCCTTACAGATGCTCCTAGACCCCAGCAACCCATTTTTCATCAAAGCTGTGGGCTGGTTCAGAAATTATGTTTTTTCTTTGAAAAATCAAGCCATCATCTTCCTAGGTATTAGTATTAAGCTCACATTTTCCTCTCAGTGAATAACATAATCTTCATTGGTTTGCAAATTGCAGACAGCTCCCCTACACCTACTCTAGCTTCTCAGCTCTGTTTTTCATACTGAAACTCTTCTGGAGAAGGGATGGGGGGGCTTGTTTTCCCAGAAGAAAAATTAAAAAATGTTTGCATGATAAAACTGATGCCTGTTGCATGGTAGTTTAAACAAAAGAACCCTACTGTGGACATTTTCTTCCGTAGTGCAGAGCAGCTTGGAAAGCTGTGTAATGTGTCTTGACAGCAGTACAAATCGCTAAAGGTCAAGAGCTTGGGGATTAACCACATCCCCATACAATAGGCTGATATAGAAAGGGCAGGACGATGAGGGTTCAGATTTAGAATGAAAGGTTTTGAATAGAGCTGATAAAAACGGGTTTGTGGAAAGGGGCACTACCAGCTCGCAACCTTCCGGCACTCAGGCAGGCTAATATCACAGTGCAGGGGCAAATACAGTGCTCTCCCCATTCTTTTTTAACGTAATTAACATCTGGTTATGGGGACCCTAGTCCTGGGATATCTTTTGCCTTTCTCCTCAGATTTATTTTAGCTGCAGATGCTCCATTCAGCTGCAGATTTTCAGAGATCTTTGCCATTTCTAAAGCCTAGATCAGGTTAAGACATGGGACATCCCACTCAAAACCAACGTTCATCCACAGTGACAGGCAAGCTACTTGATTCATCTCTGTCCCTATATAAAATGGAAATAAAGAATGATTCCCCTCTCTCAGAAATACTGCTAGGTTTAATTCTTGCAAAATTTCTTGCAATTACAGTGTTATAATGTACAAAGCATTATAAACTAAATATCTTGGGTTGACAATTAAGGTCTGTTTCTAGCATGCTATTGAAAATGACTGCTGAAGGGATAGTCTTGCCAGTGGAAACACCCATGGTTTGGCTGGACTGAGGTAGATGATATGGCATGTGAAATGCTATCAACTTAAATCCTAATCGCTGGTGGATGTTTTCAACTCAATCCCATTAAGTCTGTTCTTTAAGTAAAAAGCTAGACCACAGCTTGAGAAGGTGATGATTTTTTTTTTTAAAAAACCTATCACAGAATCACAGAGCGGTTGAGGTTGGAAGAGGCTGATGATCTTGAGGTCATCAAGTCCAACCGCCCTGCTCAAGCTGGGTCAGCTACCACAGGTTGTCTGGGACCGTGTCCAGTTGGGTTTTGAATACCTCCACAGATGGAGGATCCACAACCTCTTGGAGCAACTTGTGCCAGTGTTTGACCACCCTCACAGTAAAAACTGTTTTTTTGTGTTCAGAACATCTCATGCATTTCCGTTTGTGGCCACTGCCTCTTGTCCTGTCAGTGGGCACTACCTAAAAGAGTCTGTCTCCCTCGTCTTCATTCCCTTCCATCAGGTATCTATACACGTTGGTAAGATTCCCCACAAGCCTTCTCCAGGCTGAACATGAGCTTAATGAAGTCTTTGTATTTGAAAATCTGATTTAAAAGCATTAATTCACTCCTCTAAGATAAGCTGTGGGACTGGAAAACTCGTAGCTTCAGATATTTGATCCCTTGAGAAGAGAGGTATACAAAGTATTGCTTACGTAGTCACATTAATACTTAGGAGGGTTTCAAAAGAGAGTTTTTTTGGTTCTTTTACTTCAACTTTGTGATTGTAGCATGCGTCAGCTGCATTGTCCGAGTTTTCTGTAATATGCATGCAGAGCAGATGCAAAACACCTCAGTTCAAGCCTTTCCTCTTCTACACAAAGCGAGAACATCAGATATTGTTTCCTGTATTAGAGATCAACTGAGAGGAGTCTGCACCAGAAAAGCCTATTGAAATTACTTTTCCCCCTCCCATCAATAGAAGTATTTTTCCCTGGAATCGGCAGCGATGACATTATTGAGCGTCAGCAGAGCATGGAAAGGACAATGAAGCTTTCAGAGGACACTCTTCTTTTAGCTATACTCACTGGGTAATGAATGTTAGCGTTCTTTGCCAAAGGGCAGAGCATTTCTTACAACTCTCATTTCAGTAATTCTGCTATGATACTTGTGCTCATTTTTCAAAAAAAGCAAGACAAGTAAAAATACTATAGGCTACATAAGCCTGATGAGCGCATTGACAGGAAAGATGTCACTGAATGCCACTATTTATTAGTAGCATGGCTCCATGAAAGAATTATTGTGTAGGATTATTGTTCACTAATTATGTGCTAAATTACATTAAATTATCACAGTAGTGCCTCGTAATTACAGTTATTATGACAAACACCAAACAAATGAGTAGAGGAGTGACCTCTTTCATTTGAAAATAGGCAACATAAGTCTCTCGCCAATGCCAGCTTTCTGAATATGCAGCATTAGTGTCAATTTTCATTTGTGATTTGCAATTGGAAGGACTTCTTCAATTAGCTTTTTTAAAACCCACTGCTCAGTGAAGGTCTCCCCTGTTTAGCTTAGACAGGAATGCATAAAACTGTTCCCACTGGCTGTCAGTCATTTCTCCCTCCGCCTTCCAGGTGGCCTCCCCTTGTCTACAGAGTCCACGGTGTAGCATTCCCCAAGCCTCCTGGAGATATCTCTCAGAATTTGTGTTTTAAAAGCCACACTAAAGTTAATATTAAACATATTAAATATATTTATACTTGATGTTAAATATAAACTCAATATTAAATTATGTCCAAAGTGTAAAGCTAGGACCATTCTGGATTTTTTATTAAATTCATGGTTTACCTTTGATGTCAATAACTAACTACTACAAGTCCAGATTAGAATTAAACTCCTATTTGCCTACAGTGCATTTCTCACACCTTCACCTTTATCCAAAATGCCTGATACACGAGTTTGTCAAAAATAGGATGCTAACTTAGAGGGACTGAAAATATAACCTATTGTGGTAATTTTTATGTTCCTCTGTTCCTTCACAACCTGTCAACAAGGTTCTCCCATTCCGTACCCCACCCACAGAAGAGTTAACAAGTCACACTTCTTATAACAAATCAAGGAGGAACCAGTCATCATTTCTATGTGGCTTCTAACATGGGCTTGCTGAACACACACACAAAGCACGTTACATTTCCATTCTATTCAATGACCATGAGTAACACAATGATTAGTTTACCAGCAGATTTGTTTCAGGGAATTGTGAAATTCCAGTGAATGTGTATTGTTGCTACTGCTAAGATAAGGTTAGGTCACATGGTAGTTACTAGCACTAATAAAAAGAATGACCATATATGCTTGGGACACACGGATATTCAAATATTTGTTATTTCAAACAGCTGAACACATACACTGAAATGGCAGTTCTTCTATATTCATTTAGTGCAGGCACAGAAATGCTGTTATTTGATTGACGAGTCATCATTAACTAACAATTTGAACTGCAGCTATCCAGACAGTGATTACTGGTTGACTAAGAAGCTAACCTGGAAGAAAATGACTCAGCACAAGCAAAAAAAGGGTGAGTTAAACTCATCAGATGACATTTCTTAGGAAAGATTTTGCAGCAAAAATCAACTAGTTAAAAATCTAGCCAGATTGAATGATACGCTCAGAAATAATATATACCATACATGTCAGGGCTATTTTGTATATTAGCTGGGGCTTTTTTGAGAATCAAAAATGGGATGTCATGTTACGGCTACTCTGGGATTTTGAAATCCATTAGCCAAGTCCTTTCAGCAAATATCCTATAACCTATACTCATCTAATTCCAGAGAATATAACTATTTGTATTCTTTAACAAAATTTTAATACAGTAGTAACTTCCAGTTACAGGGCAGCTTTTATCTCAGTGCTTTATAATCGATATGCACATAGGTGTGACTTCATCCATTCTTAAAACACAGCTCCCTTTTAGCTGAATATGTTGGCTATCCAGACAGCACAAATGTTGAGGCTGTGAAGCAAGTCTGGCATTTAACAGTATACATCAGAATTCGATGAAGATTTGAAGGCTAAGGGTACAGTATAGAGAGCTTAAATAGAAAGCCAGCTGCCTATACTCTCGGAGAGAAATGACTGTGCTTGCATTTTATTTTTTATCTACTTCATCGTCAAAAAGACAGCAACTCTTGAATGGCACTGCCCCTTAAAAGCATGTTGAACTGAATCAAAGGAAAGAGGATCCAATACTGTTTCCCTCAGTGCCTGATTTACCCATTCATGACTCATTTAGCTACAGATCTGACTAATTGTGCTGGTTTTGGCTGGGATAGGGTTAATTTTCTTCATAGTAGCTCTAGTATGAGGCTATGTTTTAGATTTGTGCTGAAAACAGTGTTGATAATACAGGGATGTTTTCATTACTGCTGAGCAGTGCTGACACAGAGTCAAGGCTTTTTCTGCTCCTCACCCCACCCCACCAGCGAGTAGGCTGGGGGTGCACAAGAAGTTGGGAGGGGACACAGCTGGCACAGCTGACCCCAAGAGACCAAAGGGATGTCCCAGACTATATGACATTATGCTCAGCATATAAAGCTGGGGGAAGAAGAAGGAAGAGGGGGACGTTCGGAGTGATGGCGTTTGTCTTCCCAAGTAACTATTAAGCGTGATGGAGCCCTGCTTTCCTGGAGATGGCTGAACACCTGCCTGCCGATGGGACGTGGTGAATGAATCCCTTGTTTTGCTTTGCTTGTGCGCGCGGCTTTTGCTTTACCTATTAAACTGTCTTTATCCCAACCCATGATTTTTCTCACGTTTACTCTTCTGATTCTCTCCCCATCCCACTGTGGGGGGAGTGAGCGAGTGGCTGTGTGGTGCTTAGTTGCCGGCTGGGGTTAAACCACGACACTAATTTTGCTTAATCCATCAAGATCAGAGCCCTAATCCAATGGCTCCAATCCATTTTGATCTATTATTAACAGAAAGGAGAAACTGCCTTCTTCCTTGTCCCCTTCCCCTGTACAATATTAAAGGTATCTTGTGGTCACATTCTTCAAGTCATAAGTATCTGTGATATTCTGTTTGTTTGCAGAAAGATCTGTCTGAAACAGAATGAATATAGAGCAACCTAGAGCTGAGCAAAAGACTATAGATGGGGAATAGCCGGGGTAGGTGGTACAGTTCCTAGGAGAATCCAGCACGGAAGGTTTAGTATCTACTGTTTATTAGTCTGTCTGAGCAATTTATTTGAGCTGTACATTTAATCATGCTCACACAATCCCAGTTGGTACATGTTAAAAATATGTCCCTATGGCATTAAGGTGTTTTGTCCTTTTATAGGACTGAAAGGGAATTAGACTTGTAAATAACAGCTAAATTCAACATGCATGCTTCACTGGTATACTGTAAGGTAGTGTACAATACTCCTCATGTACATGTACATAGTTTTCCAGCTTGCTTATCTTACAGGTAGTGCCTCGCTGCACTAAACTTGGCACACCGAACCATTTCTCCTTCCAGAGATAGTCACTGTGATTTCCCACTCAGAATAAGTAATACATTTAAAGAGGTGTTATTCTTGTAATAAAAGATGCTACTGAAAACACACCTGGTTATTTCATTATCATAATAATGATGAGATGACCCAGTCATAACCCCCCTAAACTCCACCTGACTCATCACTTTCTTAATTGGTTTCATCTACTCCAGTGCTATTATCAACAACTTTTTATGAAGCATGGGTCAGAGTTACCATGTCACTCAGCGCTGTATTGCTACATTATCCTGATCTAAACATGAATAGGGTTCATCCTTCATAGCCTCATTGGTCTACCTGCTTATTTTCAGGTCATAATCAGATTACTCCAACACGTTGTATTGCATACCTTCTTCCAGACTGGAGTCCCAGGTAACTATTCTGCTAACAGTCACCTGGAATAGCTATATATAGAGCCTGTTCTCAAGCATTTATAATTGGCACTTCCTGGTTAGTGGAATATTGTGAGTTAGAAAAATCCCCCCAAACCTATCTTTGTTCAGCTTGCTGCTGTCTACATCAATTTATTTGCTCACTTCTAGGAAACAAGGAGCTCCAAAAACTTTTAGAGCAGTTCTTTTTCTAGTTCCTCTGTTTTTTTTACTGACAATCAATCTTAGTTCATCCTGCTTACTACCAGATTTTTTCTAAATTCTTCCTTTCAGCACGCATACTTTGGTCACAAGTAAGGATAGCATGCACTGCATTTGTCCACATTTAGTAACTTATTGTCAAATAACTATTTGCTAAGAATGACCCATCACTAATCTCATAAAGAAAGTGGTTTATTGATTGAAACATGGCCAGGAATGTATTTTTTGTAATCCATTCTGCAAAGCCCCCAAAAGACACTACAGAAGCCAAGAGGCAAGTCTGTTGGTACTCAAGTAGCTGCAGAGACTTAACAAGGGGAAACCAGCAGTAGCAGTAGCAGTAGCAACCCCATTCAGTGACTCAACAGGCTGTGCAGTCTCTGAATTTGTGTGGTGGCAAAGCAACGGCCTCCAAAGGGCTAACTTGGAAGTACCGCAAGGCAAGTCTGTTAATGACGTCAAGGTCTGACTGTGCTGTGATGCTTGGGTTACTGCTCAAGCCCAGAGGTAGTTCACTGCAGGGCAGAGTCAAAGCATGCCATGGAGAGGAATGGGGGAAACTCACCGGTGTCTTTCTGCCCTATTCTGCTCATAAAGATCACAGTCCCCTTTCCGTCATTTGCTAACTTTCAGAAGAGTTGCCTGCTACTGTTGCCTAGCCATTAGCCCAATCAGCAGATATTTTAGGATAACAGAACTCATTTCAGCTTACTGGAGAAAGATAGACTTCTATGTACCAGGAACCTTCAAAGCAAATGATGCAGAATAGGGACAGTTCATTTCCAGTGATTTTGAGAAACTTACAACTAGTAGGGCTGTGCAGTCAAGGCCAACTGGAAGCTCAGGAAGCAAAAAGTAAGGACATCGTCTGAACATAGTGCACTGACAACTTGTCAGCTGAAGCATGCTAATGTGTCTCTGCTTGTGGACTGACTGATGTTTCATAGCAGAAATGACTGACAAAGTTGACATTGTCCACAGCTTCAGGCCTCACTGTCGCAGGATCAGTTTCAATAGCTTTAACTGCTGTTGAAACCACATTGTTCCATTGAGGAAGACACTGATCTACATTTAGCTAGCAGGTTTTAGCCTACTGTAATACTGCATTCAGGGTTGTTTGGTTTTTTTTAATCAGTAGTTCAAAATTTGCTGGCTTGGAAATTTCCTTGTCATTCTCATAAATAATACCAACACACAAACTAAGAAAAATATAATTAAAAAAAAAAAAAAAGAAGAAGAAAAAAACTTGAGAACTAGACTCTTGGATAAATTTTAATTTCCAGTTCCCTGGTAAAAGTCTAAAGCAGGTTGAAAGGAACGTCCCTACCCACAGATAAATGGTAGGTGAATTACACAGTAATGGATGTATTTAAGGTTTGAAGACCATCTGTTCTGGAACATCCCTATCTACAGCGAAATGCACAGAGAATTACTATCAGAGTTTAGGGTAGGAAATTGAAGAAAATAAAGAAAAAAGCTTTCTTCCAATTAAAACTGGTAAGGAGGGTAGGCAGGAAAACAAAAGAAAACCACGTTTCAAATTGTCGGGGACACCAGGCCTATTGATTTTGTAGCTGTGAACATGCAAATCCAGAACCTCAGCAAGTACAAGCAGTCAGAACTCTGGGTGTCTGTGTCTGTGTCTGTGTCTGTGTCTGTGTCTGTGTCTGTGTCTGTGCGTGCACACCATTTTAAATATTGCATCCCAAAGATAGCAGGCACCTACAGCACCAGGGCCTACAAACACCATACGTGACATTCATGTAGGGCAAACTCAAAAGCACTACTGCTGAGGATTTAAACATTGCCCTTCTTTCTTCCAGTACTGTTCTCACATCCCCCTCTGCCTTTCCCCTTGGATTTTCATTTATAATTGTGCAAACTGGAGGTTAAAAGCTCTCACACACTGCAGGAGAGATTTATATTCCTTCACTGCATAAGTGGCAGCAGGGGTGCCGAGTGAGGGAACTGGCACCTCAGGCGGCCATGAACAGGACAGCTGGTGAATTAGGAGAAGGAGGCTGGCTCACTGAGAGCTGAGGGCTTGGGGAGGGAGAGGTTTGCTTCAACAGGGGGAGATCTGGACTCATCTTGTGCAGCCCCAACCTCTTTCATTTCTTCTTACACAGATTCACTCACCTTTGATCTTGCACAAAATGCCAGGGCAGCCATAGAGCAGTGTCAGAGGACAAAGAGGGACACTCGCCCCTTGCAAATCCCAACTGGCCTGTGGAGGAAACATGGGCTTTGACACTAGGGAGAGGGGTCTACTCCGCATGTATAAATATTTAGGATTTCTCAACAGTTCTTGTCTCTTCATTCTGCAGGTCTTTTTCCTCCTGTGTTCTCGTAGCTTATGCTCTCTCTGTTGGACCGATTCCCAAGGAGTGGCCTTTCTGCAGGTGCAGTGTTCTAACAGCTCTGAAACGTTAGTCATCATTTTATCAGTGTTAAAATGTTCTCAAGACAATCCTTTTAAGAGAACTATCACTCAACACACTCTCTAGTAATTCTCTGTTGCAAGTCAGAAGATTAAATAAAATCTTCCATTCATGTTACTCATCTTACCTTGTTCTGTACCCAGGACTGGAGTGAGTCTGAGGAAACGTGTCCCAGTTGTAAGGTGTTCGTGTTTACATTGCAACAGTTAAGTAAATCTGTTCAACTTCCAGTAAGAAATGCCTTCGTTTGTGCCTCTCTTACAACACTCTGAATAATGCTCAAAGCACTCTGCAGAGATTTTTTTAAAGATTCAGTTCTGATTTAACTGATGCCGTTGTAAATCAGGAATAGCACCACTAAGTTGATTTTATGTAAGATCTAGTTCACATTTGCATGCAGTAGTGATGGGAGCCTTATGAGTACTTATGTAGAGGAGTTAAGACACACTTACCACAAGCCCTATAGCAATATGATAATTCACTTATTGGAGATGCTGATGCCCATGTCATCTTGACTAAATTGAGTAGTCCAGATTAGATTCTAACCCCCCTGAAATCTCTACAGATATTGCCATCAACACAACCAACTCAGGATTTCACAGAATACATATTTACTAGGGACTGCTTGCTAAGAGAATTCTCATGTGTTTTAAATCATTCTGCAGTGGTGAATAATTAATACCCAGAAAAGGTTCAGTATTTCTTTCTACAAGGAGGCCAAGTTAGCAGCCTACTGGATTTGAAGATGCTGCTCAAACATGAATAACCTCCTGTTGCAACAGCGTTCCCTGCACCTGCAGCAGAGGAGTCCTCACTCCTTCTCCCTTCCTTGCCTCTGTAGCTTCTTTACCATGGAAAAGAGTTTACACTTAATAATACCGCTAAAATTGGGAGCTGCAGATACATATCTGTCTATACCAGAGGCAGCTGCTGTCAGAGTGGAAGGGGGAGATGGAAAGGAGGTGATGAGATCCCACACTGCTCCGCAGAATATGGATGCCAAGAGGGAATTTTTATTCAGGACAGTTCTTCAGAGAGGCACGGGAAATAAGAAAGGCAATGAATAGGAACACTTGAGAGAGACAAGACATAACATTAATTCAAGCCAAATCTCCAGTAAATACTTTGCATTTATAACTGCTGTTTATGCATATCCGCTTTCTCTGCCATAGAGATACTGTGTCAGTGAGAAGAGAGCTAACCTGCATGACTGTGCGCAGAGGCAAGCCGTAATAGTCCCAGTTCAGATGCGCTTCGTCTTCTGAAACTGAGTAGGGAACTCTTGCTTCAGTGAGGAACCTTTTATAATTAGCCCCTCTCATTTAGGCCACTGACAGCTAGCTTGGATCCTTCAGGTTCAGAATTAATGTCTAAAGCTTTGTGTTGCTCTGTAAAGTTAAACACAACTGAAAACACAGTAAAAACTCCAGTAAAAGAGTAAAAATCATTGCCTGACTTTTTATAGGACTGGAGAGTGCAGTTGTAGAGAACCTGTGTGTGATCCAAGGAGACTACCATGCTGCCTCCTAACTGAGGGATCCTTCACCAGGGTCTTATCCTGTTATGAGGCAGCTTTTAATTAGCATTTGTCACTGCCTTTCAGATATGCTATATTATGCAGCAATGTGATGGTCTCTTTGGAACAGTTCACTGTTTTGAAATATATGCTTTCAAGAAAACCAGTTGTTTTGCTTCCACTTGTGGCTCAAATGAAATACCAACTTGAATATTTCTAAAAACCAAACAGTATATGTTGTGTTTAATGGGATGGGAGACTAATTACATGTGAGAAAACAGAAATGACAACCTGTCATAGAAATTTCTTTACCATTATCGAAAACGACAGAGCATCACAAAATATTAGTCAACTTTCAGTGTGACAGTTCAATAGTGGATAAATGATGATGAATGTGTCAGACATTCATAGTGGCAAACTAGACGGTTCTAGTGACAAACTAGATGGTTCGGGTACTGAATTAGACAAGTGACTGAGGTGTGTGTGTGTGGGAGGGAGGTTTTCCAATTGCAGTGAGAACATAAAACAGTTTGAATAGCAACAAGAAAAATAGCAAGTGAGGTTGCCTTTAGGTTTAACAGGATATTGTGAATATAAAATTACCAAATTTTTCTTGCCTCTCAAACCACGAGATATCAGACTATTAAAATGGAATATACATATTTCTTCACACACAGGTGCCATATAAGGTATTGTCCTTTAAATACCCCAGATCACAATCACCAGTTTTAAACATTCAATTTACTTTCAGTGCTTTTAGATAATAAATTCCACAGGACACAGGTTTGGGTATGTTTTGCAGTTACCTTAACAAGCTTAGCTGTATATACCGCTTACTTGCTTACTTTGTTGTGTTTTTCTCTTATGTCCAAAACACTAAACTAGACTTCCACTTTCTCCTTCTCATTTGTTACCATACAGTCATCGTTCAAGCTGACAGTACTTCAGACATTAAAAAGCCACAAAACCAGATCTGATCATTGTCCATCCAGAGGGAAACTGGGGACAACCTGAAGTGTTTGATACTGCCCAGGCCCCTCCTGTCTTGTACGCCGTGGTCCTATCCTGGTCCATTACCTTTGCAGGTCCAGGACCAAGGCAGTTTGCCAAGACAAGGCTCTTTGGGACATACTGAGCTGCCCTCATAGTGCTTACAAACAGTCTGGGTCGCAGTGAACAGATTTCCAAGCAAGGAACTGTGCATTTGGTTTGCAACTTAAAGATTTTTAATAAACATCTGAATGATTAAAAGGTTTCTACTCCCCCCATGGTAAATATTTTACAATTAAAAAACTGTATCAAAGCAAAATTGGAAACCCAGAAGAGAAATAGGCAAAGTGAGTCTATGAAGTTTAGTTCATGTGCTCCACAGCATTAAACTGAAGTTAAAACTCTGCAGGGAACAGTAACTGACATAACTATATTTTTTAATTATTAGATACACTAACATATTGATTACATGACCCTCAAGTGTACTCAGCTTGCCCTGGCTCTTTGGAGTTCACTGCTACTTAACTTGCAGATTCAGTGAGAAAAAGGAGGTGTTTCTTTCTGAAGCAGTCGATAAAGCTCCGGTAAATTTAGATCATTCTGTATGTAAGGTGAGAGCAAACTCCAGAGAAGAAAAGAGCAAAGTATAATGCTAAACTTGGCCGAGTTCTGCAATGGGAGCTCAGCACAATGATAGAGAAACATATTTTGCCCCAGGTAAATAATAGTAAGTATCTAAAAAAATTAAAAAGTCATGATTCAGACTCAAGTAATGATTGCCTCCAAAATCACTGGAGTTATGCTGGTTTTATGTGGCTATATTGTGGGCAGGATCTGTCTTCTGAATGCTTTGCCCATATCCGTCAAGCCCTTAACTATCTGTCACTCCAGTAATTTAGCAGGTATCAACTTCCAGCTCTGCAGATCCCTCCGATCCCAACCCAGCCCTGCCCAGACCTCAGCTCTCGCTCTGTCCCCATCTCTTGCCTCTCCAGCAAGAAGGCCCAAGGGCTTCCCCACTGTGTTGCCCAGGCAAGTAAGGGCTCACTCTGCACACACATCCATGGCATCCGTCCCTAGCAAGATGAGCGTATGGCACAGTGAACCTGGAATCACAGAAATACCTGTCAAACAGTTCATGCATTTTGGGTGATGCACTGCTAAAAAGGCAGTGCTATGTTTCAGGCCTGGAGTTCACTGCTCAAGCTTATCAGCCAAATACCACTCTGGAGGCAGCACTACTCCCATGGGGAAGTGGGGGGAGAGGATGAAAAAGGATACACACTGTCCTATTCCTTGGCAATTCTTCTATAGAAGCCAAATCCTCACCTGATCCTACATAGGAAACAGATCAGCCAGTGAAGTGACAAGTGCTGCTCAGATAGTTGGAAGAAATAACCAATGACTAGTGCAAATGATCACAAGGGCATGCAAAATGAATTGTAGTAGTAGTCTAAATATGAACTGACATATTTGCATGGTATTTCACACGCTCCCACAGAAGTGACTCTGACAATTGTAACACTAAGAAAGCATCCATGATACAGTGAGACCAAGGATGTTCAAATATAAGGCCAGAACAGTAGGGTCCCACTGCCCCAAATTCACTTTGCTATAAAGGGGATTCCATGAACACATATCTCCTACAGTTCAGAGACATCAGAATCTGAGAAGCATAATGCAGTGAGTTAGGCCAAAGAAGCTTCATTTTCCTTAAATTTCCTTTTTTTCTTAATTTGCTGAATTTTTCTCTTATTCTGCCACCTGACTTTGCTGCAATTCTGGCCAAATTCCAGTTGAGCAATTCCCTTTTGTGTTTCTGATTTCTTCCTCTAGAAACTGAAACAGCTGCAGAGTTCTACCAGACAGAAACTTACACTTATGAGAATGTATCTCAGAGGTATGTTGTAAGAAAATTACGTTGGCAAAGAAGATAAGCATCAGGAAAAAAAAAAAGCCTTTATTTCACAATGTATACAATTTCTTTTTTCTTAATCTTAAATGCATCTCGTTATGTGGTATTGATTATTGTTATCATAGGACCAATGATCTTCTTTCCTACTTTATGGTTTATTTTAGTGGCTCTCAAATCTACAAGTAGTCCATAATCCTATGGTAAGTTGCTCAGAACTGGTCTATTGAGCCATATTAAACAACGAAAACATGATGACCTCCATCAAAAGCCTTGGCTAAGGTGAATGTTATCCAACAGAAATTGCAAGGGTTGGTACTGATTTGGGGGCCAAAAAGTCTGGCGAGTTTTATATCAGTAAAAGTCTGGCAGCTTCAACAGGATGCTCTTGATTTATGCTGGAATAAATGAAAAATTAATCACATCTCCAATTTATCACCTGAAGAAAGGAGAAATAAACCATCTTGGAATTCACAATTCACTATATTCTGAATCAGAAAAGTCCCTGGAGTAATCCAGTCTAAAGCAATGCCAAACCTTAGCACAGCATTATAGAAGAGAAAATATCCCTACACTGCAGACCAGATGTTATTCCAGAGTCGCCTCACTGTTGAAGCACAGCTCGCTTTGTTATTGCAGGGTCACTCGTGTATGTGGCTGCTGGTATACAGAGATCTTTCAGGAAAAGAATTAACAAGAAACACTACAAGATCTCACTATATTCTGCAAAAGCAAGTAAAATGGATGCATATGCCGCAAACATGATGAGTTTATATGCAAGTGCCTGTAGCCAAAGTGTTGGAGCAGGTCACTGTTACTGCTTTGTCCTCAATGTGGTGAGATGCATCTCCTTTTGACAACTGAAAGCTCCCTAGTCATATGAACATGGCAGGGCCAACCACAAGGGGTGTGGGATCACTGGCACGTCAAGATGTCCTGCGTTTCACCTAAAGAGCCCCCTTCTCTGCAGAAGGCACTTTCCTGCACATGGCTAAGGAGCTGCTGGGAGCTCTACGAGGATCCCTTCAGCTCGGGGCTGCCTCCCCACCCAGCACTGCCGCACTGGGCACCCGGCTTCTGCCATGCCTGTTGCACAGCTGGTGGCAGTGGAAAGAACCAAATGCTGCCTCGGATTGAACAGTGAACATTGGACTGCTGTTTTTTTCCAAAATTAGGATTTCCCCTGCCTAAGCTGCCTTCCTGATTCTCTGGTTCATATCGTTTAGGTTACTTCCTCAAACAGGTTCTGCAAGGGCTTTCTAGCAAAAAAAAGTGTGTATATATGTATTTTTAGACACATATATATACACACACACGTATATACACGATTATAGTGAGAGTGTGTCGAGCAGGGCTGTCTTATGCACCCACGCATTGGCCGCTCCCTTCAGACACTGCTGCCAAGAAAAGAGCCCAAAACGGGGCCTGTTTCCCCATCGCCATGGCAACGCTGGGTGCGAAGCAGCATTTCCTACAAGGCATCGCGCTGAGCCTCTGTGAGATGCTGCCAAGCGGCGGCAACCCGGGGCCAAGAGCAGTGCCCGCCGTGTGCCGCCCTGGGAGCAGCCGTCACCCCTCAGCCTCCCGCAGCTGCCCTGCTGTGCCAGCCGCCGCCATGACTTCTGCTGGAGGCCTGCGGGCAGATGCCCCGGTGCAGGGCTGGAGGAAAGCGTGGCAGCTGCCCGTGAAGGCTGGTGGGGGTGGAGGGGATGGATGGAGGGGTCCCAAGCTGCCGGCCTGCTGCCTCCTGCCTGCACCTGCCTTTACCCCGACCTGACTCGATGGGCTTTGTGATGTGGGGAACAGCTTACCTGAAAAAAACCCAACCAAACCTAAAACCCCGAAGTGTTGGCAAGCTTTTGACCCCACGCCATGCCTAGAGGCTGAGCAAGACTGGACTTTCTCTGAAATAATTGGTTTCCTCACTGCAACTCTGGCAACTAAGACTAACGCATTTTAAACAGTATGTAGGTTCAGTCAAGTTATTTTTTACTTCCTCCTCTTACTTCTGAGTAACATCTGACCGCAGTAACAGAAATTTAAAACCCTATGTTATATTTGCTTTAAGGCATGTGCACAAATCTAAAACCTGGGTAAATAATGAATAAAAGCTCATCCACTCTTTATTATACCAACCCACTTCTGTGTCCTTGAGAGTCTGATAATTACTGTAACAGCATAAGACTGAAACTCAGTGTGACTAGGTATAAATACCTTTTTTAAAATTTGGATATTTCTTCCTTGTGTGAACATGTCTGGGTGTGGATGGTCTGGTATTAGTGGGCAAAATGAGTGGTGAAGCGAGAAAATGCATTCTCACAGCTACCTTAGGCACCGCTGCAGAGAAAGCCTTCATAATACGAGGTGTGGTCTACAGAAAAATGTCCAAGCCATCCAGTGACTAAATATAAATTTCCTGCTTAAAGCAAACCAGCACTAATGCACTACCTGTTCTTGTCAATCCCCTCTTAGACCTTGTTAGTTCTTCCACTGAGAAGCACTGAAACTGGAGCTCAGCCCTTGTTCAGACACAGGGAATCCACCCAGGAAAGACATGCTGTGGATTCCCAACTGCTAGAAAAAAAGTGGTAAGAGGTTGCCCTGGAAAATTTCGTACCAGGGAATTCAACTGCAGAACACAGATCTAAAGGATTTCATTAATTCTGTCACTTTGCAGAATATTTTGTTTCTCTTCTCAGGCATCTATATGCATTCCTTATTTCATTAAAGTCATCACTTCATCTTCTTGCCTCCCCTTCTCCGTGCTCTCCCATTTCTTTTCGGCAAGGTCCTTCAGCATGCTCCTGATCCCCTGCAGCCCAGGGTCTCACCTCCCCTGGGGTTCTTGCCCATGTCCTGCTCTATTTACACCAGCAACTACTCTCTCCTTAAACGCAACTTTGCAAACATTATCTGGAACAATTCCTTTGTTAGAGGAGGAGAACACAACTGTGATCTTTGCTTTACTGCTCAAAACCAACAGAGTTGTTCTATAACACAGAAACTAAGAAAACAAGATTTCCTAGGGATTTGTGCCTCATGGCTGGTGTTTCTCATACCTAATAGGCACAATCTCTGAGCTAAGCTGGCTCCAATTGCAGGAAATTCATGGTTGCTTTTTCCTGTGTGAATTCTCTGGTGTATAAAATCGAGGGCTTCACAATGCAATCCTTCTTCTCAGTGGAGACGTTACCAGTGTCTCTCCCCTCTACGTGCACAACAAATCATGTAGGGAATTTACAATATCTAAATTCACTCTCAACCATGTCACACTGGCTGCAGTTGGACATGGATTAAAAAGCTAGACAAGGTGAATCAGAAGACAGATACCTACCTGCCTCAACATTCTTTTACTTAGGAAATCCAGCTGACGAATAAGTTTGTCAGGCTGCCTAATGTGTCCTATAACAGCAAAAGCAAAGCTTACCAGAGTTTGATGAAGGGGCTGGAGTAATGGCACTCTTCTGCTGAACTTCAGTGACGACAGTATTGTAACCCTCCCACCAAAACTTAAGCTATATTGTTCCCAACTATTATGGACATTCAGAAAGAGATACAAAAGCATGGTTTGTAGTAGCACAAAGGGCACCAAAATCACCACAATCATTTTCTGGTCAAAATGGTCAACTCTCAATTCCTAATGTTATATTTGATCCTGAACTTGGCAGGGGGAGAGAGGAATTAATCATGAACTGGGCTCTCTACAGATCACACAGTTTACCTTAAAATCATTAAATTCGACAAGTAATATTTTTATGTTATTTCCTGGGTTCTGAGCCTTCAGCTTTTAGCCTTCCTTTTTCCATTTTTTTCCTCCATGATTATGAAAGCTAAATCTTTGTCTTAAAAAAGACAAAATTCACCAACATTGAATTTCCAGCAACTTCATGGACAGCTTTGCCTAGTACATCTGAAAAAGTCATCCTCTTAGATGTCTAAATATAGCAGAAGGCTCAAGAATTAGAAAGTGGTTTTCTGATCAAAGATGCTTTAGCCGTTTCTGAAAACAGACTTATAAACTGTCCTTTGGCAACCAAATTAATTTTCAACTTCTTTCTCAAGCTGGGCAGACAGCTACAAACTGATTCTTTAGTCATTTTCAGAAACCTAAGTTTTAAAAATTTAATCTTTGGCTTGCTATCAGAGAAGATTTAGTCTCACAAATCAGGAGATTCTGGCCTCAGTGAGTCCTAATCATCCCCTGCCCCTGCCACTTTACAGCTCTATTTCTGTGCTTCTGTTTGGGAGGACTGTTTTTCCTCATACGTTTAAGTTCACTTCATGTCTTTGCCTAATAGGGAAGTTCAGGATGCACGGAGTCAGAGTCTTTCTTTCATTGCAAGAGGTTTTTGCACCTTTTGTTTTAGATATAAAAGACAATGAAACCTAACCGAGGACCACTGACAACTGTATTTCACCAAGTTACCTGTGCTGTAAATGCCAAATCTATATATAGAGATTTTTTCCTTAACCTAAGGAACGCTTGCATGTTTTTTTAAAACTGGTAAAACATTGAAATGCGAGATCCCAACTCTCGGCATTAGACAAAAGTTCAATACAGTTAACTGTCAACCACATCTTAATGGCAGCCAAACCACAGCTTCTTCAGTGAATAGTGCCTATTTCCTGATTTCTACCCCAGTCCATCATCTTTCAATTATTTTTATGAGAGAACAAAAGAGTCAAAATAAAATATTTGAAGACAGGTAATAGCTGCTGGCTGCTCCTCGGGCAGAGGAACAACTCTGACATGCAGTTAGGCACTCATTTGCCTGTCATGACTTACACAAGGCTCATCCCAGGAACCACACTTACCAGGAATCACAAAGTTTGTAAAGGCCAGTGAGATCATTAGAGCTATTTAATCTTGTCTCCTGACTAACACAGCTGATGCAATTCCATCCAGGTCGCATTCATGTTAGTAGCCCACGGTTGCACGATGTTGAAAACACAACCAGTTTATCACTGGGAATCTCTTCACTGAGCACATTTACCGCGCCTACTTCTTTCCTGATTCTTCCCAAAAATCACAGATCCCAAACTGGGTTCTTGTTTGGTGCCATACTCCGAACAAATTGCCCTGCTGTTCAGATCCCTCTTTTTGTATACTGAGGTTAGGCTTTTTGCCTTATGCTCTTTGTAGGAAACCACATTTAGTTGGCTATCAGTGATGACTCCCGAGGGCCTCTTAATAATCAGAGCTCAGGTTTCAGTCCTTCTTTTTCTAATCATGGCCTTGCATTTAAAATCAAAGGCAAAAGATACTAGAGCAGTTGCACATTATATCCCATCTGCTCACACCTTCTTCAGATGCTTAGGGATTAAGGGTAATCCCTTGCACCCCAATAAAAGTCCACATTTGGCTAAGCTACAAAAATAATCAGTTAAACATGTTAAATGTCTTTTCTTGTATAAAAGGGCTTCCTATCTTGCTCAGTGCAATTTTGAGAAGCATCGATAACATACAGTAGTTAGAATAATACAGACCGACTCAATGTTGAAAAGAGTATCTATCTGAAGTCTACTTAATTTTGTTGCTTGAGTGCAAGAGCACTCACAGCACTGGACAGGTTTCACTGTAAGGCATCAAGCTGTCACCCCACTTTCAAGTAACTGTATCCTTTCAGATGCCACAGTGGAAAGAATATTTACTGTGTTAAAGGGGGGAATTGTTGTAACAGAGATTTGCTGCAAAGGGAATCGTGCAAGCAGGTCCGTCCAGCAGGTCTCAAAAAGGAAACAACACACTTGTTTTTGTATCAAATAAGACCCCACTTGTAGAATTGACTAAAGATGACTTAAAGATACCACTGGTCACTGGAGAGCCATCACTGTGGCGTTACAGTGTTCCAACATCCGTGGCTCATGTGGCAACCCCTGGTGACAGCAGGAGTGGCGCAGCGGCCTGCTGCATTGGCTCCAGTCTTTCCTGCATACTGGGCATGAGCAAGCAAAGCTGGTAATACTGAAGTTTCACTCCCCTTCCCTCCTTCTTCCTCTCCTCTGCTACAGAGCCCCGATAACCAGGACTCAGGCCAAAGGAAAGACATCTGTATTCAGCAGCAACAAGGACAAACCTTTTCTCCTTTTGCTGACAGAGCGTGACCAAGAACAGCAGTGAGCTTAAGAAAAATCCCCACGAAAGTTGCATATATGCAAGCAGAAAAATGAAAAGCATTTTCCATCTAGCATGCATTCAGCTCCTCAAGGAGCATAACACCACACTGGTGTGTTGCCAAGAGTGTGGCAACTCCTCTGCGGAGATACTTGGGTGAGCTGAATCAGTAAGTTTTATTTAACTGTCAGCCCTTCCTACGGCACTGTATCAGAGTCAAAAAACGAGGCTTCATCCTCATCTGACTCTCGGCATATACTGGCTGTTGGGATACTTCAGGCAGGGAGAACTTGAGCCAGGGCTTGGAGAAGTACTAACAAAATTAGTAACGTATCAACAACATCTGATTTTCAGAAAGAGCTGAACCCATCCTAAGAAAGTGAAACCCCTCCGTGGAGCTGGGCAGGAACAATCCATGGCAGCAACTTTTGGAGTTTTTCTGTCTGGAGGTTTGCGTACTGGCAACTGAATTCTCAATGTTTGAATTGGTCTTTGAGGCCAAAATATGAACTCACTTTGGTTTACTCAGTCTAGACTTGTTTTCTGAGCAACCCGTTGAGACTCTCTGCCTCAAAACAAAATACAGGATAGTGATAGTCCTCCATATAGCCAGGTTATCCTGCTGAGAAGCAGAAAAATAGACTGCGCTGTCCCACCAGCACTTGAATCTATTTCTAGTGATTTATTTATAGGTGAAAAGGCAGGAAAATTGTCCTCCTAGCTCCATTCAAAAATACCAATTGGCTATAAATGTTCCCAGCTTTCCATCAAGGGATTTTTTTTTTCCTCCTTCCAACCGCTCTGCAGTTAGTGCTATCTTGTACTGTCTCTCTCTAGATGTACCCATTGCAAGGGTACATTGTCAACAATGAAGAAAGCAAGCACTCTGACAGGCTGTTCTCCACCCCTTTCCTCTATTAGGAGAGAAATGCTGGTTATAGATGGGTTAATTATTACATTCAATGTTATCCTTCTGGGAAGCAATGACAGGTTACTCTCGAGACTGTTATTGCAGATAAACCCTTAGGGCTCTTCCACTTACCCTACAGCTAGAAGTCCTTGAGTGGCTCCCTCCTGAGCAGCCTTTCTGAAGAATTTTTCAAACATAACTTCCTTCATTTTGGTGAAATCCTTTTCTTGCTGGTCGGGAAAGCTTTGAGTTTGGTTTAGTTTGTTTTCTGTGTTTAGTTGTTTTGTGCCTCTGAACTGATGGCCTGCTACAGCCAGTGCCATTTTTGAGACTAGATTCACATGACACTTTGCAAAACACAAATTCTCTTCCTCTGAAAATTGTTCTTGCTCACTTGTTATTTCTCTTCAGGCAAAAAATAAAGTAATTCAAACCGCAAAATCTGCAATTTTTTATATACATGAGACACAATGTTAATCTTACCATGTTTCAACATCGATATGCATAACTTGCCTACCTCAAAGGATTTTTGAGGCAGAGTGTAATCATATGCATTACCAACATTAAAATCCATTTTAACTTAAACTGCCTCCAGTCCCTCCAAGTAGGCCTGTATCATAACTAAACTGTTCAGACACGGTCATTTCTTGCCTTCTGCTCCGGCTTCATAAGTGATCTCTGGGAGATGGTTTTGGAGAAGGATGAAAACTAACAATCTAGAACTATTTTAAGTGGCTATCCATTGATCTGGTACAAGTTCAGTAGCATTTCCCTTAAGACTGACCCAGACCTACCTGATTATATATATAATAATTTATTATTAATAATAAAATGTTTTTCTTACTTTTACCTTAAGCAGGCATGGGGCATATGTGCCTGCTTCGTTTTACCTTACAAGGTGCAGGACAGTGGAAAAAGAGGCTCTGCACCTTAAATTACTACATTTCCAGTAACATTGAACCCACAGGAGTTACAAATTGCACACACCCTGCCAACAAGCTGCTTTTCGAGACCCTGCAGCCCTGTGGCTAAACATGTCCCAGCGCTGGTCCCCCCAGGAGAGATGGGGAAGCGGCCCCCCAGGCCTCGCACTGTGCCAGCATGCTGCGCCATGCTGTGAGCAGGTCCAGGCTTGGCAAACTGCTGAAACCTGCTGCTGCCCAGCTGCACAAACTGGGGATGGTGTTTCCACTGGTAAAGCACCTCATGCAAGCAGCCCTGCTACAGAGAAATGCGGCCCCAGCCCTGGCACTCAGGCTCGGCATAAGCCACGAGCGTGCCCATCTCCTCCACCTGTTCCAGCAGCTCGGGGGCAGGCTGGGCCCTATGTAATATTGAAGTGACGCCGTCACAAACCTCGCTCCAGGTCACAACTGGAAATCGCCACTTCTCCCGGGGAAGGAAGCTGTCCTCGCACCCCCTGTCCCCCACCCTCCCCAGGGCACCGCGCTGTGCCTGGGGTAGGCTCCTCCACAGCCTGGGGGCGAAGGGGGGCGATGTGGGGCCATCCGGCAGGGCGTGCGGTGAGGGCCGAGGGCCGGGCCGGGCCCCCTCTGCCGCTGCCGCCGCTGCCTGCGCTGAGTCACTGCGCTCCCACCCCTGCACCGACACGTTTCTTAAATGGATGACTGGGAGTATGTGATTTCCATACCAATGAGTCTCCCTAACGCAGCCTGCCCCAGCTCCTCTTTCCCCTCACGTTAGCAGGAAACTCACATGAAATGAATTATTAAAACCTCTGTTAAAAGCACCTTAGGAAGGGCTGCCTCCTCTGCCTTAAGCAAACACAGAGGGCAGTGAGGCAAAGACTTCGCTGTCTGCTCTGCAGCCTTCCCACACAGGTCCCCTGCCTCTGCCGTGCCGCATGACTGGCAGAAGCATGGCACCACTTCCCAGGTTTTTTTTGAGGTGGATCGGAAATGCTTTTCCTCCTTCCTCCATTTACTTTTTCAGCCCAGCTTCTCTGGTGGTACCTCAGCCCACGGGGCAGACAGCCCCTCCAGAGAGACCCCACAGCCATGGCCACTGTACCTCACACACACTGGCCCCACCGACTCCTCCGCCTTGGCTTAACCTCCCTGTCTTCTTTTTTTCCTCTTTTTCCTTTTTTTTTTTTTTTTGAGACGTATCAGCTTTTTAACACCTACTTGTGTTTTTTGACAGGACAAGAACTATCATGCCTTTTGGTTGCATGTTGTCCATGGAAACTGGGTTTTACAGATCCCTGTTTGGTTACAAAGGACATCCACAAAATCCACAATCACAGAAAGATTTAATAAAAAGGCAGTTTTCTTGCACAAAAAGCTCCTGCATGCTCCTGGCTTTCTGCCATAGGTAACTATTAATTTGAGTTTTTCCACTGCTTACAGTACATATTCTTGCTCACAGAAATCAGATCCTCACTCATGTTTTCCCTTTGGCCACTGCTTTAGGCAATTGCTTCAGCTGCTTAAATCGTCTTGCTCAACAAAGGGGCTTTGATGCCAGATGTCAGACAAATAAGAAGGCAGAGGACAGTATTTTAAAAATACTCAGGTTCTTGTGGATATGAAGTAGCATCAAGCAGAATTTCAAAGAGAAAATGGTTAGAGAGGGGCCTTGTTCCTGCACGTAGAAAGCTTGGGCACTTTGGTGGGATACAGAGGTTGAGTGGAATGGGTGGAAGGTCTCCATGTCCTGCTAGAGCAGGCAAAATTATTAAAGAAAGGTTTCTTGTGTGGTTTTGATAGTTATGAATAGGAAATGCACTTCTGTGAATATTCTGTATCGCTTAATTAAAACGAGCTATTTTTGTGAACACTTTTGACCATGAATCTTTTTCTTGAATATTCATTGACAATGGGAGGAAAGGCATGAGCAGAATTTATGGAAATTAATTTAAAATCTGAATGACTATGCTTGAGATTTTTTTATTATAGTCATTACCTATTTGTTACATATTTTTTATTTCTAATGTTGGTTTGATTACCTAAAGATAGAAACAGATGCACAGCTACTCGCACCGCCTAACAATTGTTCAGTTATGACTGTAACTAATTATTCATGTTACATAAGGTCCCTCCAGATTTTTTCTTTAGTGAGTTTGCATCGGTCACAATTTGAAAACCATTGGAAATCCAGCCGAACAGTGACAGATTCTGCCCTAGGTCTGGTCCTGGTGTACATTTCTAAAGGCACATGTGGACCGGAGCTGAGTAACTAAGACAACAGTCCCTGCTGTGCCTCCAAGACTGATGCTTTATGAGGCCCAGCAAAGATGGCAGGGATGAAAGGAAAAGCTCTAAGAGCAGAAAATACTCTGTAGCATATGCTGCTCTGGAGGCTGTGGGCTGATTTGGGCTGTGGAAACTACTCTGATATGTGCCAGTGGCTTTTCTGGTCCCTGATATAGCTTGAAATCCTCAGGCACAATGATGCCTTAAACTTCCCCCAAATCCCTAGGCAATGAAATGATTACCCTAAAGCTTCTTTGCCTCTGGAGATGAAGCATGGTCCCAGCTCAAGTGTCTTCCCTTACAGCACTGGAATAATGCTTAAAAGAACTAACTAGAAATCCCAGGGCATTTGAGCAGATCCTAGAGGACTCAGACATCAAGTTAGGACGAAGACAAAGCTTTCTGATCTTCTCATTCTATTAAACTGCACTCTTTCAGAGCCTGAAATAGCAGAGCAATGCCTGAGGGTACAATGGTGAGGCCTCTACCAGGATTACAATGCATCAGTTATTTCATTATTTCTAAAAATGTTTAAAAGAAGACCAATCTCAACACAGCTTGGTATAAAAGAGGGAAAAGAGAATGAAAAGGGGAAAGGTTTATATTTGCGTGTTTATCTTATATTTCTGTATTAAAAGTATCAGTATACATATTGTCTATATTCCTCTTAATTCATTATCCAGAGACTATTAATCTCTTTAGGTGCCAGTATAGTACATTGGACATCACAGGACTATTTAGGCCTGGTTACATGTGCATCAGACCCGGGTTTGTAGGAAGCATAGTCCAAGGATGCTGCTGTGAGCAGGGCCACAGGGTGCTAGCATTGCATTAGCAAAAATAGCAGCAGCCAACGGGAGCCCGTCTTGGCCTTTGTTCATTTACTTCATTTCCAGAAACAACTTTTCATACAGAACAAGAATTCAATACAAAACTAATAGACCATAGTAAAGTACAGCTCCAGAAGGGGGACTTCACCTGAGAATATCTGCCTCATTGGACTTCTGTCTGTTGGTTTCTTTAGCTTGTAAAGGGATAGTAATATCTGCTTCTCCCAGTGCCTGATGAGGCGGCCAAAGCCATTAGAGACTGATGCGTCTGACAGAGGTGCCCTGGCAGGGCAACGTGTGCTGCAGACCACTCCTGCCCTGGTAACAGTGCCAGCGCCTACACATGGGATGGGAACAGACCAGGAGTCTGGGCCTGTGGCATTAGCGCTGCTTCAATTCCCTTCTAGAATTTGACCACTCCTGGTCCCATTACCATGTCACAAGTAGATGTCCTTCCCTGCAGCAAGCAGTTGTGCAGCCAGGCTCTGTGCTTTAGTTTCTCTGCATGGAAAGAAAAGAACACAGCGTGGCAAGAATGAGAGGTTGAACTCGGTGCAATGCCCCACATTTTCTGGAGGGCAGGCAGTGGCATTAACTGTAATGCCAGAGGTAGACTTTTCATCCTGAAGGGACAGAGAAGATGAATTATATTCTGACATGAATTACAAAAATATCCACGATTGTGTTAGACGGGATTAAAAACATTTTAAAGGGCAATTCATTCCCATGTTTTTAGTCTAGGCTAAATACTAAGTAGGAGTAGAAGAAACCTCCCCTATTGGCAGATTATTCCATAGGCATTCGATGCATTTTCTTATGGCTTCCCCGGAGGGAACTGATCTTTGAATGGGGATAGTCCCAGAAGCAGGGTACTGGCTAACACCGGCTCTGCTGGAGGGTGAAAATCCTTATTCCAAAAGCCAAAGGGGGTCTCCTTATTTATCCACTATTTGTCTCTGTATTGTACTGTTCAAAAGTCAAACCACACAGTTCATCAGGCTGGTGGGCATGCATTCACACGGGCATGTTGGTTACTACTTAAAGCCCTTCAATACCCAGGGATGAACTGAACACATTTACCAAGGTTAAATAGGTCTGACTGCTATTGGTCTATCTGTCTCTAACGTTATAGGACTGCAAAAAATGCAGAATGTGAATTTTTATGTATTCTAGCACCCCAGCTATATACATATGTATTCCCAGGCTCAGTAGAGCTTCTCACAGATGGATGCATACAAGGAGAAACACACAGAAATGTGGAGCGGCTTGAACTCAGTTCCTGCCTTGCACATCTGCAGCTCTAGGGAGAAAAGAGACTGAACTCTGAGCCTGTTTCTGGGTCTGCATCTCCTGCTCTCCTGTACCTGCAGCCTGTGACAGGAGCATCTGGGCACTGAGGGAGCTCCTCATGGCTCTCTAGAAATTGAAGCATCCAAGATGTGTAGTCACTTTTGAAAATCCTGGCACGGGAGGAACCAGGAATACAGGAAGACATAAATGTAGAAAAGGAATAGAGACTGAGACACCTGGCTGCCAGAAAGCTTCTGGTTCTGAACTGGAAGGTCCTTTTCTATCAAGATACTCTCCAAAAACAAGAATGGTTAGGATAACTTGCTACATCCTCAATAAGGTTATACAGAACATTTTCAATCAGCTCCCTGATTATTTCAGTGTTTGACTGATTAAGCATACCAAATAACGTCATCTAAGACCCATGCTTTATCAATACAAGAATATCTATCTTAAATGTATATTGTCCACTGTTCCACATTGAGTAGTTTACAATCTTTTATATTCTTATTCTAACAAAAACCTTATAGGGGAAAGGTGTCTTTTACTAACGTGTAATGGTTAAGTAACATATCCAAGGTCACCCAACTCTGTAGCTGGCCAGAAGCACTTTGAGCATCCAAGTTAGTGCTCTAATCAATGAGGAGCTTTTCCAGAAAAGCATATAGCCTCCTAAGATATGCAAATACCAGATTTTAAAAATGTAATAATCTGCAAATGCCTCCAGTCGCTGTTCTCCTTCACCAGTAATCAAAGCAGGTAAAACAGAAGTAAATTCCCTACAGCCAACTTTCCACAAAATCTGTTTTAGGAAAAGGAAGAGCTGTCCAAAGGAAAATGAGACCTATGCAACTTCTAGGAGCTCCTGAAAGCTATGGTTGTATGCTTACATTATGTGTTGCTATAGTAATGCCCTTTTCCCATTCAAAATTCACCCTGTGCTGAGATCCACAGAACAATAATGGGCTTTGTGAATGCTAACCCTTTGTCTTTCCATTTTAGAAATAATTGGGTAGCCCAATGCCAGGTGTACTGTACCTGTCATCCTACTAAGAACACACTGAAGAAAAAGAGAAGTTATTATTTCCTTCACAAACATGGTATTTGAAAACTAGGGATTTTTAGGAAGAGGAGGCAATACCCAAAGATCAGTGGCCACTTTACTGGCTCACTCTACCCAGTCAGTCCTTCGGGACGGTTTCCATTTCTGGACAATGCAACATAGAGCCTATGACAGGGATGCAATGATGGACACTCCAAATCTCTATAGCCACCTGGCACTGCCAGCATGTTCTTACTCATCCTTGCCTGCATAATGCATTGCTGTAGTGTTGTCAGTGAGCACTGCAATAAATGGCAGAAATACCCTCTGCTTTGCTGAGCTGCCCTGAGCTGACAGGGAAGAAAGTGTCTCCCCAGACCAGTGTGGAGTCATATGTAGCCAGATTTTCTGACTGCAGGATCTCCACTATGACTTTGGTCCTGTTGCAGGCACCTCTGTAATCTCTTTTTTATTATTTAGGCCCTTAAGTAGGACTGTGGTTGGCTCTAAGGCCTTTTGACTGATGGGGATCCCTGCTGAGGGGTATTGTGCAGGCACAGTGTGCTTCCCCTCATGGTGTGCACTTCCCAGTGTGGTGAGATGTGGTGCTGGACTCGGTGCTAACGTGTGTGCTGTCCTCACATAGCAAAGGTGGGGATACAGCACAAAAGGATCCTACTAAGTTTTGTGTCATTCTGGTGAGGACGGACGCCACCTATTCCCAAAGTAAGCTGTCCCTGGTGGGTAAACATGCAGGTTAAAGTACAGACATTAGCTCACAACAGAAAATGATACTTCAGAGAAGTACTGGATAATTAGTACCTGGGAGCTTGTAGACCTCTTTTCCATCTAAAAAACCCTAACCTTTTGGGTTCCTTCTGTCTATGGATAGGTTTAGCCTGAATCTCTTGTGAACAGCTTGTATCAACAGGGAGCCTGGCAGAGAGTGCTAAAAGAGAAGTACTTACACCACTTAGTGGCACTGTGCGTATGCTGTCCATGCACTTTGAGGTTGCCATGTTAGCTGCAGGATGTATTGTGTCCCTTCTACTGCTTCTGTAAGGCTCTGGCTGATGCTTGAATTCATAAGGATTACATTATTAATGTTATTCTTAGATTTTCCCCAGTGGGATACCCAGTGTTCCCACTAATCCTGTCATTGGCAAAAAGCTGCAAATATAGGGCTGATTTTCTCATGGAGATGCCAGGGAGAAATGTCTACTGCTGATGGAGGCCATGGACAGACTTGTCAGTCCTTGGTGCTGGAGGATTTCAGACCTTCCAGCCCACGAGGGCTCACAGGTGGGGTCAAGCCCCAGCAGACCCCATCTTCTTCAAAGAAAAACTTGTATTTACAAGTTTCTCTTCACCACAAATATTTTCTTGTCACCTTGACTGCAGCATATCGGTGTCACTGTCCACTGAGAGACTGTCACTTCTCTGCTGAAGAGCAGGAGCTTTTTTATCAATGAAGAGCATACCATGCTGTATGAATTAAAGGATCTAGTATTACAATGTTTTACTTAAAGTCAATGGAATTGCTCATGTACGGAACGCAAGAACCGGTTTACTGGGTCTCTACTCCATCATGGATCTCTTATTAGTTTTGCCTCTTTCTTGTAGCTTCTTCCTGCAAGCCATTTGCCTTGTAATTCTGCCTGTTGTCGAGAATAAAGTCCAGATAGCAGAGTCTAATATTTCAGGATCTTTTTGTGTTTAAAAACCCTAGTTTATGACAAGGGCACTTTACTAAATTTAAAAAAAAAAAAAAGAAAAAATTATGTCAAAACCCCTTAATAAGTGGGTATGTCCCTTTCAACATATTTCTTTCTACTTGTCATCTGGAAAGGATAAAATATGGCAGGTTTTTTTATTTGACACACAATAGGCTCTGAGTGACTTGTTATGTAAATTACATTTCGTTTAAGTTCAGCTTTAGAGTAAAGAAAGACTAAGTAACTATTTAAATGAAGAAGGAAATTTACAGGCTTGTGGGAAATACTATTCAATGAATAAGACCCCCTAGCAGAGAGAGTATGGTATAGTGTAGGGGGGGTATTAAAAATCTGACCAGAAAGTCAATATCTGTGTCATGTATTTTTAATTGAAAAACACCAAGTTTGGAGTAACAGAAAAAAAAAAGTCTCCTCTCAAAAAATAAAACCTTAGATCACCCAGTCCAACCACAATAAATTAAGTTAACAGCTTTAGAAATGTCTCTGAGTCTGTCGTAAGGCTGTGTTACCAATAGGTTGTTGAGACAGGCTTTTGCTGAAAAATCTTCCATGAACCTGCTGCACAAGCCCTTTTCAAAATAAGAAAGTCTACTTCCCTGAGGACATAGGCATTAGACAGCACTGCAAAACTGCACATTGAGCTCAGCATTATCCACAGCCCACTGACACATTCCTAGCCCCCCCCCTC
>NW_008824356.1:12742786-12756543 GCF_000699105.1 Pygoscelis adeliae | reverse complement strand
CCCCCCCCTTCCCCCCCCTTTTCCTTTTTTGTGCCTGCTTAATGCTCTCCCCAGGATGTCTGTGCTGACGGTGGGAGATGAGGGAAGGCAGGAGGAGGCAGGGTGCAGGTCATGCCCCAAATTTGCTATTGTTTCCACCAGAGGTTCATATGATGTTTACTGCCAGGGTAGCGCTGTGTATGTGAGACTCTACTGTGTAGAGTAGACAAGGCTCCTGATAAGAGCAACTGGCAGAGATTTAGTTTCATTAATCATAACCCATTGGTGTCAATGGTAAGACTCTTCATGACCTCAGTGGAGCCAAGATTTCAATTCAGACAGTCTAAGCCTGATCAAAGCAAGTCCACATGAGACAATGCTTAAATCATCAGCAGAAACCAGCTGACTATGAATCCTTCTTGAACAGATGAAAGAAATAAATAGTGAAAATTTTGGGGTCAATGCCTGTAAAGGCAATGGTTCAGTCTTGCGCTCCATCAGACTGCAGCTTCATGAATTACCACTCAATCCTGCAAAATGAATCATTGTGTGGAATTAGGTAGATTATCTAACCTCCATCTAGTACAAGTTTCCCACCCATAAAGTGGGAATAGTAAAATCTGAGCCCATCACTCACTGCTCTGAGAATTAACAACACGGCTTGAGCCATGTCTGGTGTAGGTGAAGGGCTATGCAGGATGTCTTCAAGCCATGTCTTTAGTCAGTACCCTACTGTTGAGATTCAAGTTCTGCAGAAGATATAGCTATAAAATATATGTAGATTTCAATTTGTAGAGAAGGCAGTGTGCACATACCCAATATTGGAATAGAATTCAGGCAACGTTATGTTAGTATCATTACCTAATCTGGTCTTCACTTAGTAGTTAATAAAAGTCAGGCTGGAAAGCTACACTTTCACTACCATTGACTTTCAGATCTTTTCTCTCTGATTCATTTTGCCAGCATAGTCTAAATGAGACTGTGTATGCAGGAGGGAACTGCAACTGAGAAAAATATTAAAAACACCTTGACAAGCCCTGATTCATTATTAACTTTTTTTTTCGTACAGAATTGTCAAAAGTGAAAGAAGACTAGAAGCTTAAGTTAGGGATTTAAACCTCAATTTCTGTCTTTATTAACACACCAGGTGCAGATTTTTGCACTACAATGGTCCACGGTCCACTGAAGTGAAAGCTTTAATGGTGTTCAGTTGAAGTCCTAAATTATGTATTTTCCACTCTTTACAACGGACATTTACTACTCAAAAGCAGGCAACGTTCTTGTCTTCCCATCTGTATTTGTTTATCAATAAAGCCTTCCCCTTTGATAGTTTAGGAATGACTGTGAATTCCACAGTCATTTTCCTTGTCATTTGTTTTTTGGTGTGAAAGAGGTATTTAATCTGGCATAAAATAGACAGACTCAGTTGCTCTCAGTTACATACTAGTATAAATTCCCCATATCTCACTGAAGCCCAGGGCCTGATTTTTCCTGCATTTATGAGAGTGTGATTTCACTGATACTAGTGGAGATCTGTCCTGAGCTGCAGCAGGGTCACCAGGAGCCCTGCAGGCTCAGGTACCACGTGTGAAGAAGGGTTTCTCTCTGATCTAAATCAAATGCAGACCAAGATTAACACCACTGACAGCAGCTAGATTATACATGCACGACAACACCCCAGTCAGTCACTCCAATCTAATCTACACCGTACACATAACAATACAGCTCTGTCAATTATATTTCAGTAATGTATTATTAAAATACTTTCTATAGCATACAAAGCAGGAGTGAAAACAGTATGATGTGCAAGGGAATAAAACTCTTAAAGATTTACATTAGCTGAATATTATCATGAATAATCCCGATCCTAAAAAATTATGGAAAGATCCCTTTTTTCCCCCCAGAGCTTTAAGCCCTCCATCTTATTCCTTTATCAACAGCACTAAAAAAGTGAGTGAATACCCAGAAGTAGGTCACGATTGCTAATATCCAAGGATACCATGTTTCTGTGGTTACCTTAGCGTTCCCTCGCTTTCTCCCCCTCTCTGCCTCTCTCGAACCAAAGCACAGCCCCCGTACCGCCACTCCACACCAATGCCGCATCACCCACTTCAAAGCTGCTGCTCCCGATTTACACCCACGTTACCACATAGGGTCCGCACCACAGCTCTGGGCTCGCATCTGAACCTGTGATGCCCGTGCAAAGAGAGCCGGGAGCTGCGGGGTGCCAGGGCCAGGTGCCACCCTGTGTCTGTCAGGCTGTCTGTCCCCTGCCATGCTGCATCAGCACCTTCCCCAGATGATGGACAGGACGCAGCAGCAGAGCTGCCAGACACTGGCACCCCGGGACCCTCGGCCCAGCCACACCTGATGGGGTGCTGCGCGGGAAATAGGCTGGTGAGTACGAGGACACCCTGTAGCCCTACAACAGCACCCGGAGTCAATCAGAGAAATGAGGTGCAATTCTACGGTGTTGCTGCAGCCCCGATGCCCTCACGCATGGCTGAAGGGGATGTTTCTCTTGCACGCGTTCCAGCTAGGATGGCATAAAATAGACTGAGGCTGCGGATGCGGAAACAGAGAGGCAAAGCTTGAGGCATAAACACAAAGCAAATCACACCGTGGCAGCTGTGTACAAAACAGGCCGGCTGTGCATTTGAAAGCGTGAGAAAGGAGCAGGCTGTGTAGAGAAAGACAGGCTTCTGAGATGTGACAATTTTAGCACTGATTCATCATGGGGTAAATTTCCCACAAGTGGGGCTGGGCCACAGTGTTTAAAGGGCTCTGCATTGATTCACGTTTGGGCAGGCTTTGCACCAGGCTTTTGCTCGAATGGGAGGTTCTTTCCCTTTTTTTTGACAGGACCCATGGGGTGGTAGAAGTTGCTGAGACAAACAGCCTGGCAGCTGCGGTTCATTTTCAGCAGTCCTATAAAGTACTGTGACTATTAAGCTCGCTGGCTCTAAATTTGGGACATATTTGCCCTATTTGTTGTTGACACCAAGGTTCATGCCAACCAGCTCCCTTGTTAGACTACTCAGGGAGTGCCCACAGCAATGGGAGGCACATTGGTCCAGACAAACACATTTGCAGAGTTTGGATTAGAGCTCCTGCCGGTGCATACCAGCACAGCCCGGTGGCGGATGTTTTAAGACCATATGACTAGAAGCGACTGAATTACTGAATCCAGTCATGATTTCAGACTTCATGTAATACTTCTGTAATAATCCAGAAGAGTCCAGATGTCATCTACTCTATACCAAGCAGCTCCCAGCACCCTATCAGCCACCCTCTGACAGTACTTGCAAAGAACTGTGTGTCAATTTTAACCATTTTAGGTACCTGCTGAGCGCCAGATTTAAGCAACTTTCCACTTTGTCAAATTAACACTTCTCTTCTGTCCAATTTTCACCCAGCTCATATAGCCTTCATATCTGCCTTCCTGTTGCTGTCAGCCCAAAAGAATACCCTTGGAAGTCAGTCTTGATTGAAACTGAGGCTGTAAGTGTTTTAACTTTGAATTACAGTTATTTTGCATGTGAACTGGGTGATCTCCAGGGCTTGGGCTAACTGCTATGCAAATGTGTACAGATCCACCAGCTTTCTACCTGTAAGCTGGTAAAGAAGGAAGTGATCAGATAAAGTGGGTAGAGTAAAAAGCTTTGAGCTCTTGTGGATACATAGGCTGTTCATGGAGTTCTAGGCAAAAAAGACCATCAAATTATATCACAAACCGTCAACTTTCACTCAATATCATCTGCAGTGAATCACAAAAAATGTGTGTTTGCCTGAACCTTTCAGAAAGGAGTTTAGTCCTCATCTGACACATCCAGAGGTGAAGAATTTGGCACTTAAAATTTGTTCAGTCAGAAAACATTCCTACTGCTAAAAAACAAATTATGCCTAATTTCTCATTTAAATTTGTCTGGTCAGCTTCAGTTTGCAACTATTGTTTCTTATTATGCTTTTCTCCAGTAAATTGAAGAGTTCTTTAATACCTGGTATTTTCTCACCATGAAGGTACTCACACTGTAATCAAGCCACTTCTCAATCTTCTTTTCGATAAACATAGCAGGTTAGGCACTCTGAGTCTTTTACTAGAAAGTATTATCTCAAATTATAATTCTAATTTTCTCAAAGCCTTTTTGGAGCTTTTTTCTGCAACCTCATCATTTTTTCAATATTCTGCTGGAAATGTGGACACTCAAGCATTATCCAGTAGTCCACTAGAAGCGTCACCAATGCTATTTGCAAAGGAAAAATCACATTACTGCAAGTTATTATTCCCCTCTCTACTCATCCAAGAATCACGTTTAGCCCTCTTTTTATATTAACATCTGTCAGCTAATGAGTTGCCAAGCCAATTCTTTGTGGAGATTTATTTGTAAATTGTCCAGATATACTGATCTAAATTGTTAGCTAAGTCGCACACACCATTTGACATCTCCAGCTCCTGGAAGTCAAGTAGTCACTTCAAGGGCTCATTTTTCCATCCGTATGCCTGTAACATACAGGAATGCAATTGTACATGCCTGTCCACCTGTCCCTTCTCAGGTCATACAGTCCACTTTCCCCACCATGCCCCAGAGCATCGCAGATCTGTGATTTCCAAAGCTGAACATACAACCTTTAGTGCTAATGCAGCTTTGCAGTTTGCATGGTTCTGGCATTATACTCAGTCTCTGCAACAACCAAAATTTCCGGAGAGGAAGCTACAGGCTGCCCTTTCACAAAGTGTGGGGTAATCCTCTGAGCCCAGGAGGACACGGCAAGCAGGGAAGGAGGCACCTTTCAGACAGAGAAACACTGCGATGGAATTGGACAGAGGGCCAAAATGTGCAGCAGCAGCAGCAGACAAAACGGGCAGGAGACATGCAGGCACGGAGGAACTGCTGTGCTGGCTGCCTTCTTGAGCAAACCCTCCTTTTTTCCCCACCATCAACCTCTGTTCTTCAGCTTGTCACTTACTGTTTTGCCTTTTCCTCCACCCTACTTTCCACTACAATGTCCTTTCTTCTGCTGCTTTTTATTCCCAGTCAGCTCATTCCCACTTAAACTCACCCTCCCCTGCCAAATCTCTTCATGGAAACAGCATTTCTCCTGCTGCTTTCACACCCCTCTTTTGGCTCCTGTGTGTCACCCCCTTATCCCTTGTCCTTCTCCTCCAGGAGATTTGAATGTCTCTGGGGCAGGAACCACCTGGAGCCATGTTCACCCAGTCCCTTGTGCAACTGGGCCCCTCTGCTTGCTAATTTTTTTTAGCTGCTATCCTAATAAATGTGACTAATTGCAATAGCACTGTGATGTCTAGTAGGAGAGACTGATGAAATAATTGTGTAGCAGGGATGAAACAGCCGGGCTGATGGTGAAGCAGAGCAGGCATTAGCTGTGCCAGCCTTACATAACATTGCAGGCTGAGTGAGAAGCACCCAGAAGGAACTCACTTCTTATCTCACCCCTTCCTCCCCCTTTATTATGAAAAAAAAAAAAAAAAAAAAAAAAAAAAAAAAAAAAAAAAAAAAAAAATGGTATCTTATTTTGAAAAAAAAAAAAAAAAAAAGAAAGAAAAAGAAAAAAAAAGGATAAATTTCCTTTATTGCTGCTGCATGCCTGGGTGCAGGTCCCTTGGCTCGCGGTGGAGCAGGAGGGACAGCCACCACACTGTGCTGGCTCAGGACTTGCTCCAGCTCTGATTCCACACGGTTTGCTGGGCACAGAATCAGGTGTCACTGTTAAAAAATGGTTCTCTGCCTTCTGATTCATGATGACTTTCTTCCCATCTTGGAGTGGATGTGAAATATAATTTGAGTTTCAATATATGGCTGGGGTGCCTTTCTTCTCTCGTTAATTAGTTATAACCCTTGCCTGGTACTGACGCTTATGTCGCTTTAGATGGCTGGTATCTGCTAACCACCCTTCTGAAAGATTACAAAGGAGCCATGAAAATGAGAACAGGGAGATGGACGGGTGGATGGATGGATGAGGGATGCCTCTATTACAAGGAGCGAGGACAGAAAGCTTGGATTAGGGTGAACAGCTGGTGCGGATTCAATAATCAACTGCTCTGAAAGAAAAGCCTATTTTTTCTCATCCCATGGCATTAGAGAACAGGATACCAGAGCTGCCAACCTTACAATTGAAATCTGCCCACACAGAATAGCAAATTCCCCTTGGCTTGCATTTAAATGCTCCTGGCTCATTATAACTCCATACAGCCTTTAATACATACATGTGGTCTGCATATTATCCTGCAAACAGAGCGCTGCACTGCTTCTCTCAGCATGTCTCTGCCTTCATTTCAACACCAAAGGGAGGGATGGGGCGGGGGGAGAGAAAAGAGGACAGGGAGCTTATCGAGTTTACAGCTGCTGCTGAGAATATTGGTTTGATTCTCGCTACTGGTCAGGATTCATTTCCACAACAGGCAGCAGGTTGGGGCGGTGAGCTTTGGTTTAACAGGCTTAGGAGGTTGTTCTTTGGGACAGCCCCTTGGGAATAATACACCCTGCCAAGGAGCCGGCTCGCAGCTGGGAGCCATCCCGGCAAGCTGTGGCACGAGGAAGGGCTGCGGCACTTTCAGCTGTCAGTATCCACAGGGGGATGGCGGAGCCGGTACATAAGTCTCTGTATGAAAAATGGGGAGGCTTGTTGGCTGTTGATTTTCCCAGGTATTTTGGTGACACTAAACATGGCAGGGTTACCAAGACTTTCTCCGACCCTATCAGCAGCAGCAGCGGTAGCTATAATTCACTCTTCTTCCTCTTCGTGACAGCATGCCCCCATCTCAACCTGGGGAGCCAGACCAGGGAGGCCAAGGTAAAGCCTCTCTTTGCTCACACGGCTCCTGAGCCCTCTTCTTGGGCTGCAGACCTGCCCGGGTGCATGCGGACAGGCTCTGCTCTAGAGAGCAGAAGTCCACCTGAACGGGATGGTGACAAATGGGAGAGCAAACAGCTGCCAAGTGGGGACGTTTTTCTCTTTGATCTGCCAGATGTGAATAAGAGGTTAAAGGCTCGATTCATCACGCTTGATCCCACCAGCCAGCCAGTCTCTTGGCTTTTCAGTAAAAGTAGAGGAAATGTTTTGTTTTTAATACCCTCTTTATTTTGAAAGATCAGGATAACAACGGTGACCAGAACTCTTGTTACCAAGCAATTCTGATCCATAGCAAGGTACTCAATATTCAAAGGGAGAGAGCCCAAAAGCTTGGGCTGCGGGTTTGCAGCCAAACACCCTATTAATAGTCACGTCATATTCCTGCTTATTCAGTGGCCTGTTTTTTAAGGGAAAACACGGCTTGTCCCTGCTGGCCCAAATGCAAGGAGAAGAATGGAAGGGGCTGCATGAAAATGTGTCAGCCTGGGTCCCTCCTGTGCTTCTTGCAGAAAGGAAAGGAAGATATTAATGCAGATGATTTTGTTACATAAATACATGTTGTATCAGGGCCATTTTTAGCATTTGTGGGGGTGTGAAGAACTTCTCCAAGCTGCGTATCTATTTCATAGGATTCAGCTGAACTGAGGAAAAGGACAGAGAGTTTTAAGGTAAACTATCAAGATACATTTTATTCAAGCCCACGCAATTCTGTACAGGGCTCCGCATGACAGAAAAAAGATTTTGCTAGCACCTCTCTGGCCTTAGTAGTGCTTTTTAATGCTTTGTAACAGAAAGACCTCTTAATATAATTGGATAAAATTAAGGACAAATTCGTCATCAAATTTCAAATAATATGTCTGCCATTTGGCTTCAGAGAGTTTCAGTTTCTTTAAATTCCAAAAGGTTGCAAGAGTCAATTAAAATGGAATTTTAAAATCCAGAAATCTAATTTTTAGTTTAATTTCAAAGTCATTTAGACTTCAGATAGATAATTTTCTAGTCAGGAAGGAGCCCATTGTTGAATAAAAAATAAAATCTGGGGTAATTTAACAAATCAGGTTCATAACATACAGAACTCCTCTTGATTTCTAAGCAGTTTTCTATCATTCTTTCCACTTTAGCCTCATGCCCCATCCATCCCTGGGGGTGCACATGGCTCACTTCACTCTTCCTGATGTGTCCATACAGAAGACAGAGAGCGAACTGCGGCCCTCAGCACAGCCGTGCCAGCTGGGGACAGGTTACACCCACCCTAAAAATGGGCCCAGGTTCTGCTGTGGGCGTAGGCTGAGGGTGGCTGGGACTGGCATGGGCAAAACTGGATTTTGCCCTCCTTCCACACTGGAAGTGTCCAGCAACCGGAGCAGCAAGGAGATCCTCGGAGTTTTTTTGCCTGCAAATGTTTCCAAAAAACATTTTTTCATATTATCTCCATGGTCATCTGAAAACATTTTCCTTCTGGAAATCAGTTTTGGGGGACTGTGTTTTACTTACAGGAAGGCATTGCCAAAGGGAAGTTTTCATGGGATTAAGCAGTGCTGCAGTTTTTCTTTCTCATGCTCCAAAAGGATCTGATTGTTTTGAAAGGAAAAATTAAAAAAAAGGACATAAAAAGCTAACTTTTTATAAATCATCTGAGCTTGGCAATTTGGGTAATTTCCAAGCAGTGTCTACACTCAGTGTTTCTCAGAGCTCGCCGTGCAATCCACATGGCAGATCCTAGCTGGGTCACCGGTAGCTACAAGGTGCCCAAAAAACTAGAGGGAAGAGAAGAAGATTAAGGAGGAGAAGCATTACCTAAATAAGTCTAATTTAATACTTGGCACATCCATGGCAGCCTTGATCCAGAGTATTTTACAAACATGGTAAAGAATGTTAGCCTCATTTCATAAAATCAGAGATATGAGTCCATATTTTGGACACTTCACACTTTAGGAACTCAACTTTTCTGCCACAGGGGTCAAGTTTCTCAAACTGACGTTTTAAATTCACCCTGAGTCTGCTGCCACCTGTGAATTACTGCTCTAAGAGATTCATTTAAAGCCACCCTCTGAACTGGTGGTTTAGGTGGAAAAGAAGTCAAGAACTAATTTCACTGGTTACAATAGTGCTTTTTGGTGGTACAATGACAAGGAAGACTCAGAAACCCCCTGTGCCCCCCATATTTGCTCCTCAATACTCCGTTCTCTCGTTCTGCTGATTACTTTATCTTGGATTTATTTTGGAGACACTCAACTCCAGATGAAAACCTGTCCTGCTGTTAAGGGAAGAAAGGTTTAAAATTATTGCTCAGCATTCATCAAAGGAGACAAGATAAATGCAATATATCACAATGATAAGGATTCCCGGGTGACCTTTTAGACTCTAGAGCCCACCTTTGGTCACAGTGTTAATAGTAAGAGGAGATTCAGGAGTTCAGAGAGACTTCAGAGAGGTCGTAATCTGTGGGGAACAATAAAACTGCTAAAACTATGCTTTACACAGGCTGACTGCCCAAAGCCATGCTTTCTCTTTTTGGAGCAGGAAATAAAGATCTTTGGGATATGCATCTTGAGACAAAGAGTAAAATTCATTTGCAGTAATAATGCATTCAACATGAAAGAAAATAAATAAGGGAAGTCTCATCATTAGGAACACTTGAACCTGGTTCAAAATAAGATACGCACTGGAAAGAGGCATCCAGTACCAACTATGAGGACGGCTGAATGGAGAGAATAATACAGAGATAGGTCTTTTCTACCTTTTGGTTCCATTAGAAACACAGAGTTTCTCCAAGACATTTGTTTACTCTAACTGCTTGCCACACACCGCCACCACAAAAGCACTTTTCAGTGTGTGACAGATGAGACTTAAGAGAAGTTTGCAAAACCCAAACCTCACCAAACAAGTCACAGCGGCAAGCAGGTTAAAAATTAACAGGACATGTAAACAATAAAACCGATTAAATCATCCTCTTAGGCTGCCGCTCTGCATTACAAAAGAGAAAGTAAGGAAAATACAGAAAGGAGGGAAAATGTAGTTCAATGCCTTCAGTATGTGGCCGGGAAGCAGGAATAGATCAACATGGGATTTTGTGAAGGTTTCACTGAATTCAGTATCTGTAGCAGCAGTCCCAGCTCAGATAAATACCCCTGGGACAGCTGAGAGCCACCACTGCGGACACAGTGGTACCCCCTGGCACCAGGCACCTCACCGAAGTGTCCTTCTGCAGTCCCAGCAGTAATGGAGACATCTCTGAAGGGTGAATCAACACAGCTAAAATTTGTATGTAACTATGGAAATGCCTATTCTCTTCTACCTAACTAAAGTGCTTAAGGTAGGGGCTTTGAAGTTCTTGTGTCCCTCTCTAAGCAAGAAAGAGAAATAGAGTACTTCAGGAGGTGGTTTTGGCTTTGTTCCTATGGCCATTTTTCTTGGCAGCTAAACCAATGTAATCAGACATCTCCAGCTCCTCTTCTCCTCACCCACACTATCGCAGGTAGGTAGTTGACAGTGAAGCAATGTGGCAAACTGGATTGGTGACCCTACCTGGGTTAAAAGAAACCCTGCCAAAAAAACCCAACCAACCAACCAACCAACCAACCAACCAACCAAATAAAACCCACAGGTATTAGATAAACCTAATGAGTTTAGTGGAGGAAACAAGCAGTGCCCTGATAGTGGGAACATTTGTTCTCCAGAGACATAAATCATCCTCATGGGTTTACATTAAGAATACATAGGTGCACAACAGGTACTGAACCCATTCTTCAGAGCCTTTTCTCAGGGACCATGAAAGTTTGAAGGGTTGCATGAACAGACAGAAAAGGGGAAAAGTAAATACAGGTAAGTCATAAATTCAGAGTAAATCTATGAGAAGTGGAATGACCTTCACTCTTCTTCCCTCATCTCTCATCCTCACAAGGAGAGGAAAAAAGTTGATTTTACTATGTTATCTTAGCTCTTTTTCAACAGACACAATGGACTGTATTTTGTTGCTGTAAATCTACTGCCAGCAAAGGATATATTTGTCCTAATGTGCTGCTTTGGTCACAGCATTGTGCAAAAATTACATTATAAGGACACAGACGCAGTATCTATTTAATCATTGTAAAACATTACATTCCTACTCAGTGATGTTTCAATATACCCACACAGGAGTTTAGAACTGAAAGCTTCCTTAGATAAATGTCTTCCTCTTTATTCTCATGTATCTATACTTTATTCTCATGTACCTATACTAGACCGTTACCCTAGATGCTAATATATCTGTATAAACATATATTGTATTGTTTTGCTAGTGCTGTACATGGTTGTATGCACACATCTTTGCCTGCTCAAACAGGACGTGCAGCCCAGCTGTATTTGATAAATATTACCTAACTCTATTTGATAAATGCTCCCTTTAAAATCTTTCGTCTATAACATGAAAAGTCGATGCCCTAATTTTAAGTTGCCCTTTGAAAGCGAGCCAGTATTCAGATGAATATCGACTCCAGGCCTGCTGGTTGTTCTACAGCAGTGTTTGGAAGGCTGCTGTTCTAATGAATGTGCTAATATTTGATACACACACTAACAAAATCAATAGCACTGTTTTTAAAAAAGCATGTGGCTTTACTAAGTACACTGTCACTACCCTGTCGTGCAGAAGTTTACTAGAAACCTCCCTATATGACTAAATTGATGCATCTGGTTCATTTCTCTACTTGCTTACCAGAATGCATAATACCAGACTTCAAGGACATTCAAAGTCAGCCTCTGCAGCAGAAAAAACTGTGCTTATTTAAGTTTGAAGTGTATGTGGTAGCCAGTACCTGAAACTCCCATGCAAGTGTCAATTTTTCCTCATTTCTGCCCTGCTGTTGGCACAGAAGAGACATAGGGGACCTAACACAGATTTTCACATCAGAAGTTCCTGCTTCTGCGGTTTCTGAATGGATTGGGTGACTATAGGGAGAGAATAAAATGTGTTTATAGTCACTGTTGAATAAATTAGTCCCTGTTCTTTTGCTCCTTGTCTTCAGTGGACAAACACACGGAGAGGTTCTTGAATCTAAATTTTAGATCTGCTGCAGCCCATCTAAGTCACCCTGTTTTCCAAGCAGCTACTGAAAATATCCAATCCATGTGAGTGAACAGGCTAGAAACCTGTAAGGGAGAGGAATGTGTGTAAAAAGCAAACCCAGATGAAATCCAAATGCCGTGTATATTCAAGCACTTCTAGTCACATTGACTTGATTCCAGCTCTGAAAATGTGTCTTCTCCTTAAGGAACTGATTCAACGCTGTAGTACGTGGGCATATACTTGAACCAGAGACTAAATATAGCGCTAAAGAAGTCAACAGTTAAGGCAAGATAGAAGACCAAACAGGTAACACTCTAATATTATGTTCAAGTATGTCTTCCTTCTCTGAAAAGTTTCATGATTTAGGATTATAGAAATACGTGAATCAATCAAAACTAGTTATTTCCATCATTTGAATCTTCAGTGCTAGTTAGTTGCCAAAACATGGCATCATCCTCATCAGAAGGAATAGAAATTTCTTCATATGCATTTGTATATGCCTGTACCAGGCATAGGTTGGCTGAAAAAGAAGCAAAGCAGTTACACAAATTTTAAGTGAAAAAAGTTTCCTTTTTCTTCTAGTTTGAGCAAACATTGGCCATGGTAGGAAAAATATGACCTTTTTTTTTTTTTTAACTTTACCATATCCCATTTCAACACTAAGGCTCCAAAAGAAAACATAATACTGGAAAGTTTGTACAGCACATGGGTATCCTTCCGAAATCCTGTAGAACTGATACAGAAAAGATAGAGCATTCTTATCAGAGATTAGGAAGATTCACTAACTGGAAAGTTCAGTAATTCAAAGCCTTTCAAAGAACATTTTTTCACACAATGAATAATTAGGCAGGGAAACTCATTGTCACAGGCTGTTATCCAAGTGGAGAATAGAATCAAAGTGTACATTCAAAGGAAGACTGGACATTTAATGGGTTAAAAGTACGTAATAAGCACAAAACCAAAGAATTTTGGAGGGAATATAAATCAAGTTCCATGTAATATCTCACCATGGGGGATTCAGAATGGGCTTTTCTTGGTGGCAGATTACCACCATTGGCCTTCTGTGCTGCTGCTTGCCTTGTCCTTCTAAATGCCTGGTGGGTGTCCCTGCCAGACAAAATACCAGGCTAGCTGGGTCGCAGTCACCAATTCATTGCAGCAACTCCTAGCCCTTCAAAACACTCCTCTCTCTTTTGAGAAAGGGATAACTAAGAAAACACAGTTGTAACAACTGGTTCTTGCTTCTCTTACAAGGAGCACCAAGAGGCTCTGGGCTACGTTGCTCTCCAGGCTGCCCACAGCACCACAGAAACAGGCAGGGCACGCAAGTGAGCCTGTGCCATAGCTGCACCACTGTCTGTGGCACAGGCAGCCACAAGCACGCAACCTGCTGGCAGCCAGCAGTTAGCAGGCACAGGCTTCAGGGCAAATTATACCAGTCTTGTGGGCATCTTGGACCATACTTGTGTGAAAGCCTGGGCTGAAACCTCCTGCCTTGCTACCAGTGGTAGTGAGCTTAAAGCTGTGATGGCGATGCCCACTGCTGCAGCAGTCAGCTCTGGCCTGCTGTGATCCTACATATCTAAATATCATTATCCCCATCTTAACATTCTTATCAGAGATTAGGAAGAATGCTGGAGTTGCTGCAATGAATTGGTGACTGCGACCCAGCATTATCCAATTTGTCTGTATATCAAGTGAGGAACTGATCCCAGTGTTCTTGAGCTCCAATGAACTGCTTTAACCCTACCTTCCCTCCTACAGAGACGCTGTAAAATTAGACCAAAGTGGCCTCTATGCACCTATAAACGTCTGATACTGGGAATGGAGAGGAGAAAAAGACTATTCTGCCCAGCAC
>NW_008824356.1:12736343-12742744 GCF_000699105.1 Pygoscelis adeliae | reverse complement strand
GCTGCAGGCCTTTCTAACAAAACTGTACTTGTGAAACTACAGCCCAATAAGGAATAGGCAGGAGAGCACAGGAAACCATCTATAGATCCACAACTCATTCTGGTCCCACATTATTCAAACTGAAACAGTAACCTCATACAACAAGTCCAGAAGCTAGTGGCTGAAAAGGCACTGCACACTGATGCCATGCGAACGACAGCCGACAGAGCGGCTGGGCAGCCGGGTTTTGAGGCAGCATTGACCATGTCTTGAGAAGACCCCAGCAGGTGAGGGGAAGCCTGCAGAGGCAGAACAGCCATGAACGTGATGGCAGGATGGAGCAGCAATGAGGTCTGCAGACAAACATATCTATAGCTTCACTCAGCTCACCGAGCTACCACAAACATTTGCTGAAATCTTCCCCACATTCTTCTGTCTCATATTATTTAATCTGCCTCAGTAAATACACCCTTTCACCAAAAAGTCAGACTATCACAGACTGTTCTGTGGCCTGGGCATCATGTCAGGGTGTCTAGCACACAGATATTAGGTTAGCTTCTGGGCAGGTATTCATCAGGTCTAACCTGATAGAGTACCAGCTATTCTTTCTCCTCAGCTGATATGCCTTTCCACATATAAGTAATATAAATGTGCACATTTCTGCACAGATCAGTAGACAATATCACTTTGCACCCAGAACATGGGCTCTGCTGACTTTTCGAGCTCCTTCCACTCCTCAGGCAGTTCATTCAATCATGATTCATTTTAAGCAGATGATTTCCACCATGCTGGACAATTTCTTCCTTTTTTATTACATGATCCCTTCAACTATAGAGGATATTTTGGCACCATGCAAAATTTTGTTATGTGCATGGATACATCCTGCAGGTTGTAACGATACCTCTGGATTATGATAATCAAGGATGTTCCAGAAAGGGAAGAACTTCATTATTTATAGGCTCAGCTTTTTATGAGAAGTACATCACAGCTGATAAGTGTTTCTCTAAGATCTGATACTTTACCCATTGCTGCAAGAGAATTAATAATACTGGAAGGCATTAATGTGTCTTACCCAAAATCATAGATCTGATTAAAGCACTAAGAACATTTCCTTCAGGCTCAGTTAAGACCCCTTGTAGAGTGAAACACCTGATAAAAGTAACAGCCATCCAATGCAATGGGCCAACCTCTGGGCCTGATTACGGGTCGAGCAGAGGGATTCTCTGGCCCAAACAAATGCAAGTTCAATGTGTGTGTGTGTGTGAGGGAAAAAACAGCAAAGCCTGCCCAAACAGCAGTGGGTGATGCTGCAGGAATAGCCCCAAGAGGGAGGCAGCAGGAAGGTCTATGGGCACAGAATACAGGCAGATTTGGGATGTGAAAATGTCCTGGATGTTTTTTATTTCTATTACAACCAGACAAACAAGATTCTGTGTGCATTAGCTGTAAATAAGATGTTTTTGTTTAAGATCAAACCTCATCAGAAACTTCCAAAGGGAAAAAACGCTAAAAAAACTGTAAAGGCTCTGAATATTCACTAGCCACTCAGAGGGACCACAGTGCCCAAAGGATGCCTGGTCACATCCTGCTGCCTGTGTTACAGGCACTTCCAGCTGGCAGCCCTTTCCCCTGGCACCTGATGGTGAAACAGGTACCAGCATAGGATACTGACCTGTTGTTAGGTTCCGTGGGACTGATGGAGCGTGGGCTGCGTTAGAGTGGGCAGGACGACAATGCGCATCTCATGCTGCAGTGCTGATTGTGGAATATAAAATCTACAGGAAAAAAGAAAGGCCCAGGGTTTCCTGTAGATAAGATGTTTTAATTTACATGAACACAAGTGACAGACACGTCGGAAGTTTTCACTCTGTATTCTGCTTTCATCTTAATGAGTATTAACTTATTTTTCCAACAAGGGAAAACCCAGAGAACACTGATGAAGAGAGGGAAACTGCAGTATTTCTAATATTCCCCTTCATTCAGCTGCTTATACTGTATTTAGATAGGTATGGATATAGGTGCATATCATCTGTAATGGCCGGGTTTCACCAAAAGGAGCTAAATTCATCACTGTTGCAATTAAGAAAAGCTCCAGCAGGATCACACCCAAGCTGAATTAAACCACAGGACTCCTTAAATCTGTTCCCCACAAACTGTGAGCAACACATGGACGCTGTTGCTCCTCAGCAGCCTGAACCCATCTGACTGCTGGTTCCTCAGGTTTGGCTGCTCTCTGGCCAGCTCCTGTGACTTTGGACATGCCCGCTTTGGCCTGGCAAAAAAAGATTAATAGCTTTCTGCCAGTTTAGCATGCTGAAATGGCTGGGCACCAAGGCTGATTAGTACTGGAGCTGTCTGAGGGAGGAGGCAGGGTCCCATGGCCAGGGTGGGAGGAAGACCATGACCATTGCAACTAGCTGATATATGGCTGAGGTCCTCGTGGAATTACAGCCTGAACTGTGAAAAGCAATAGTTTTCTTTCTGTGAAAGGAAGGCACTAATGCCAACTAATAGAGCTGTGGCAACTTTTCAGGTGACTGCCAGTGACCTAGAAATCTGCTGCAATAGTTCAATAGAAGAAAAATGTGACTTGGTCTATCTAGAATCTAAATTACTTGTTTTCATGTTAACTGACCAACTCCTTGCAAGATACGCTTACTTTTTACAGAACAGCATATTGTGAAAACCAAGCAATTCTTCTGCAAGCTGTAAAATACAGTCACTGCAAGTGGGCACCAGTGCAAATGAAGGAGCCAGTGCCAGGAAGCATCATACACCCTGCCGAAGAGCTGCTCTTTGATTTATTATATGTTAAAACAAGCTGCTCTCTGCAAGCTGAATTTCAGAGCCTAGAGGTGCAGGATTGAATCGCACATTCTGACAGTGTCACTGGTACGGCAGAGGAAGCCTGACACTGTGCTGCTTTATCTCAGACCAATCCTGCTGACCGCAGGAGGACCGGACCCCAAAAGTGATGGGTACTTACAGCTAGTGCCAACGGCAGGGCAAGGCGCAGCTGCCCAGCAGCTCCTGGCACTGGGCTTTAAGAGTATTTCCTGCTTCCCCCCCGCAAGTGCTACCTGGTCAGCCTCTCCACTTCCAGTTGAACAGAACATCATGTTTACAGTGATGTTCATTACAGCTGTTCATGTATTTTGGACCTTTCTGCTCCACAGAAACATAGTAGTTTATGCAGGTGTTTGGACACCTCATCTTCCAAATGAATTTAACCTCTCAACACCCTTCTTGGGTAGACACTTTGTCATCGGCTTCCTCAAGCAGAAAACAAGTGCTTTGCAGCTGAGCGGCCTGCTAAGGCGCAAGCTTGTCTATGGCACAGCAGCAAGGGGAATCAGCCGTGCACCGAGAGGGCAAGGACTCTGCTGTGTCATCAGGGCACCATGGCCTCCCACAGCCCCTGCTCCTGTGCCCCGAGGGTCAGCCCCACGCTGTCTCTGCCTGCGCGCTTCAATAGGCCCATTTAGATGTACCAGAACAGGATTTGCCCTTGCCTTGTTCTGCCGACTGAATGTAACAGCAACAGAGAAAATGCACAAAGAGGATTTTCCAGCCTGTCATCCAAGTAGAAAAAAGGAATAGGAAAAAAGAGAAGGAGAAAGAAGGGTAACAGAGAAAGTCAAAATGAAAGCAAGCAGGGAAGGCAGGGTGGAAATAATCTCCTGGGTCTTTGGCCCAGGTTCCTCGCTATTGCAGCAACTGTGTCACGTAAATCTCCTTAAGCTCAATCTCACACTTGTTTGACTTCTTCTGAACCCCCCTACTCCCATTGGAAAGCTATTTTGGAACCCCACTCCTCTCATGGCTAGAAGCCTTTTAATTTCCAGCCTAATTTTATTCATAGCCATATGTCCACCTGTTCTTGTGCCAGCCTTGTACCATAGCTTAAATAGTTCTCCCTGGATGATGTTAACATCTCAGTTCTGGTTTCATGCTTAGCTTATAGCTGACTCTATGTGTGAGCTGCTGCCAAACAGGCATTCCCTCACCTCCCTCCAGCCAGTGGCATGGGCACATCCTGCATCTCTGCTCTTGACAATGTGGTCACACTCCCTCCTCCATACCGTGCTAGTGTTCACGCTATCACTGACCTCCATGGTCAGCCAGTCTTGGAAAACTCATCTAGCTGAAAGTTAATTCAGAAAAGATCCCTGATCCCACAGTTATCCAAGTATAAGCACTGGGCCAAGGGAGGTGTCAGGACTATGCAGCACAGGCAGAGAGGCCAAAAAACCCTGTACTAATAGCCTGGACATCGATCAGTTTAGACCAGTTGTGAATCCACATCCAAAGAGACCAAGACTTCACTCTTACCCTTTCAGATTGCCAGGTAACAAGTCACGCTTCTAATTTCTTCTTGTCAGATAGGTTGTCCATCCTCTAGATATCCTCTGCATTTGTTTCTGCTGGAGTTAATCTCTCTGGAACAGGGGATGACCAGACCTGAACACACTATTCACCAGTGCCCTCTTCAATGGCATTCATACTTCTCTTTCTGGGTTAGAAAAACCTTACCTGACATGTCCTGAGACTGCAAGGCTTTTTCCATTGAGAAAGAGAATGAAAGGGTCTGGAAGATCCAGTGAGATGGGCAGAGAAAGAGGACACAACTGTTACCTGAGATGAAAGCAGGGACTAGAGGTCTCTGTCAGACCTGGGGCTTCATGTGCTGAACCCTGCCCTAACATGCTCTAAGCACCTTCGCCTTCCCCAGAGAATTTCCTACTTAATTAAAAACCTTTCCTTGGGTAGTGGTGTGAGCATCCCAGTGCCAGGGAGGAAGAAGAGGCGATGCTGGGAAACCAGGAGATGGCAGTGCCTTAGCTAGTGGTTTTCTCACGTCAGACATGCTTCTGTCATTAGGCACAAGAACCATCTAACCACGTATGCTTGCAGTCAGGCGTATGTTTATGCATGTTGTTGACATAGAGCCTACATGTCCCTTCAGATGATATTTTGTAAAATGCAAGAGGTAAACAAATGAAACAGATCTCAGAAGAGTAATAGGAGGAAATGGAAAGAAAAATCTTTCTCTCCAGAGAAAAAAGAAAAAAAAAAAAAAAGAGTCCAACCACTCTTTAAATGATTTTGCATTTTAAACTCTGATGGGCTATCTGGTCCTTGGTGTCTGGTCTGTCATCACCCTCCCCCAAGCCCACAGTGGTGCAGCATGAGTGACAGCTTCCCCTGGGTCCTTTGTTTTCAGGAAGGATGTAAAATTGCCAGAGTACCTCTGAGAATTCAACACTGAATCACTTCACACCTGATGACAAATATGTGTACAGACGGGATGTTCCCTGGTCAGAAAGGTGTCACTCTGCCTAGCAGCTGAATCATATAAACCCTGTTGCAGCTTTGACACAGGACCCTGATCCCAGGAGCTAGAAGGTAGGGCCTGCTTGAGGCCACAGGCTGGCAGCACAATGAATCTGCAGCCTCCATCTGCAGAAGCTTCCTCTGGGTCACATCAATCATACCTTAACACCACAACCACTTCCTTCCTTCCCTCTCACAAGCCTGCCTGGTGCAGGGCAGTGAGCCGGGGCTCCCTGTCTGAAAGGGGCGTGCAAGTGCTGGGCAGGACTGCCATAAAGAGACCTGAACTCCCCAGTATGTGCTGTGATGGCTGGGCTGGATAGACCTATACAGCAAGTTTACTGCCCATGCACAGACCACCTGGGCTTTATGCGTGTGGTGAGTCTCACATGAGCGACACCTCAGCACACACGCAGTGAAGCTGCTTTGCGTCTGTCTGCAAACACCAGTTAGTCTTCTGGGGTTTCTGGACATCTTACTCTGGATGGAAAAAGAGGGCTTGTCCCACTGAGGTTTTGCCCTTTGGAATATCAGAAATCTTCCCCTTAAACTGCCTTTGCTTGGTTACAGAAATAAGTATTTCATTAATAAAAATCGGGAAACAAGTAGGAAATAAATAAGAGTTACTTTTAATACTGTTTTAGAAAACCCTACAAATATGAAAATGACCTAATCCTCAGATTAAAGCCATATTAGGGGACCAGAGGGATATATAATTGCTCTGCTGTCTGCATTATCTGATGGAGTAACACTCAGAAGTACTGCTTGCCAACTGCATACATAAACCTGGTTTATCGCATCCCCAACAAAGCAGATTATGTTTTTGTGGTGCCCTTATCCACATGTTCAATCAACAGGACTGCACTACCTTCCTCAGTGACCTTCATATCGCTCTTCCAAATTAAACAGCAAGGCATTAGTCCCCAGCTCCAGCTAAGGTAATTGGCTGCAGTGCAAGTGGTGCGACCTGGGGCAGAGCTTTGTGGTGGCATCAAGGTCAATTATCTCAGAAGAGAGAGGAAAAGCCCCAGCAGAGGAGACCTTCACCTTGAACCTGCCTTGCATCACCAGGAAGGCTCAGCCACTCT
>NW_008824356.1:12720517-12735667 GCF_000699105.1 Pygoscelis adeliae | reverse complement strand
TCAGAGACCAGAGAGAAAGGGAAACCAAACAGCAGAGTTTCTCCAGTGCTGCTCTAATTAAGCAGTTAATTAGGTGTGAGTTGAGATGGATGTGTTGCTGCAGACTGTGGGTTTGAGGTCCTGGTCCTAGTCAGAACAAGGGCAAAGGTACAGATTTAGGCTCAGCTGGAATGAAGCTGGAAAATTATGATTTGATCTAGCAAGATTTTCTCCAGTGCTGAAGGACTTTACCAGTTTTACAGGTCATAAGAACCTGTGTTATAGCAACCTCTCTCCTTGATCTCATTTGGCATTTTAAACACTGTCAAATCTGAGGGACTTCAGTCTTCTGTGTTTTAATCCACCTGCCTTTGGCAGCCTGTAGCTTCCCCAAGGCAGACTTCAGTTCCAGGAGAGACCCTCTCAGAGACCTTTCCTGCTTACCTGAGTCCTGAAAAAATTACAAAGGGAAAATGTTCTCTATTTTACAATATTTTATCATGCATTAAAGAAAAGAGGTATATATTTTAACTGAGCTAAAAATGTTTAATGTTAAAGTTTGCAATTTTTGATAACTACCTTAAGACAGAAATCCCTAGGTATTTTAAAACTCTAACCATATTGTCCCAGCTGTGTTATCCACAGAGAATATGATACAGCTATGTAAAGCTGCTATGATTGCTAAGTGTATTCAGTTATCTCTGCTAGTTTTGTCCCCCCCTCCCATAGTCTCCGTTCATCTCAACGGTCACCAAATATTTTAAGCTGGTTAAGTGAGTTCATGCATGCATTACAAATAAGCACTTTGGGGAAAAATATGGCTATTTTATCCACCTCAATGTATGGGCATGAACGTACCACTAATCTGCGTAGAGCTGTGAGACATTGTCCCTTTTCCTCTTACCCTCCCCCTTCAGGAAAAAAAAACCCAACTTTGGAAAACGGGTCATGCGAACGCAGGGATTTCTATAGGGAGCCCGGGGAACAATGCACGTATTTGCCGCGCGTATTGGGCTCCCATTGTCTCGTCTTCCCACACATAATAGAGGCTTTGCCAGTGGGGAGGCTAAATGGGGAACAAACGGATGGACAGTAAAGATGATGTCGGCAGAAAGTGCAAGAACCTCCTTCTGCTTCTGTTTCTTTCAAAAGCTTGTGCATAGTAATTCCTCTTCATTGTGGTATACGTAGCACATATATTCATAATATGCTTGTTAAAGAAATGCTGGCTGTCGTCAGCAGAGGCGCCTGTATAAGTGCCTTTATTCCACCAGCCCCTTGGAGTTCAGACAGTATGGCATCCATGAGTGGGGAGCAAAACACCAACTCTTATGTTAATGAAGATTACAGTGAAGAATGGAAGGGATGAAAGCCCGGCTGCTCACCCACTGACAGCGATTCAGGGGATTTTCCCTTACAGCACCAGAGTACTCAACTACAGCTAAGTTTCATCAGAACTTTCTTTACAAACCATTTCAGAGGTTTCACAACCGGGCTGGAAAAATTTACATGGAGATAAACCCTTCATGTCAGGTCTCAAATAAATGTAAAAAAGGGCTGTTATTCTTGACTGAAAGACCCAGAGATGAAACCAGTAAAGCACTGCAAATACACATACAAAAAGCTATATAGTTAGAGACTGAGCTGGTACACATTCAGAGGGTTGCAGAGAAGTCAGATTAAGTTAATTTACCCCAGCTGATAATTTAGATTGTGAAAATTAACAGATCTTTTTTCTAGCACTTTTAAGCCACTTATACCAATCTGAAGCAAAAGAATTATTTTCTGTTCAATTCTGTGGGATGACTCAAGAAGTCTGGAGAGATGTGATCAGTTCCCATTCACTTCCAGAGGACTTTTCCTCCAAGGTTTTGAAATGGCAATCAGCAGCAATGGTAGTTCTTCCATCCCTTCCTCCACCAGTCTCCTCCACAGACTGCAAGCGGTGAGATTTTAAACACTCCTATTGCTACAAGTGGAGAAATAAAAGACATTGCTGAAGTATCACTTTTCAGACCATTCATCAATCCTCAGTATATTTTTGGTCTGGGAAAAAAAACCACCTACATTAATTCTTTTTTCTCCTGACCTTTTGTTTTCATAACGCTTGATAACAAAATCCATTCCAAGTTCTTGTACCAAGAATTCCTTGAAAACTATAAAAGGCATTTTCCTATTTATAAAGTTGGACATTGGTAGCAAGATGCAGTGTTTTTAACCTGCGTGTTCCTCACTGGCTCCCCCCTGGGCTAATAGAGTTGGAGCATCTTCACTGCTGAAGGACATAGTGGTGGCCCTGCGTAGAGCAGGCTCACAGCCTTCGCCTTTGAAGGCATGGATCTGAAAACCAGTTTCACCGTGGAGAAACCAAAGATCACAGAGGGGCTGGGATATCTCTTTCCTCATGCAAGCTGGCCCCTCCGAGGAAGAAGGGAGACTGTGGGGAAGCTGACAGCACTGCCAACATGCTACCTACTGTGAGCATTAAACCTGTCTTAAACAGAGGAAATTAATGCCAAGCACCTCATTTAAATGGCATCTCTTTTGGGACAAAAGCCAGGAAATATAAACGTTAGTTTGCTCTGCTCATCACTCACATGACTGTGCCTTTTGTTTTTCAGCGTGATGAGCAGCAAGGATAGAAAATCAGCCCCAGCTCTGAATTTCCTGGCTTTTGTCAGTTGATGTCACACCCATAACATTATTCAAACGGAGGGTTTTGTGTGTAACAGATAAATGTCGACAAAGCCCTGTCTAATGCCTTTTAGGTTGCTAGGAAACCCATCTCTGTAGCCACCACAGAGATATCGCCGGCTAGGAGCTTAGATAAGCTCTGACTTGTTTTGATTAGGTGAGCTTTATTGCAGAAAAGACAGCAGCATGCTTGACATCGCGAAAATATGACCTGCTACAAAAATCATGGCACAAAGATCATTTATCGCTCATGGTCACAGCCATGGGAGGACACTAGGAATACCTTTCTAGCCCACCAAATCACTTGTCCCCAGAAAAATCCACACCTCCTAATTAAGGTCTCCCATGGTCCCCTAGGACTTGGGGCTGCTGCTGCTGACACCTCTGTGTTAAATGGTACCATGGTGAAAAGTGATTATTAGCCTGGCTTAATTTCATGTTTCAGGAGAACGGCAGTATTTATGGTCTAGTGGGCAGAACAGATAACTAAGAATTAGATTACCTGCACTCTTCTCTCAGCTGTGCAATTTAATGATTGTGCTTAGAAAATAGGTCTGAATGAGCTATACCTGTGGCAGATATTTATGCAACCTCGTTAATGGAAGGGGCAAAGGGATGGGAGCCTCTCCGCTGTTGCTCCTGGTGACCTGGGGTCTTCTCAGGGGTGCTGAGGCTCTTCTCCTTTCAGACCCAGCCTGTCTCTGCCTGCTTATGCCATGCCAATGCCCTGCCCCTGCCTATGCCAAATGCCCAACAGGCATTTGGTGAAATGGTGGAAATGCCGTGCTCTCCTGATAACTGGTTTCCATCCTTCACCTCCTTACTGATAGGAATTTTTTCCCTTGATCTACCCTGCTGCAATCCAAGCACCTCACTTCTTGTCTTGTCCATAGCGCATATAATGAACAGGTTATCTCTTCCTCTCTGTAGCGACCTTTTATATATTTGAAAACAGTTATCCTTTCTTCCTCAGTCAACTTCTCTCTAAACAAAACAACCTAAACTTTCTCAGTCTTTCCTCATAAAGCATATTTTCCTGAACGTCTTTAACTCCATGGTGTATTGCCTGTGAAGGCAGGGCAGATATCCTGCAAACTATAGACAAAACTAACAATATCAAGGTGAAAGCACAAGTCTGACCACAGGCTTAGTCATGCTGTACCTGTGAGCTATGCAGTTTTTGTCCAGGTTGCTGGCAATAGCTTGGGATCACATAATCTACTCTTTAATCAGGAAGGGATGAGGCAGACATGCCTGATGATGTATAGGGTTGCCAGGAGGTAGTCGTGTTCAGCTGGAGCAGTTGAAACTACATAACAGAGACCCTGGGTTCATGCTGGGGTGTAAGCAGACTCAGGACTTTCAGTTTGGTCTAAGTTTACATTTACATATTTACATTTGATAAAGTGCACGGCTCAATGAAATACCCTCGTGTGACAGATGCAAGTCATACCAGTCAGAAGAGACAACCCAGCTGAATTGCTAATGGAGTTTAAAAAAGGCTCTCCCTAAATTCACACCCAATTACATGAAAAGTTTCATTCACGCAGAAAGTGTAATCAGCCCGTAATCATAGCATTGTTAAAGAAATCTCTGCTCATCAATCTATCTCAGGTGAAGCTATTACAGGAGTTAAAATGTGATCCAAAGGGTGAAAACAATCAGGCTCTTTCCAGCTAATTGGGAAAGCAAGTTTCAGAATAATGAGTTCTGTGCTGAGAACTCTGCAGCTGAAGTGTTTCAGTTGGGAGAGCTCGGTACAAACAGGTACTTTCCAAACCATTCAGTATATAGGTTAATATTAACATCAGGCATTGCACATTTAACTCAACAGTCTAGGAAGCAATGATCTGGTATGCTTCCCTGCACTCATGATTAAGCCTGGGGTTTGTGTACTGTGTTCAAACACACCATTATGTATTGGGACCCTGTTATAGAGGAGACAAAAAGCCTGTTTACACTGCCTTTGCAGCTCATACCTGGAGCAAGCCCTGGTCCCCTGGTTGCCCTGTACAATTTGCCCTGTGTCTCTCAGGAGCACATGAACCATGACTGCACTGCAGTGCTCTGGGAACAAACCTGGCATCCTAACAGTCTCCACTGCTGTCTGCAATTGGGGGTGAGCATCCCCACGCCTCCCCAGCATCGGGGTCAGAATGCACTTGCCCCATGCACGGCAGAGGACCACACCAGCATCCTCCTCATAAGGTGACCAAGCCCAATAAACAAGTGCAGAGGCTGTTGCAAAAACACGCTGCCTGCTTCTGCTATGACTGCGTCTGCTGCCATTGCTTCCTCAGCACACAATGTCAGAGTCCCACCACAGAAAACCTCACATGTTGGGGTACAGGCAAGGCCAGCTCAAACTAGGGCTACGGATGGCTACACACAGATGCCTGTTAGAGCTGATTTTGGCCAGATGGTGTTTGTGCACTACTGTTGCCCCCATTATGTGCCTGGCTCTTAGCTGCCAGCCAAGCTGTGACATAGCAAGTTGTTATACGGAAGTGCTCTTGGGGCCTGGATGTCATTGTTGGCAAACAAGGGTGGGAGGCTGCTGGTAGAAAAGGCTGCTCATGTGTGTGTGTTTGTGTGTGCGTGAGTGGTATCTAAGGCATGGGGTGAGATGAGTCTCTTTTGTGCCGGCCCCTGAGCTGCCCATCTCTGCATGGCAACTGCATGTGTACTCTTACAACTCTACAAACAGGTACTCAGAAATACCCCAGATTCACTTGTTTACCTCATGAAAGAAGAGAGGAACCAATCAGGCATATGACAACCAATTTCTTCGACTGACTAACGACACTTTGTCTGGCTTTAAACTCCACTGGTTTGCATATCTTGTTATTGGAAAACTGGGACTCTGTACTGACTGGAAACAGTGGAAATGAGTTATCAATGTGTATATCATCCATACACTGATGGCATCTCAACCCAGTTCCTCATAGGCTCTGGTTCCACAAGCAGGTGAGACGCCTTAGCCATGCATTGCTGCCAAGCAATGGTCTTGCAACCCAGCCACCTCCTCATGTTTCTTTCCCTTTTGCATTCCCATTCCTGACCATTCACTTCCCCCTCCACGTCATGTGTGAGCTTGGACACCCGTTGGTCCCATCTATGAGCTCATGCAGCTCCTTAAGCCAGGAGAAAACTACCCATTTTCTTTTTGCTGGGTTAGGTTTCCTCTGGATTAGCAAATGGATGTAGATCACAGGTGGGTCTGACAAGTGCCAGAGCTGACACAAGGTAAATGGCAGGCGAGCTCAGCTGGAAATGCAAGAAGTTGGGGGACGGCAGGACCTCCCCCTCCAGTGGTGGATGGCCATTAAATCAGCTCATCCCATCTTGCAGGATTGCATCTCTCTGTTTTGGCCACACACTGAACAGATGTACTGACAAGAAATAGCCTAGGGGATATTAAGCAATTTCCCCTCCAAAAGTCCAGCATCTAACAAAAAGTACCCCTCACAACTCATCCTTTTTATATGGAAGCCCATGGTGAAGACAACAAAATCTTAAGCTCAGTGATAAAATAGTCTCTGCCATAGTTAAAAAGACCAACGTGAACAACTGACTTTCTTTACTGTTTGTCATATATCATCCTCCAGAACAATGCTAAATCCTCAGATTCACAGAAACACAGAAAATCAGGGTTGTCTGTGTACTCCCAGATGTGTTTCCCAGCCTATTTACCAATCACCTCACCTAAAGAGCTTGGACAGCAGAGGGGTCTGTTGTCAAAAAGATCTCAATATCAAGAGGTGATGTACCATGCCCATTGATTCAGCTCTTCCTTCCCTACCTTCTGGACAGCCTCCACAGGCCTTAAAGACAGTATCTGACACAGAGTAATTGGCTGAAGTTCAACTAGAGTCAGTGAAGAGTTTGCCCAATTTAAAAATGGAGCTCTCCTCAGGGATGCCAGCCAGACCCATTCAAATTTGTGAAAGCATATCTAATTTACACACTTTCGGTGTGTCTGCTATTATTTCTGCCATGAGGCTGAACTTTTTAATGAGATTAATGATCCGTGGGTCACTGTGATCAGTGATTGATGAGGTTCTCAGCAAAATCAATATACTGTTTCTTTCTACCAAGGGTTGCTGCTATTCTACTGCATCCCAAACTGGGTCACAATTAAGACAACGTAGTTTGATCCAGTTTTCCCTGACCAGATGCTTCAATATAGTGCCTACAGCTTGTTGAATACAGTTTTCCGATAACCCCAAGGGAGCCTAATGGTAGCAGTGCATTAACCCGCTGATGCTAATCTGCAGGATTGGGTATCAAGATATGCAAATGAATTAAACTAGATCTTGTTTTCAAAGGGTATCATAAGCTTTATGAGCTTTATGTGCTTTTGGACATGATTTGATACATTAATATTTAATTTTTGCCAGGTGTGGTTCACCTTACTCTGAGGTAAAGCACTTATGACACAGATCTTGTGCCTCCCTCCTTGTTCTGCTAATAAGAAATACAAGATCCAGTTTCTCTCTGCTCTTCCTTCCCCCACTGCTTTCCTCCCACAGTGTTTTAAAAATGTGACAGTAATGTGAAAAAAAGTTGTTGTAGGGCTCTGTTTTCGCTCAGCGACTCCCGGATCACTTTTGCTACCTTGATGTGCCAGCACTGTTGGAAGCCGAACAGCAAGACTGTTTTTTTACTGCTGTTCTTCACCCTTGTGTTGCCCTGGGACAGCTGCTTTACCTTGACCCAAACATAAGAACAAGTAAGAGGAGATTTTTGCCAGAGTCCTGGACTTGTGCCGATCCCGTCGCCTGCTGGGATGGGATTTGGGTATATTAGTCAGCCCAGTGTGAATACTTGCCCCGTGCAGGCCCTCGGGACGGTTCATAGCTTTGCAGCTCACCACACTATTTGATTTATGGAGTTGCAAGTGACCTGGGACATAACCACTGCCAATATTTAAGATCATAGATTTTAAAGGTCAGTAGGGACCACTAGCCTTCATTATACCTAAAGCCAAATAATTTAATCCAGTAAATCCTGTCTTAAATCCATATCTTGTGGTTGAGCTAGAGCATATATTTTCAGAAGCTGCTCCAAACTCAATTTAGAGATTTCATTTTAATGAGGTACCCCACAGAGCTCTCTGCGTCCCTGTAACCCTCCTTGTGTGCAGCGCCGTGTGTGATGTGCTCACATCTCCATTCTTACAGTAGAGTTTTGCTTAAAACATTGCTGATTTTGGTTAGAGCAGCATTATTTACTGAGGGCTTGCCAATGTGTTCTGCCTTGCTTAAGTCACGGTTTTATGATGTAAATTAGACAGATAATACTGTCTGTAAACCATACTGCATGATCAGATGGCAGAATAAGCTTAGTGAGATAGAGATTTCCTTTTTAATTAAAACTGCAACACTTTGTGTAGTGGATTAACACTGAAAGGGTCACTGGAGGAAGTGAATTAAAGTAGGATTTGAATGACGAGAAAGTGGCCATTTTTGAGCAATTTAAGAGCACAACAACTGTGTCACTTCCCCATGTCTTCCTTGCAGGACTCCTAAGATTATATTATCTTCCATTAACCCTTAAAACTCCTTAAAGGTAGTAAAATGTCATCCTCGTTCTATTGGTATGAAAACTGGGATGGGGAAGGTTGAAATAATGAAATCATATTTGGCTTCTCTTTCGCGATCTTCATCTTGACAATGAGACTTTGTTTTTGGAAGCACCTGGTACCCAGGGCTCCCACCAATTTCTATGGGAGTCAAGGGATCTTCAACAGCTCCAAAAATCAAGCCCCAGTAGTTCTTTTTAGGTAAATCATGTTTTTCCCTCAGACAATATGTGCACTCGACAGTTAAGCTGCCATACAAACACAGAGCTTTAATTCCCACGATAACCAGTCCTCCTGGACAGCTTGACCCAGAAGACTGTCAGTAACCAATGCTGCCACAGATGTCACACTTGCACTGAAACATCCTGGCTTTTCAATGAAAAGCAGCCTAGAATATTTTCTTTTCCCTAAACTCTCCCAAGGCACAAATTCTTGATTCAGACTGATGAGAGCCCACCTTTACACAGGCCTCAAGATGAATTTCTCCCTATTAGACTGTATCTGCTGTTCAGCTGACATCTGTTAAGAAAGCCGAGTATAATGGATGGTTAACTTCAAATCTAAAACTTGCACATGAATTCTTTTGCTAAATACTCTGCAATTAGACATAAGCTGAGTAAGGCAGAGACTGCAGTATTGTATCACTAGGAAACATGTAGGGAGAAGAAATCTGAGCCATCCTTGTTCCATTAAAAAAAAAAAAAAAGCAGCTGAGATATTTCCCCTTGTATTCCTCAGGTATGTAAGAAATCCTGAATCAGCTGCTCACAAAGAACAAAATTATTATAATTAAATTTCCACATGCATATTTACAGCAGTAGATTAGAAACACCTAACAATTCTTAAGCAAATACCAGCTTTCTTCCAGAAAAAACTGTCTGTTGAAAACAACAAATCCCAATGTGGTTACAGACATTACAAAACGGACCAGCTATTTGGCATTAAACCTCAATAAATGATTTGAATAATCAAATATTTCTGTGCTGTCACAAAAGAAAAAAAAGCATAACCCTGCAGATAAGGTTATGGGGGGGGGGGGGGGCTTCGAGCTGTTCAGAGTGGTGGGGGGGGGGGGGGGGGGGGGAATGAACTGAATTCATCACCTACAATTTCCTACGAAAGTGACTTCATCTTGCTCAAGTATCTGTACGAGACAATCTATAGGAAAACCAGAAAGCCTAATACTCAGGCTGCAAGCTCCTTGAAAGGGGGCTGAATTTACTTTGAATACTTCAACAGCACAACAGCATCCTCAACCTTACAGAGGGCCTCTGGGCAGAGGCAAGGTTAGTTTATAACAATAATAAATAAAATTATGCTTACCCCATCGAGTACCTCAAAGGAAATTAATTTTTAGTTTTATAGAATAACTGTGAATAAAAACCACATTAAGCAACGTAGACCACACTCAAGACTAGTACAAGCAACACCAGCTATCCAGACATTTAGGAGCTGGAAAGAGCCCTAAAGGTGCATATTTTGCCCCCAGCCCTCCTCATATCTCCTGTTACAGAAATCCACAAGATTGCAGATGCAGGCGGGCTGAGGGAGGACCCAAGCCTCCACCTGCAATTACCTACCCCCATCATTTTATGCCAGTAAACTCTGCAATGCAGCAGTGAGTACTCTGCACTTGGGTAAGTGTTTGCTTGTCTCTTGATGTCTGTGCCAGTGAACGTGTACAGGCAGCAGGGAGCTTTAATAAAGCAAACTCCGCAGTAGACTGCAGAGCAGGCTGATTAACAGTTTCGGTGGTACTGGGGAGTGTGGCAAAGCGCTCTGCCTCCCCTCCTCCACCCAGCCTTAAACCTGATAGATCAAAGCTTTGACCAGCATCAGGTGGTTAAAACACAGTTCATTAACTCATGGTGCTTTCTGTGTGCTCGCCATAGAAAGGCTGCAGGAGCTGCTTACGATGATCACATACTAAATGTGTTTACTGGAGTTCAAAACAGCTTGTCTCCCTCATGCCAAGACCGCCCTTTAAAATGATATTAATTAAGCAAGCAGCTTTAATACAACAGGCAAATGGCATGTAATCAGTGATTATAGCAGCAGGGAAGGACATGATTTCCCAGAGATCCGGTGAGAAGGGGACAAAAGCAAGACCTTGTCTTCCCCACACAGCTTCACCTGGGGCTCTGACCTGCCCCACTCCCCCTCCCTGTTCTCCCAGGTCCCACGGGTGGTGTCCACCTTGCACCAAGGTCTCCAGAGGGACATCTGAGTCAGGGGGAGAAAAACAGTTTCCCTTCTCCTTCTGTAACAAACCAGCTGGGGAAGGAGACATGTTTCCCCAGCCTGGTTTTCAGACCGAGGGAAGGCAGGGTGACACAGCGACAGCAGGGTGCAAATTCACAGTCACCCCAACTGCCCTCACAGAGCAAAGCGGGGGGCAGCCAGCCAGGTTCAGCTCCTCGAGGTGGGAGCAAGCGGAGCAAGCACTGCCAGGGAGGTGATGCTGGCAGGCAGGGCAGCGAGGGGCAGCCTCCGGCACGTAGCAGGGGCCAGGGCCAGGGCCAGGGCCTCAGTGTGAGGAAACGCTCATCTGGCAGAGAGTGATCAAAAAGCAGATTCACCCAGCTGTAAGTTGTTTACCAGAATGAAATGGAAACCAAATTAATAAATTGTCCCAACTCCTGTCCCCACACTCCTACTCAGTGTATTTGCTTTTTTCCCTTCTGTCTTTGCTCCTGCCCTCCCACATGAAAAAAGCAAAGTTATTTGTTTATCTTCCTCACAGTCCTTTATAATGCCTTATAAAACCATTACCCAGGCTTCTGGGCCAAAACCCCGTTTTACAGCTGTAGAAAACGCAGCTCAGAGAGGCAGAGTGACTCAGTTGGGATTTTATAGCCAGCCCACACCAGAACCGCCTTTCAGTACGCGTTTTCTTTGGCTCCTAAAATAAACCTTCTTCCACCAGCACCAGAACTTTCCGCCAGAGCCGGAGTTACCCATCGCACTGAACTTGCTATCTTTAGCCCCTCGGCCATGTATTTATTCTTTGTTCTTCAGAGTCCTGGATGTTGCGGGATGTAAAGCCGAGTGTATACTATTGTTCACTTCAGCTTTGTGCTGGTGAAAGAACAAGCACAAAGAAGGGAGAGGAGAGGAGAAAAGGGGGCACCCTGTTGTATAAAAGGCTCTGAAATCCCATATGGAAAAACTCTATAGAAGTGAATAAATGTGATTCTGAAAGCCTATTGAATTTAAGAGAGAATGATCTCCTTCCCACATGGTATTCAAACACCATATAGACTGGTGCAGCGTTCGAGCACCTAGAGAAAAGAGATCAGAGTCTTTTCAATGCTATGGATTTATCTATATAAAACTATTGCTTTCATTTCCACTAAGTACATTATGGAAAAGGCCTAGGGAAAAGGATGAAAAGATAACTAGGAAAACAATTTTGGTTGGTTTGTTTTGGATTTTGAAAAGGTTGCAGAATAACAAGCATTACTATTGCTTTCTTCTCCTGATTCTCAATGGTATTATATTTGTTTATTTTGTTTATAGGTTTTTCTGTGGCAATTGCCACTACAGTGTCGAGCAGGGAGTTTTAAAATAGTGTGAATGCTTGCCTAGATGTTTTTTGAGATGAATGGTTTGCCTGAATATTTATCTTCACTACACATGGAGGAGGCTGTGCTCAGAGGAAGGCAAAGTAAGTCTTCATGATCATTTATCTTGCTGGATGAAAAAGCAGGACCAAGTGAAACAGTGGTATGTATTATATCATCTAAAGCCTCTTAGGGGAGGGGGAGGGCTGCAGAAGGCAGTAGTGCAAACAGAAGGCCTTTTCCACATAGCTGCTGCAGGAGGCACGGGCTGTCGGTCTGCCAGAGAAGGCTACAGCTGTGCCAGATGTGCAGTGATATGAGTACAATGAAATTCAACATGTCATTCAGGTAGACTAATTTCTCCACACAGAATTCAGCGAAACTGTTCCCAAATCCTCCTGCACATATGTGCATGTGCGTAGGTATGTTACATAAAAGCAGTGTTTACCCTAGAAGCCCAGAGGAAACATTTAATGATTGTGTGCACTGCTGACGATGGACACTAGAGTGCCCAAAGGCAGCTTTTCTGTGATAAATTTATGTCAGCTTTTATATGCTACAACATCTGGGCCCAAAACTGGAGCTAGCAATCTAATAAGACAGCTTGGTTATGAGCAGTCACTCCAATGTCTTGACCCTGATCATCTCCCTTTTTTCAGATGATAAAAAGCTTGGCCCACTCACTTACAGACTGTTCATTTCAGCTATCCCCAAGTCGTGCAGTTTCACTGGCAGGGGAGAAGACGGCGCTGGGAGTCCTGGGTACCAGTCCTCAGCCACAAAAAATTCCCTGCTGGTGTCGAGCAAATTGTCTGTCAGTTGACATGTGCCATTTTCTCTGTCCCGGTGAGCGGTCCCTTTGCTGCTGGCACATGTGTGATGGGTCGCACAGTCCCATCCCTCCGGCTAAGCCCTCATGTCACGGTGACAGGCAGATACCCTAGAGCTGCTGGGCTTTTTTCTGGGAGGACAGCTGGGCTTGGAAAGGCCACACAAGAGAAAAGGGGAGGTTTCCTGGCCCCTGCCTCTCCCCTTGCCCACTCAGGCAAGGTTGGGAGCAATCAGCCTTTCATCTCCCTAGGCCTTTGCTTATCCAGCCATAAAACGTGGATAACAATCACTTTAACCTCCCAGTGGGGTTGGGAAGCCTTGTTTGGTAATGGTCATAAAATGCCATGACTGAAAGGCACTGTAGAAGGGCAATGCTTTAAGTAATTATTATTGGTCCTCTAAATGTGTGGAGAGGAAGGGCTGTTGCGGGGAGCGCAGTGGCACCTTGGTAGGTTACAAGACTGTCCTGCGCCAGTTTGCTCCTGTGTACACCAGGAAGGCTCTCCCATACACCATGTCATTGCACGGCAGCCTGGACTTGCCAGGAAACCACAGAGTAAAGTAATGTACTGAATCATTTGCAGCTTCTCACCTTTTGGATGGCATGTTTCCACATGCTTCTATGTTGTTTCCATCTTATTTTGGGCCTCAGGGCTGACAGAGACCCAGGCTGCTGGCAGGGCTGAGTCCAGCCCTGAGCTGTGGGGCCAGGCTGGCATCACAGGTATGTACGGCACCTAGAGCAATGGGTCTTGTCATGGGTTACCTCAGCAGACACAGCCATGATGCAGGAAAGTGATGGTAATAACACTGTAATGCATGAGTTAGAGCATCTTTCGCTTTATGTATGGGGCTCTTTCCACAGATTTCACTGGGTTTCAGGTCAGCTCCCAAATGCAGCTCCTGCTTTCATGCTGCCCCAGCTCTCCCAGTGGCTTTCAGCTCTCTTACAGGCGATGGTGGTGAGCACACCACTCAGACCCCTTCTCGTTCCCCAGCCCATTTTTGTGCTGCCATGGAGGCTGTGCAGATCCGCAGTGAGTTCAAGTAAGTGAGATTAGGACTCTGTCTCAAGCATCATCATCCACACTGTGAGTGCCCAATATGCCTGGACTTCAATGAGTCAGTGCTGGTTTTTAATTAATGATGAATTTTCAAGGTTATTAATTAACTGTGTTAATTTTGCTGTTCCATTTCTTAAAGAGAAAATCTGAGTGAAAGTTTCTGGACTCTTTCCTGCACCAGCTTTCCCGCCTGCAGCGACAAGCAGCTGTGCCATCCTTGTGGGGTGGATTCATGGGTTTGTGCTCTGGCTCTAACTGAGGCAGGCATGTTGGTATCCATTGCTTTGGTATTCGCCTCTTTTCTTACCTTGACAGGTTTTATGAAAGGCATTGACAGAGCATTTGCCAGCTCCTTTCATGCACTCTGACAGAGCCACTGTGTGTCACAGTGTGAGCTTCTCTTCCCACCTCTTTGCCCCTCTGAAGTTTTGCTATCTGCTTGCAAAGGCAGGGGTTTTATTCTAAGCGTGCATATTATTGTCTCACTCTTGGCAAACTCCAAAGGATGTCTGTGTATCTCATCATACAACCTGACACAATATCCTTCCCAGATGGTCCAGATACTGTTCTGTTTCATTAACATGTTTCTCTCTACTGCCAGAGCCCAATAGAGTTGTAGGAACAGTGGCTAGAGAGTGCAAAAGGCAGTAATGAGATTTTTTTATGCGCCCCTTTATGGTATTGAAGAACTTTATGTATCATCTCTCTGTGCATCGTTCCAGCTCAGGCTGCTGCTGGTGAACATGTTCTGTCTGACTCCTGCATCAGCCACACTGCATCTTGATTTCCACTTAAATCAGTCTCCTATCATTTTAACCCTGGCAGCCTTTGAAATCAGGAGGCCACTGGAACAATAGGCAGAATTTATACTGCAGTTTTCATCTTCACAGCAATTTTCAAACAAGAATGAATCAATCTTTAATGCTCCCTTATGCGGGACATGACAAAAGACTGCAAGGCTGATTTTACGGACTGGGCTCAGAAAACCTGAGGGACTTGCTGAAAGCCACAAGAAAAAATATGGCCCGAACTGCAGAAACAACATGAGTTTGCGGTGCCCTGTACTACTGAATTTTTACATCCACATCATATTCCCAGACAATACCTTTAAACTACTAGGCAGTTTATTTTCTGTCTGTGTCCTACATTGCATCACTAACGGCAGAACCAGGACATTTGCTGCCACCTCACTGTGTCAATGCTATTCATTGATGTAACATATTCTTTCAGTGGAAAGGGAAATTAATTATTGGAAGTTATAGGGCATGTGATGACCCAGTGCCTGGCAATGCTGAATGCCTTGGTGGAGTGCAGGATGTACTCAAGGCTGTACACAGGGAAAGGTCTTTGTGTGGAAAATGATTCCTCAGGCATCAGAAACACACTCCCTCCCTCCCCCGTCATTACAAAATGCTACCAAGTGGTTTCCCCATGC
>NW_008824356.1:12704975-12720481 GCF_000699105.1 Pygoscelis adeliae | reverse complement strand
GCTGCTCCCCGCTCCCGTGTCTCTCTCCTTCTGTTAATATAGCCGAACAACTTGCAGTTTCATCACTGAACCACAATATATCCTGATTTCAGTCTGATATTAGTAGGTAGCTTTCTCATTTTGCAGACCAGGGTACATCTGCACCTTAGAGGTTACTCTGGAGTTTGGATTATCCTTTCCAAACCCTGACCACAGAATGCTTCTTTGTGGGATAATCATCCACTTTGCTCTTTAGGAATAAAGATAGATTGGGAATAAGCGATTTATATTGTATATTACTGACCTGAATCTGCTGTGCTATGATAGTGGGCCTGAAAGTTTGGTTAAGCTAGTGATGTGGTAATACAAGAAATCAGACTGATAAAAAATGGTTAACAAATGTGAAGGACCGCTGGAAGTTCTGGAAGGTAAATATGGTTTAAAGTCTAGGAAAATGTGGAAGGAGCCTACTGACCGCAGTCCCAGCTCTGACACCAATATGCTCCTTGGGCTTGGATAAAACAGTTGTTATGCTTTGCTGTAATAAGCTTCTGAAAAATTATTTAATTTTTCTATGGTTCAAAGGTGTGTTACGAGATGAAATTATTAACCATGTAGAGTGTTCTTACCATGTAAAATGAAAAGCAGATGATGAAAAAACCCCAAAAGTTAGCTTTCAGGTCATTGAGAATCCCTACAAAACCAAAAACATCCCCCGCAAAGGAACCAGAGCTGGCAGAGGTTTGTAACATAGCTTCTGCCTTTAGCTTGCACTTGGAGGCAGAAAGGACCCATATAGAAGAATGCAACGGCCTCTCCCCAACCTCCTGAGTATTTCTTGAATATTTCCAAAAGATGGGAGGTCAGGAAGAGCTGACAACATCCAGAAACTGCAGGTGCATCTTACATTCTGGCACAAGTGGAAATAGTCTGCGAAGGGCTCTGTCAACACGGTTTTTCCTCAACAGATGTGACCCCGTATTTTCATTTGGGCAAAGGGAATCGTTCTAGAAAAAGACAGGGAATTTAACAAATGCTCCAGGACAAAGCCACATAATTTGCTAGAAACTAATGAATCACATACAGTCATGCTTCCCTTTCATTCTTTTTATTAGTGCCCACACTCGTGGTCCACCTCACTTCAGTTTATTAAAGATCAGAGACCCTATTTTAACTTCAAAGCCAGGGATATTAAAAAGACCCAGAGCTGTCAGCAAATCCTAAAAGAATGGTACTGCTTTTCTCCATTTAAATTTTCCCTTGCTTTTATTATTTTTCCTATTTCCCATCAAAGCCGTGGGAGGCAGTGATGCCTTTGGACTATTGCCCTATATCTTTTCATTCTGCCTTTTTCTTTTCTTTCTGGCCCATTCTGGAACAGGAGAACAATGTAGGTGGCAGAAGGGCAGCTTCCATCACTTCATTAAACCAGCATTTTTTTTTTTAATTGACATGTCTTGCGGAGGCTCTCATTATACCTATTAATATACGACTTCACACCATTCTTAACAGCATTCAGCTATTATTATTTTAGATTCAAATCATGCACTTTTGATTTAATACATTAAACCCATCTAAGTCCCCATATATATATTGTTGCTAGCCAGTCGGTAGCTGAGTAATATATATCTACATCAATGATGTTTTAATGATGCATTGTTCTAATATATCACCAAAAAGATAGTGCTCGCATGACAGATTAGTGCCATACATCACTGTACTGAGGCATTTTTTATGATGCATTGCCCAAACAATCTCATTGGAAAGGAAGAAGAGACACGTAAGAAATGGTAGGTTTTAATTTACTACATTTTTAAAAACACTTCTAATATTCTCAACACAATAATAGCTGACCTAGTCTGAAGTGGAAGAGACATGATATTAAAAGAGACGTCTGAAGCAGACATCTGAAGTGCAATCCAGTGGGTCAGAAGGCATAACACAGCCTCTTAAGATATGTCTTGTATCTATTTACACCAGCAGACAGAAAGGAAAGTAAACGGAATGAAGGGGGAACCTAACTTTTTGTTTGCAAAATGGACATACATCTGGTTAGAGAAGTGGGGCCTCTTCTGCTCCAGGCAGGATGCCTTTGTTGTACAAACTCCAGCTGATTCCAGGTGCGTTGATCCATGAAACATTCCCTCGCTGGAGCTGGGGGTGGAAGGAGGTATCATTTTTGATGGGGTATTTCTTTGCCTTTTTTTTTTTTTTTTTTTTTTTGCAGTCAAGTAATGCTGATCCACCAGAAAAGAAAAAAGTTCAACAGGAATATGGCTGTGTTGATGAGGCATAATTTCAGGCTAAATGTTGGCTAATTAAGAAAGATTGATATTTGGGGGTAAGGCTTTTGTCAAAATCCAGCTGGCTTGATCCAACTCTACCGCTGTTTGGCTTGGCGTGACCGGCTGTGCCCCAGTACACATGCCTGTTTTGTAGGGAGAAAGAGGTATGGAGCTTCCAGCTATCTACCCTCTTTAACTCACAAAACAGTTGTGATGCAAGAACTCAAACCTATGGTTTTGCAGCCACAGACCATTGGTTTAACCTTTGCTGGAGCAGAGGGACATTTGATTGCAGAACTGCACCCTATGTATGCTCTTGCAGACGCTTAACAGGTGTAGCGTATACAGCTCATTGGTTGGACCAGCACCCTACCAGCTGGAAGGAGCAGGATTTCAGTGCACGCTGGTGGCTTCTGTGAAGACTGTGTTTCCAGATGACTGCTGAAGGCTCTGATAACTAGTCACATATAGTGAGAGTGCATATTGGGGCAGCAAGAAAATAAAGGGGAAAAAGGAGACAAAAGCAAGTGAGCTGAGCATCGAGCTGGTGAGGGCAGCAGTGGAGTGAGCCATCCCTTATCATATGCCAAGTAGGACTTCTGAAAACTGCCATGACCAAAGCATTTCTTTCATCCCATGGCTGCATATACCCTAGTGCTCCAAAGGAAGATGTTGCAAGACAAGAAATTACATAAGCCACTTAAAAACTGAAGCTGGTGTGCAAAAAGCATTTGTTTCTTCCAGAAAAATACTGCTGCACATGAAATATGAAGTGCATTGAGTTGTCTGATCACACTTTTCCTATAGGTGTCCTTCCACTGACATCAGCTGGAACAATGAGTGAATAATAAGGAAAAAAACAGAATTATTGGGATTAAAGAACAAAATCCCTGTTCACTGTTATTATCCAGTTAAGTAGTTAATGTGTATCTAATGTAGAAAAAAACCACTAAGTAGATACTGTACTCCAGGCAGAAAATGTTAGACTTTAATTAAATGAAGTAAACACCTCATTAAATGTCTATTTTTACAGACACTAATGAACATTATTGCTGAAGGGGCAAAGGAAATAAGACAATGAATAACGTAAAATGTGTTCCTTAATAATTTTTAGTAGTAAATATTTCCTGTGATCTAACAAGGTATAATAAGAAATCATACTACATTAAAATACCTTTAAGGATATAAGAAAACTAATCTTTGATCAACTCAGCTAGAAATTAGACCACACATTTCCACTTGGCTTTTTAAAAACTCCTACTCTGATTATAATGCATCGTTGGAGAAAGCGTTATTTATTTTAGGATATTTCACACTAGGAGAGCAGAAGCTCCCAACTGCAAGGCAACCTTGAAAAAGGTATAGAGAAATTTGAGCAATAAAGGCCTCAGTTTTAGAAGTTTTCTTTAGCTTCTGCTTACTCTTTTCAGGCAGAGTAGCCTGCCTTTTATCCTACCTCTTCCTGCAGGTTGTATGGTGAGATTTGTACTCATCGTGTTCCCCTTTGCCTGCGAAATTCAGGGCACACAACATTTTTTCCCAAAGCCTGCCTGGTACAGTGCTGGGTCTTGCGAGGTGCTGTGTTTTCCCCATCCATCATGGGATGGGGCTTATCCCCTCTCGTATCTGGTGCCTCAGACCCAACTTTGAGGAGGGCTGTGCTCTCCACCCTCCCCACCCAGTCTCTCTCCTGTCTCTTCTTCCTTTCTTGGTTTCCCTTTCCCACCCCCCTGCTGATTTCATGACATGCCACCAGACCAGGAAGCTCCCCAAAGCTGCCAGGTGCAAACTGTAGGTCTGGACCAGGACGGGGCTCTTTCATGGCTGCTGGGACCTTCGCTGCTACCCCTTCAGTCTTCACCTTTGCTCCTCGGCTGTAAGGAACGTGGCTTTTGCTGTCTGCATATTTTCCCCACATCATATCCAACACTGTTCTCTGTCCATGATTTCAGAGTTTCCAAGGCATCGGTGAGCTGTCTGCAAGCCTGAAGAGCCCCAGGAGCTGTGTTTATCCCGGTGCCCTGCTGCAGGCAGTCAGTTCTCCTCTCCCCGACGTGCTGCAGCACCACCAGCTTCAGCGCTGAGTTTTGATCAGCCATAATACTTCTCTACAGGAGGAGGTACAGCTTTGTACATACATCTCGCATTACTCATTCATCAGAGCTCGCCTGTGTGGTTACTGCTTATTTACAGGAGACCCTGTCTTTCTGTCATGCCCAATGTTGTTTTTCTCTGAAGCGTTGCATATAAGGCGTTGCTGGAGGCAAGATGCCCAGTGTGGGTGATCAAACCTTCTTTGCTTCTGCCCTGGAAATCAAGATCAGTCATGGCTTATGGTCCTGCAAGCCAGATGGTTAGCAGGGCTGTTGAATTAATTTCTTGGTCTTTCTGTGCATAAATCCAACAAAATGCTTTTACCTTCTTACAGCTGCCACATGTGCCTAACAATTTGATCTTTTGCATTTTAAATATTTATTCAGTATTTAATTTAAACCCCTGAAACTAATCCTGGTGCTTTAACTTAGCCCTCAACTAGTTTCACTGAATCATCTTTATCGCAATTCAGCGATCTCCAACAAATTGGCTTTGTATACTAGTAGGGCACAATCCTTTTCCTATTTGTATTTTGGGGGTATTTTGGAAAGAGCTACTGGTGATTTTTTTAAGTATTACAAGGCATTAAACTGTTGTTTCTATCTTTTAAATTATAGATGGTCTCCATAGAGACACTGAAGTTCTACATTGCTCTCTTGAATTGCCTGAAGAAGTGGCACTTAGAATTACATTCAGAACAATGCTAATTAGCAAACGCTGAATTTTAAACAAGCTTCACAGCAAGGTTTTTGTCTGATAGGAGCAGCAACCAGCAATTGACTGACCAAACTGACAAAGCTGAATTACAGACAACATGCTATTTAATTATTCATTAGACATTTTACAGGGTTAACTACAATAGGTACCATACCCTTTCTGAGGAATCACCGAGCCAAGCATAAGTGCCTTAGAAATCCAGCATAATAAACAGTCAGACAGAATCAGCAAAATGAAATCTGCTTCCCAAATTGCAGATTTATTGAGGAGGGGAGAGGCAGAAACAAACCTTTGCAGCTATTTGATGAGAATGCCCCAGTCCATGTACAGAATACAAATAACTTGTCAGGTGAAGGGAACCATTGCTGAACTGGGAGGTGGACAAAACACGCGTCCCCAGTCTAGAATCAGGCCTGGACAGTGCTATGCGAAGGAATATGGAGCAGAGCTCCCCACAGGACCCTGAATCTCCCGTTTCTGCCCAGAACCACGGGTGTCTCTGACTCGCATGCATGTGTAGGGGCACAGGTCCCCCAGCTCCCCGCATGGCTCCCCTGCACACCCACCCCACTGTGCAGGGGGCTCTTCAAGGGCTGGCTGGGAGGTAATACCAGGCGGATATTTTGACCACAGCAGAGGTCAGAAAGTGCCAGTAGCTGAACACAGAAGCCAGATGTTGGTGCTAGAACTCATTAACCTGGCAGGGTGCATGTAAGGAGAAAAAGAAAGCTTGGGAGAAGGCTTTTCTATTAGCTAAGGCCTTGTCACTTGCAGAACAAGACATGGTCAAAGGAAATGATTGCAAGAAGGGGGAAGATTTGTGGATCCATGCAGAAGCAACAAACTGTGGGGAAAGATCTTGGACAGATGCTGACCTAAGCTCAGATACACTTAGGAAATGGAGACTGGGAAATACATGTTTATTCCAATATTTGGTTTTGATCTATGTATTTCCTGTGCTAGCTAAAGCAAAGACTGAGTCTGCTCCAGCAAAGCCAGTGAATGAGAACGATGTTCAGCCCCTCCCAAGCCAAAGGAAACTGAAGAGGAAACGCTGCTTGCTTGTGGAGGCCCAAACGCAGGAGCTGCACACAAGTACCTGCGAGCAGCACTGCCAGGACTGCTTCAGGTGGTACTCGGGTGACTGTAGCTATCTGCGGTTACATGCATCACAGACCAGGTGAATAATTTTGGGCCACAATTTGTGCCAAGATTTAGAGGAAGAGGACAGGTGGACTGCTGGCATGCTATGTCCTTTGTCTGGAAGGCAGGGGTAGTAGTGATTGCTGGCATTGCAGGCAGGAAGGTCAGTCAGTACACTTCTCAGTGTATGTTGGTGTAACTGGTGTTTGCGGAGAGCACTGATCCTTAGAGGGAAAAGTATTTTTAAAGAGTGCCAAAGTGGTAGTTCAGTTTCGGCAGTAATGTAGTGCAATCTCTTACCATCCTAATCAGTCTTTGTTGTGAATTTGTTACTTAAATGGAAGACAATGAAAGATCCTGGGATGATGTCTGAAAGCCTTGATTTGTGGGGCTAAACCTTCTTCCCTTAATGCGTTCAATGTTTCTGTAACTCTCTCAAATGCTTCCCATGCATTAGACATGGCACCACTGCTAATGATGGGTTCAGAAATGGAGAAATAAGCAAATCAGTAGACCAGACTTCACCTCACACGCACGTGTCTGTCAGCCCTCTGGGATGGATGCAGTACCCGCGGATGTCGTTCAGCACTGCAACAGGCATTTACCAGCCATTTGTCTGTGTGGGGAGAAACATGAGTGCAAAACGGGATGACTTCAAAACAGTGCATGCTCCCGTGGCTGGGATGATGCATTATATAGCGGGTATTTGTATAAGGGGATTATGTTTTTCGAGATGAGACAAATGAGTAAGTAGAATGAAATCTCCTATCTAATCAAATGGAATCAAATGTGACTGGTAATGCCATTCACAGATATGGTGATACTTCACCATCCTTATTATAGTATAGCTACCTACATACAGGCTAAAACTCAACTTAGTATAATAAAATCTATCTAAAGTGGTTCACAATCTGTAGTCAGTTCTTTTCCTACCACTGCTTTTTCATATCAGCAGTCACTGTACTTGCCACAAGCATTTGAATGATCTGTTGTAGGAGGCACTTGCCCTGCAAACAGTCTCTGTACACTGTGGTTCTGGTAAATAATACCTGTACTGAACCTGACTACAAGAATGATCTCATCCTGTGTATTGTTTTCTATGCAGTGTCCACTATTATTATGACTGCATGTCCCAAAACACAGAGAAGGGCTCAGGTAAGGATACAATTATTTCCCTTTTCCTTTCAGCCTGCGTATTTTATTCTTGCTACTTTTGTCGGCGGCATAAAGAAGTAGGGTGCTGAAGCCTGCAGACTTCTTGTTCTCTCCTGGCACTGAATCACACGCACACATCTCAAAGAGCAATTGGTCTCCTTTCATGTGTCCACTGAATGCGGCACTGTAGGAGTATACATAAGGGAAAGCCTGAAATAGGTCCTTCTAATTTGACAAATGGGAAGTACAAAGATGCTGGGCTGCCGCTGTTGCTGGTTAAGACAGCTACTCTCAGCAACATCCAGGCACATCAGCTGAGCTCAGCACAATTATATAGGTTTGAGTGAGCGTGCAGTTTCTCCTAGTGACCAAAGGGTTCATAAACGATCACGCAAAGAGATTAAAAAAAGAACCTGGTGTTTATCCATAACTTTCTCTCTCCATTTGTATGGTGCCAGCTATATAAACATCCACTTCTCCATTATGTGATTGCTTTCTAATCTAGGGTAAGATCCTGCCTCAGGGATGGCATCCACAAGTGGATTTGCCCTGCTTGCATGAAAAGATAGTCAGACACTTTATCATTGCCCCAAGTCCCCAGACTCCCAATGCTATTTCACAGTCCGAGATGTTTGTGGAGAAAAAGAAAAAGGCCACATGAAAGAAGGCATTGGCATGCTGATCTGGGACCACTTGCTGAGCCTGTGCTGTGCCCGCTTTAAAGCAGCCTTGTCTGGGGTTGTGCAACCTTAGGGCAGGCGTCAGCAAAGCAGCCCTAGTCCACACGAAGCTGGGGATGGGCAGGGGGTTTGGAGGAGAGGGTCCCAGGAGGCTGAGAGAGCAAGCACAGGTGGGGTGTGCCACAGCTGAGGTCAAGGGCTCTTGCAAGCTCTGAGGATTTTAAGGGTGTAAAACCCCACTCAGTCTCAGCTCCCTCCTCCGGTATTTCCCAGACTAGGAAAGGAGGGATCTGGGGTTGGACCACTTGGCCGAATGAAGTGAACAGAAGTGAGAATGAAATGTTTATTGAATAGTTGTATCCACTTTAATGTGTTTTCCTGTTACCTAGGAACAAATCAGCAATTACTTCAGATCTGATATCCAAAGAATGCACCTCTGGAAGTGATCTAACTACATGGGTTCTGGCTGCACCGTGGTCTGCATGTGGGTTCAAGCAGTTTGGTCTGTGTCCAAAAGTAATTTGAATCCAAACAGTGCTTGTTGTTTTATAAGAGTGGCTCTAATAGCTGAATTAAACAGAAATAAGAAAAAAAAATGAAAGCGAGCAAAGGAATTTTTAACTGCAATATAGCCCATTTGACATTTCCGTATTTACTATTGTAGTGACCCGTCAGTTGGACCCACAATTTCAACCTACATTGGTCCAAGAACTATGAAGCAACAGTACTTTCTACCAAAAGCTGTATTACAATACATGAGCAAGAGAGCTCACTCTCTCAGAGCTGAAGATGTCTCCTTAGACTAATGTTCAGCTTCTGTATTTTCCGGCTTTTGGTTGATTTATCCATGCAGCCATAATATCACAATGCTGCAGGCTTTATGTTTCATTGCCTAGCTTTCTAAAGGAAACAAGAAAAATAAAAAGGTAATTTAATGCACTCCACAATTACTATTTAAGCATTACATCATCAGAAAGGCTGTCACTAACTAGTAAGTGGTCCCAATGACAAGACAGCACTACCTAGCAACTGCAGAGAAGTCATTAACCCTTTAGTGAGTACCATATCCACCACTGAAGCTGGAAATATGTTCCAGGAAACAAAATGCATATGCCCAAGTGCCTGAAAAAAACCCAACTTCTTCCATCTTGTGATTATGGTGTGAACATTTTGCTCTGTAATTCTGAAAAGATGCCCAATTCAGTTCTGTGAAAGAACATATGAGGACCAAACGGTTGTGAAGGCAGCCTCTGAGAAAGAAGGGAAGCGTGATGAATCATACTAGTACTATGTGTGCAGATGCAGGGTGAGACAGGTTTTTTTTCTCTAGCCTGAAGAAGGATGACTGGTTAAAATATTACCAAGAGTCTCAGGAGGTTTACAGTTATTATTTGTACAGCTCATGGGTCTTTGCAGCCCTCCAGAACATCATCCTATTTTTAAGGGAACATGTTATCTTCATCCTGTATTCTGCATAGCAGAAAGAGGTAGACTTAGCTATAAGCTTTAAATTTAAGTAAGATTTATGTGAAGAAAACAAAATTAAATCTGAACTCTGCTATGATTTACATGGGAATGGGCAGGTCCTGAGGGATGAAGCACCTGTGGGGCATCTCCCAGGCCCATGCCCTCTCCTGACAAACACTACCAGCCCCTGAGTTTGTACACCTCCCAGGAAACTTCTGGGATTGCTCTTGCTGCAGGGCTGAAATCTGCAATCCACGCTGAGAAACAGAATGAGGACCTCCACTGCAGCTGCAGCTCATACAGCCACATGCCAGGAAACTGGCAGCAGAAGCGAGCACTGCAGGCAGGAGGAATCTGGAAGAGGCACCAAGAACCAGGTCTGCGGTGCTAAGGACTACACTGGCTGCCAGCAGGGCAGAATCTCCATGGATCATTATCTTCTTAAAGACCTGTCTTCAGTTTCAAGAGTATGCCATCTTTTCCTGTTGTGGTCTTGCACACAATGTTCATGTCCAGAAGGAGATTGCCAGACACAGACAGTGCTCAAACCCTGATGTTTTCTGTGTGAATAAAGAGTGGAGAAAAAAAGTGTGCGTCCTCCTGTTTTCCCCCCTACTCTAGATGGGTTTCCAGGCCCTCGGAAAGACCTCCATGGTGATGTCAGCAGGCTCTGTCTATCTTCAAACACTGCCTTTTGTTTTGTTTGAGTAAAGATGTATAGTAACAAACACAACAGCCCAATTTGTAGGTCTTTTCTTAAATTGCGTGGCTTGCAGTAGCTGTGAAAGCAAGCAAGCCAGGAGATTAAGGAAGTGCGAGAAGAAAAAGAAAAACCCAGAAAAGAGCAGCAAGAAGAGCAGAGTATTTTCTTTTCAAGTTCAACAAAGATGGTCTGGACAAATATCACTCTAATTGGAGCAATTCTTCAGTACTTTGTTCCAAATAAATAAACTGTCCAACTCTATTATATATGAAGTTGCGTATTTGTTCCAACGATCTTTAACTGGGTACTGGGACTGCACTGCTTTGTATGTTTCTATTCCAGATGACTAAAACAAGCTTTGTAAAATCCCCCCAGAAAAATATGATGTCCCACTAAATCACTACTCCGATATGATTATAAAAAGACTGACTTTGATTACTCTGTTACTTTGTCCTAAGCAATAATAAAGCAGAGCAATAACTAGCCAGCATGAAAGAGCGAGCATTTTCAGCAAAAGTGCAGAGAAACAGATAGGACCTAATTTGTGTTCTGCAAAGGCTCAAGCCAGCCAGGAGCTGACACTCTGCCTCTCACTGCCTTCACTAGAAATCTCTCAGCATCTCATAGGATCACTGAGCATCTGGTAATATCGACCCCATCAGCGCAGATCCAAGTACTCAGTGTCCACATCACCTGTTAACACAAATGATAGTCAAGGGGATACAGTATTTGTAAGAGCTGGTCCAAACACTGGTGAACACCTTAACTATTTTACCAGGTTAAAAAGGCTGCACTCACTCACTCAAGCCATCAATGAAAGTGTCATCATTAGTGCCATGAGGATCAAACCATGTAAAATGATTTTGCAACATTTTCATATCACAAAATATGTACAGACATTAAAGCCTCCAATCTTGTTGCCTACAAATACTGCTGATGCCTAGGAATTTACTAAAGTATCCACAGAGCTTTGTGAACTATCTTTAGGACCTGAGCCAAATTGCAGACCCTGATCCTTCTTTGATGTTATGACCACTATTATAGCACCCAATTCGAATTGTTTTTCTTATTTTAATTAACCAATTTCTTAATAGCAACAAGATGCTGTATGTGTTTCACTGTGAGGACATTATTACACAGTAAGTTTGTTAAATTCATTTGGTCTATGACCTTGCGTCCTCTAACACAATGTAAGTAGGCACTGGATTTACAGAATAGCACTGTATTGCCTGCAGCATCCAGATACCTAAGCCCTTGCACCTCACACAGAAACTCATTAGAAAACCGGCCTGAAGGAGCAGAAATAAAATTAAAACAAAACATGGAAAATGTTGTTGCAAAGGGAAAAGTGGCCCAAGAGAATCATAGAATCATAGAATAGTTTGGGTTGGAAGGGACCTCTAAACATCATCTAGTCCAACCCCCCTGCCATGGGCAGGGACAGCTTCAACTAGATCAGGTTGCTCACAGCCCCGTCAAACCTGGCCTTGAATGTTTCCAGGGATGGGGCATCCACCACCTCTCTGGGCAACCTCTTCCAGGGTTTCACCACCCTCAGCATAAAAAATTTCTTCCTTATATCTAGTCTATATCTACCCCTCTTCAGTTTAAAGCCATTCCCCCTTGTCCTGTCACAACAGGCCCTGCTAAAAAGTTTGCCACCATCTTTTTTATAAGCCCCCCTTGAAGTACTGATAGGCTGCAAGAAGGTCTCCCTGAAGCCTTCTCTTCTCCAGGCTGAACAACCCCAACTCTCTCAGCCTTTCTTCATAGGAGAGGTGTTCCATCCCCCTGATCACTTTTGTGACCCTCCTCTGGACCCGCTCCAACAGTTCCGTGTCTTTCTTATGCTGAGGGCTCCAGAGCTGGACACAGTACTCCAGGTGGGGTACTGCCAGAGCAGAGTAGAGGGGCAGAATCAGCTCCCTCAACCTGCTGGCCACGCTTCTTTGGATGCAGCCCAGGATACGATTGGCCTAGAAGGGCTGCGAGCGCACATTGCTGGCTCCTGTCCAGCTTTTCATCCCCCAGTACCCCCAAGTCCTTCTGGGCAGGGCTGCTCTCAACCCCTTCATCCCCCAGCCTGTATTGATACTGGGGGTTGCCCCGACCCAGGTGCAGGACCTTGCACTTGGCCTTGTTAAACCTCATGAGGTTCACACGGGCCCACTTCTCCAGCTTCTCCAGGTCCCTCTGGATGGCATCCCATGCCTCTGGCCTGTCGACTGCACCACTCAGCTTGGTGTCATCAAAAGAGGGTAATTCCATTAGTATATTCACTAATGTAAGGCAAAATTGCCACTCCAATGGAGATTTTCAGCAGAAATCATAAATGACCAATGAAGATACTGGTCTTTCCAAGTGCCACATCATTTAGTAGAGAAGTCACAACCATTTAATGAACAATTTGTTAAAGAAAAGAGAAGTAGCAAATTTTTCCCTTGATTAAAGTCAATGGGATTGCATGTATAAGTCAACTGTAACTCAAAGTGATATTCTTGTAATATTAAATATTCATCTAAATTCTGCGTTAATACATGTATTATTCTAATGGATCATTTTATTCTCTGTGAGTGCACAATTCCCTTTTTTTAAGCATAGCACTGTGTATTACCTAATCATATTGAGAAAACATATACAACTTTGAAATGGTACACTGTAGAAAATTTTTAAAACTCAAGCTGCACAGCCAATGCCATCTCAGCAACTTTACTCAGGGGGAAAACTGGTGGGAGAGTGATACCTCCTCTATTCATCAGAGGAAGCCTTGACTACCTAAGAAAGAGGCCAGATTTCTTTAAAAAATATTTGCCATTATGTGGTTCCTGTTCTGTTTTCAGCCGAGCTATTGCTGACTTTGAAAACCTGGCCCTCTGGATAGTCTGCGAGGTATGAGTTAAACTACAGATATTATTTTATTTAACTTTATATGAAACCTAACAAAGAGAAATACAACATGCAGTGTCAGACAATGAGGCGATTAGAAACTTCCTTTTTGCATATCCTGGCATTTGTCGACTTGAACACTTTGCATTTAATTTCTTTGTTTGTTTTCTTTTTAAAGGAAAAAAAAAAACTTTTGGGTGAAGGCAGAAAGGTGATAGTAAAACTTCCCCTAAATATTAATCTTGGAGAGCAACCAAACCAAATATATTTGCTTCAGAGTTGCTGTTTCTATTTTTATTTTATTTTCTAAGTTAGGAACGTGTGAGAAAAAGAGATTGTAATGGAAGCTGGGTTTCATTCTTGACCATAGCAGGTACTAGCAAGATCTCACTATGATTTATGTGCATATGTCTTATATTTCATTCCCTTACCTTTTTAAATGTGTTGTGAATAATTCAGAGAATGGCTGGGTGGATAACAGAGTTTGTGCACCCCTGAAGATCGAAATTCTCTAATTACCCAGTAACAGACATAGCTTGGAAGTGGTAGCACCAGGTTTCCTTACCCCACCTATCTGTGGCCCAGGGCTCATCCCTATGCATGAGCCCTTCGCTATCCAGCTCCCAATTAGTTCTCAGCTTGTCCTTCAAGACATCCAACAATGCTGACAGTGAAGACGATGTTCATAAGAGGCCACTTGCCCTGGGGGAAGTCAACTGTCACTATCAAACTTGTCCCAGCAAAAAATTAAATATTTGGCGTATGGTAATAACGTACCTGTCACTCTTGCCTCAGACCAGGATTCAGCCTCACCAGAAAGAGGCTCATAAATCCTTATCGAGCCCTTCTTCTTATTTCCCAATAAGTCCTCCTCTTTGAGCATTAGCTCTTGAGCTCATTGACCTGAGTACACACTTAAGAAACTTTGTTAGTTATCTAAAAAAAGATAAAATGAAGACAGGCAGAAGCTCAGTTAATCATTTGGACATATGGAAATAATGTGGTAATGTTGTTTATATGCAGGCAGGCAGTTCACTAATAGCAGGATCCGGCCTGGCGCTGCAAAACACTCAGAGGTTTTTAACTGGAAAAAAAACAAGGGAGCTGCACAAGATACCCAGCATTCAATGGATTTGATGGAAAGCTCCTCTTCTGCTTAGTTTGCTGTGGGCATAATGAGCAGGATCTGTAATTGCTAAACACTATTAAAAAACTACAGCAAAATGCAAACCAAAAAATGAAGGAACTTTTCAGTTAGGAACAGGAAGACTGACTGAATAGTGGGAAAACACCAATTTTGCCACAAAACTCTTCCTGAAATATACTATAATAAAGAGTCCTGGCTATTTAGCCCCACTGCAAATGCCATTATGAAGACAGGAGAGAGGCTTGGGGTTGGTTTTGGGGAGATTCAGGCAATCACATCATCTATTCCCTTTGGTAAGGCTTGAGCAAGAATTAGTCAATTCTTTTTCTCCCATGGCTACTTACAGAACGGTGGCTCCCGAGCTACGCCCTTCCGATACCAGGATCTTCCGATACCAGGAAACCTTTAATTTCCAATGTAGGTTTAACCTGGGCCCCCTCCTATCCATTTGTCCTTCTAGAATTGTCCCTTGACTTAAATAACCCTTCTTTTCTGGTATTTGTTTTCCTGATAATATTTATAGACACCAATCATAAAAGTTCATATAGATCCAGAAAGGAAAAAAAAAGGAACAGCATATCTGGCATGCTATAAACAACTGGGGGGGGTGCGGAGGTTTAAAGGTGTGAAATTTCTCTCCGCATCTGAATTTCAAACATACTGCGTTTGGGGGTGAGAGGAGAATGGGGATGTTTTGTTTGATTAACAAGATAGAGGCCACTGACAAAGTTTAAATCTGAATTTGCCAAAAGTTTTGGGGGTTCAGCTGCCAATGTTTAATGCAGATTGCTGCGTACAGTCCGCATCCATTTGTAAGGTGTTTCCTTCCCCGTGTTTATATCCCGGGGGGCAGCGATGGGAGCTGCTGGGCTGAGACCCGTTTTCTCCAGTCCCTCCAGCCTGCAGACATGCAAATGTCCCATCACATTTCCCTGGGCCAGGCGGTCGGGGCGGTGTGTGCCAGCGAGGTTTCGGCTGGGTGGGGAGGAACCGGCTCCATGGCTGACTTCCTTGTGAAGGGCAATAAAAAGCAGCGAACGGGGAGCTCACGCCAGCCTGTTGGCTCCAATAATGATACCAACAATAGCAACAAATCCCTTTTTCCAGCCCAGCCCTGTGGAGCCGCCAGAGTACACTTTGAGGATGTAATCCCCAGCAGCCGAAGCATTGTGTGGGGCTCTCCTGGCTGGTTTAAGCTAGGCTCATCAACCGCCAGCACTGGCGGGGGCTGGAGAGTGGCCCGCACGGGC
>NW_008824356.1:12702367-12704754 GCF_000699105.1 Pygoscelis adeliae | reverse complement strand
ACCTGCCTGGGAAGTGGTGGATGCCCAGTGGGTACCAGGGCCCAAGTCTCAGCCAGGCCGGCACGCGTGCCCACCACAGCAGCAAGCCCCGGCCCCCTGCAAAGGGCGACAACAAGGACACCTGGCAGCCGACAGCCCTTGCTGGTCGGGCAGCCCCTGGTCACTGCTGTGACACACTGAGCCTTCGCCTCCGCTTGCAGGGTGGTCTGCAGAGGCACATATTTAAACTTTGGAGCTGTGTGTGCTCAGTCTGCTGAAAACGAGGATGTCTATTAGCAGCTGGAGTACCACCAGACTGGGAGACTGAGTATTGTCCCCTGCCATAGCAGCACCTGTGAAGGGGAAATCAGCAACCACAAGTACTTGCACAGGGTAAAGTTATAAGCAGCACTCCTCTGCAGGCTGCCAAGCAGGCATTTGCTGGCAGTAACTTCTGTTAACTTCTTGCAGGTCACATCTGAGCCGATGAACTTGGGCTGGATGGCTCTGCACCATATTCCTTTTTCTAGACTGCTTGCTAAACTGTTCAAAATGAGGAAAGCGTTCACATTTCATTTTGCCACTAAGTGTTAATTTGGGACCTGTTATACTTTCTCTGCAGTCTCTATTTCACTAGTTTTAAAACTGGTGTGATGAAATAAAAAATTAGGGCTAAAGGCTAAAGAAAGGAGCTAGAAAATATTATACTGTATTTTAAACCATTCACAACTGTTCCAGGTATGCTTTAAAGCCCTCGTCTGATAGCTGTCAATCAAATAGTCCATATTCAAGCTTAGTCCCGTGTAAGGCTTCAGTCCTAAACTGAGGTCTGCTAATATTTTAAAAGTTGAGGAGAAATGCATGTGGGCAATAACTGGATAGAGAAAACACCCTAAAAAACCAGTACCCAGCTTGGTAACATGGACTGCAGCACAGGAGACAAGGTCAGCTTTAAAGACTAGGCAGAAAGCCAAGCCACCACTAGAGTTATTGCCGGAACTGGAAACACAGAAGGATTGTGTCCCACTCCTCACAAGTCACAGTCCCCTGAAGCCCTGCTTAGCTGCAACCTAAAGGCTATGGTGTTGAAAATTGTTTTCTGCGTTCTTGGGCATGCCTGTAAGCTCCTTGGCTTCAACATTTACATGACATGTAGCCCCTGCCCCCTTGGGATCTGTGCAGTAGGATCCCACGTCTGTTTCCTGATGGCTGGGGTGCGCAGGCCTGGGAACCAGCCTTAGGTCCCCTGACAACTTCACTATCCTGAACCCAGCATCGCTGGCGCAAAGATTTGGGACGGAGCTTTCCCCTCTCCAGGGAGAGTAAGAGATGAGAGACGCACTTACTCGTGCATGTTGTTTTCCTCTGCACCAAGTGGTGGTCACTCATTCTGTGCAAGGTGGAAAGCTGTGCAGAGATGGAGACAAGCTGTCCCCTGTCCCCTGTATCACAAAGGACAGCTTGACCATCATGGATGGCCCTGCTGACGCAGCCCTTGCTGCAGGCAGGCTCGGAGCACTGACTTCCCTTGCAATGGAGATGCCTTTCAGCATCCCAGAATGAAGTCGTTAAAGCCTGGAGACTGGCAGGGTATAAGGCATGATCCCAGGGCTGGCCACAGTGATGCCTGGTGACAGCGACCATGTGGTCCTCAACTGCTTGCCTTCCAGACAAGTGGGAACAGGCATGGCACCAGACAAAGCTTGTACAGGGGAACAGCTTTCCCAGCAGCAAGTCTGGTTGTCACCTCTTCACACTTTTTCCCCAATGTCCACATTAAACAGGTCCCTGCTGAGCACTCCCTGAATCTTCTCCTGTGCATTGGCTCTTCCCCTCTAACCCATGCAGGGAGTCTGGTTGCTTAATGCAGGCCGTGGTGACTTTGCTTCTGCAGCAGGGCTGCTATAATTTGTAGCAGGTTGCATTCTCAAGGCCATTTGCATGTTTCACCTTTTTTCGCCTATTTTAGGCATTCCCTTAAACACTTCTGCACACACTCGTCTCTCTTCTCTGCAGGGATTCTCCCGGAGCTGGCTCTACAGAAATCTCTCATCAGCCCTAGCAGAGCTCTTCTGTGCGAGTGCTTTGCCAAACACACTCATCTTTTGTTCCTCCCTAAGTCTATCAGTCTGGCTTTCCTGCCTTTGTTTATACCAGTAACACCTTTTTACTTTTAAACCTTTTTTCTTTTTTATAAAGGGTATAATAAAAAATTAAATGAAACCACAAAACCTCATTTTGTAAAACTTGGTCTGACCTACATCTCCAGAATCAAAGAAATTCTGAGCTAATGATGAATCTGCCTCGTTCAGCTAATCCTGCCCCATTGCCAGAGCTCATGGGCACTGAGCTGGTAGTGCAGGAACAGAACACGATGATCATAGAGTGATGTTTTCTCTGGTTTTCGT
>NW_008824356.1:12684726-12702339 GCF_000699105.1 Pygoscelis adeliae | reverse complement strand
ATGGAGTTTCCACGCGTTGAAACATAAAATTGGGATAAAATTTGCTGTAAGGTGATAAATTTCCAAAATGGGTCAAATCCCAGCCTGAAATATTTAACAGCAACCTATTCACTGAGAAGGAAGTATGCTCAATTCATTAGAAAATCTGCATGTAAAAAGACTTTGCCAATCCAATAGAGTAAGACTGAAGAGATGAAATAAATTCCAAAACTAGCAGACAACAGTGTGCAGCCAGCAATAGCCCTAAAAGAATGGTTCAGTTTTCTCACCAATTCAGCCACGTGACCTTAATGCCTACTCCAATTGCTATTGTATTAACTGCTCAAATTAACTTAATCTGGCATTTGGTCAAGGCAATGCCTTACAAGCTGTAAATCCATAAAAATACCTATGTTGCCATACAAGTAGATTCTATAACCTCTGGGTAACAGCTAAGGAACTAAAGCTGCATGTGAGATTCAGTGTTGCTTTAGTAATTAACAATCCGCAAACAAATTAGCTTCATACTTCATCCTTGAAGTAATATCATCATTTGACTGGCAATGTGAAGTCACTTGCATGTGATGGACATTAATCATGAATAAGAATCTGAATTCTTCCCTATCCTGTTAAAACGAGAAGCACTAAACTACATTGCATTATTTCACAGTAAGCCATGTACTGCAAAAGTGTGAAAAAAAGTACCTAGCTATATATATTTTATTAGATTTTACTTTTTCATTTATACATATTCACTAATGGCAATAGCTTTGACATGAAGAAGTTTTTTGCCACATCAGAGAAGGAAGGTTATTTTTCCCCAGATAGTAACTACCTACTGTATGGAAGCAGGTCTAATGTGTCTAAGTACAGAGTACTAAAATGGCATTATTATAACTATTGCTTCATAAAACTTCAAACTACCATAATAATTTAATATCAGTGCAATCAAACTTTATGTGACTTTTTCTGCAGGCATACTTCTGCAATCGAGAGCTTCCTACTTGTACTTTTTGTGTGTGGGTACTCCTGCAGTAGTTCAGCAAATAGTAACTGATCTCCTAATCTAAAGCTGCCTATCAACAGAATTAAGTTCAGTGAGGTGCTCTTTGTAGAATAGGCAAATTGTGGCTCATGAAGCCTAAGAAGAGATGGAGATTAGGTTAGAAGGGAAGAGAGAGGGAGAGAAGAGTTGGTAGAAGAAGGCTGGGAGGGATCCCAGTGTATCAGGGAGTCTGTCCCTGGTCCCTCTTTCCTCGCTGTCTCAGACTTACACACATCCTGCACCACATTACGGCCCCAAGTTCAAAACTTGATGCATTGATCTCTGCTGAGAACAACCCGTGTGCAGAGACGATCCCTTAAAAATCTACCACATTTTAGACTCAAGATGGCTGAATGTCAGTGGTGGCTGAAGTGACTGCTTAAGCTTACATGTAATATGATTCTGCTCAGGAGAAGTGGACAGCAAAGCTCTTCTTGAATGAAAGAAGATATGCGTGTATATATATGGGAGAGAGTGGTGCACTTCACGTTTTCAAAGTACTCTTCTGAGATGAAAGCAGCATTTCAGGAAGGTGGTGAGGCAGCGCAGTGCACCCTCACAGCTACACTCATGGCCAAGGTAGACTTCCAATAGCTTACCTCCCCCCAGACCAGGTACCCCCGAGCTTGAAGCTCGGGGCAACCTGCTCTGCATCTTTTTTTTGCAACCACAGCTCTCTGCTGCTACAAGCCAAGTGAGCCTCAGATCCATGTCTACAACCTGAGGCCTGAGCAGAGCACAGGAAGACTTTCTTCTGTGCCCTGACTTGAGTGATCGCCCTGTCTTAGGCAACACAGAGGAGAAAGTTGCTTGGTGAGAAATCATCAGGTTAGGACAAAAAGTTGGTGGGTGCCTGTGGGAATGAAGATCTGGAAGAAGATGTGTCATTGGCAGCCCTGATCAGAGAGAGAAATAGATGGGCTGATGTACTGGTTTGGGCCGGGAGAGTTCATTTTCTTCATAGTAGCTAGTATGGTGCTGGGTTTTGGATTTGTGTTGGTAACACAGCAATGTTGTAGTTACTGCTGAGCGGTGCTGACACAGAGTCAAGGCCTTTTCTCCTCCTCACCCCACCCCACCAGCGAGCAGGCGGGGGGTGCACAAGAAGTTGGGAGCGGACACAGCTGGCACAGCTGACCCCAACTGACCAAAGGGATATTCCCTACCATATGACATCATGTTCAGCATATAAAGCTGGGGGAAGAAGAGGGAAGGGGGGACGTTCAGAATTATGGCGTTTGTCTTCCCAAATAACCATTGTGTGTGATGGAGCCCTGCTGTCCTGGGGATGGCTGAACACATGCCTGCCAATGAGGAGTGGTGAATGAATTCCAGATTTTGCTTTGCTTGTGCGTGTGGCTTTTACTTTCCTGATTAAACTGCCTTTATCTCAATGCACGAGTTTTTGCACTTTTACCCTTCCGATTCTCTCCCTATGCCACCAGGGAGGGGAGTGAGCGAGTGGCTGGTGGGGCTGAGCTGCCCACCAGGGTTAACCCACGACAGCGGAGAAGATGAAAAAGGGTCAAGGACCATGGGACAAGGAAACCTAGAAAAGTCTGAGAGGCACAAGCTGGGCCTGATAAGGGTAGAGAATAAAACGGAGAGGAAGGGAGGAGACAGGACAGGCAGAGGACAGGAAGTATGGGGTCATGGTTAGAGTGGATGGGTGGAAGAGGCTAGGACCATTAATGCACAGCCTCCTGCAGAGCCCTGAGCTGCTCCCACAGTCCCCGAATCCACCTTTCCTCTGCAAACTCGTGGGCAAAGCGCTCCCTCTCTGTTTTGGGTTGGCTGAGGAAGCGGAAGAGCTTTGCTTGCCGTCCCTCTGTTACCTCGAGAGGTCATGGTCTTTGCTGAACCCAAAGGCAGCGGCTCGGATGATGACTCACGGGGGTGTCACCATGATGCCACACGACGGAGTTTCCTGCGCTGGGAGTGTAGTTCTGCTTTCGCAGAACTCTCGCAGTAGTAAATTACAGGATTGAAACATCAGCGAAAGCACAAAGTTAAGCCTCACAGTTAGGAAGTGCCAGAAGTGAGTTTCTTTGCCACTTTTATTCCCCTACTTCCCTTCCACCCCCCTATTTTGTGGTCCTAGCATGAAATCACTCTGTTTATTTCAGCTCTTTCTCTCCCTGGCACAAGGGGAGCTGCACTGGGCATGAATCAGCATGGTGCAATGAAAGAAATTCTGCGTAGCTGATCTCTTTTCTTGTGTTGCAGAAATTAGGCAATGCTTAGTGAGTGATATAGGGGCTGGAAGAAGAGAAAAGCTGACCTGCTGGTCGAGGCAGGCTATTGCTGCCCTGGAAAACAAGCGCTCGTGGTCTCTGCATGGAGTCCTTGCGTGGGGTGGGTCGACCACTCGGACTCAGCTGTCTACAGGCGGTTGCTTCCTCTAAGCATGTCGGTCAACAACTGCCTGACCCAGAGGCTTAGACTGATTTTCAGACATGAAGGACACTGTTACCAATGAGGTCTGTTTGTACCACACGTAAGGCATGATTATGATTCTGACAAATGAAAATGTCTCAGATTGAGCTCTCAGAAATACTGCTTTGGACTTCAGTGGCTGCACCTCAGCTCCTTCTGTTCGATGAGGATAAAGCATGTCCTTACTTCACCATGTGTCCTAAAAAGACAGCAGTATTTGTGAAACACTCAGATACTTAAGTGCCGTAGGAAAAATTGAAGGAACTAGTAAACGTGTCTCTGGAACAAGAGCTGGATAGTGGGTAGTGACTAGGGTATGGAATAATGCATTCAAAAAGAAAGTTGCACTTCAATATTTAATACACTGATGCAAAGATGCTGTGGGCAGTACAGTATGAGACAAGACAGCGTCATAATGCTTTGCAATCACATTTGCAATAGGCCAAACTGGAGTTTCATGGATAACCTTAATTGGGTATTTTTTAAATTTTGAGTGCTTAGTTTTGTAGCCCTAAGACCATTCTTTTGCCATAATATTTTCCATGTGTGCAAGTGTTTAACATAGAAAAGAATAACAACCTGAGCTAGTGAAGAAATCACCTTCCTCTACAAAATAATTTGATGGAAAATAAATCAGCAAGGCAATTTTCACACTTTGGCTATGCTTTTGTAACCGTGCTGTAGAGCAAAGTATCTTCTTTGGTAGTGAAAAGATGTTTTATTTATTGACTTGATTTACCGATTAAACCTATTTGTCTTCAATTCAGCTACGTAGGGTGGACAGCATCATGCATACTGATTAATTGTCAGGGCATCTGGTGTATGTGTGTAGGAATTTTTACTTTATTAATATCTAAAGAAACAAATAAGTTATTAGAAAATATCCATCAAATTTTATGTCAAAATCCTTGAGAAACTAGTTTTGATGACGTTTCACGCAGATTCGTAGGGAGCTAAATACTCTGCGTTAAAATATTTTACTTAACAAAAGAGATTCAGTAAATACCTATCTGAAATCATGGTTTTATTTTGTCTCCTACCAGCATGTCTGGAGGAGATTATTCTTTTTAATGTATTTGTAAAGAAAGCTCAGAATAAGCAGAGCACGTTTGGAAAGTTCTGAACCGCAGCAGGCTTACAACTAACTTTTCCATGTTGTGTGTTTCCAGGTATATGTAGACTTAGCATCAGGGGGCTTTGGGGGGCGGGTTAGGAAAAGGAGGCAAACTGAGTGACAGCACCACTGCTAGAAAAAATTAATGCCCATGGAGCTCACAATCAAATATTTATAGCTTTATGGGCAACAAATACTCTGTGAGACAAGGCTACAAAGCAGTCCCATGCTCAGGTATTCTTTTTGCTCTCACTCTATCCATTTCTTTCACCATATCCTTTTTCAGAATACTTACTACACTGTCAGCATTGTTATTGCCAACCCCACTGCAAACTAGTAAAATGGGGAATGCTATTTAATGCCTTTTTACGGATTTCTCAGTTGATCCAGTTGGTTCCTATTCAAATATTGTGTTCATTTTAAATGCTGCAACTGGTAGGGCAAGTTGGACTTTTGTTCAAGAATCTGTTTTTCAAATACATCATATTTAAGAGATCTAGAAATAATAAAAAAAATACAGAAAACATTTTGATTCATTTTTAGGTGATTAGCCCAGTTTTCATACTGTACTTCAACCACTAATTATCTTAGGAGATGGTTTTGCCAGGAAAAGGCTGCACCATGAATTCTTTCAGTATTTCTGCAGATGCTGACTTCTGAGGCAACTGAAATGAAAGTGGCTCTTCAGAGATCTGTACAAGATTTCCCAGTCAATGAAGCTTCTATGGAAGATCAGAACAAGAAGTCACCACATATCAAGCTGTGGTACTCGTTGCCCGCTAGAGCCAGCTTTGTCCAACACCTACAGGGATGCTGGAAAGGGCAACTTGCAACCTCTTTATTAGCGTCTCTGGTGGCAATGCTGGGAGACCTGCTGCTCAACTTTGTTTCTGTAACATCGCAATACAGCACTGGTGTCACTGAGCATTTCAGACTCCACAGGGATCTGGGAGAAATTTAACCCCCTGCTACAATACGCTCCCTTTTTTATATCAAGTTTTTTTTTTTTTCTCCTGGAGTTCAGTAGTTTGATGGCCAAAAGTGCTGTGCTGTGCTCTGAAGCATGCTCTTGCCTCTGCAGAGCAAAGCACTGCACAGGGAAGTGAGAAGAGGGTCCTTGTCAGCACTACAGGGAGGAGAGCACGACAGGCTGGTCTGCTCTACTCTGCTCCTGGTTACCGTCACCAGTAGGGCGGAGAGCAACACAAGCACTCATTTACTGCTAGATACCAGCTGTGCTTAATCATCCATGGGACTGTAAGAGATTCTCTTAGAGTCTACCTCATCAGCAGCTCTGCCATTTATTGGATATTTGGCCACTTCAGTTCGAAACCAGATTTATTAATATCAAACTCGAATTATCAACTATTACAAATATCCTCTGAATGCTTCCCTAGGATACTCACTGATAGTTCTTAGAAAATATAAAATCCTTTAAGTACTTGGGCCTTCATACAAATTTTCTATAGCAAATAACATCAGGAATCTTTAGAACTCCAGATCTATACACAATTCATCATCTAATTCATTACTTCAAAATCTTGTATTTGGATTTTTAAAAAAACCCTCTTTAATATTTTGGAATTGCAATGCTGTTACGTAAAAATCCCCACACAACTTTATATGTGCTTGTCTTACTAATTTCAAAGGTCCACCTGCTCTATTTGCTAGTATACCATTTCCTTTCCTAAATGTCAGTCAGGAGAAACATGGCATCAGCCTTCATCGCCTATCTTCACTTGATGGCTAGATGTCTGTGGTCAGAAGATATGCCGTGGTCCTGCCACAGTCCTTTCTGTCAGATTTCACTTAGTCATTAATTAAAAAAAAAACAAACAACAAAAAACCCACCAAAAAAAACCCCAAAACCCAAACAACAAACCTAATTGGATTGCAGTAAGACAAGCGTTCCAGTTAGTTTCATGGTAGGGGAAAAGCAAGCTGTATTAACTCTGTTATTTCTAAACCCCAAGACTGTGCTTTTAGTTTAGGATGGTGTCACCTGGGAACAAGGATCTGCATTCACATCACACGCGTACCGCAATATAGGGACCAAGATACAGCCTCGCCCCCCTCCCCACTCACCTGGGCAGGGCGCAGGGGCTGGCAGCTGCAGCACTGTACACTGCCCACAGATCAGACCCACACCCACACGTGCATTTAATGCATCGATAAGGTGTAGGGTAATTTCTTGATCAGTTTTTGATAGCATCTGTGTTTCTGAAGCTGCACAAGTGTGACAAACGGTTGGGGGATAAGAGTCTTCTACCACATCAGTAACCCCCCCCCTCGCCCCACCCACCCCAGCAAACAAAACAAATGCCCCATACCTGGAGACATTTCAGCACCTGAATTATTAATAAAATAAGCATGATAATGAATAATCTATGTCAAGCATTTTCTTACCCTTTATTTTTTCATTATGATCAGAAGAGGAATATGATTAACAGCAGTTTAAACTTTAGCAGTACAATTTCAGTATTAAATATAAAACTACACTGCAAGTTGATGTATTTTAAAAATGGTTATGTATACTCTAGCCTTAAATTTATGTATCAAATACAAGTAACTCAATTGTTTCTTGCCTTGACAATTAACATATCTAACAAATTTCAACAAGCCAGGCATCCATCTTTTCCATTAAAAAAAAAAAGCAAGCACACCAACTCTTATTCATAGCAAGGGGGTGTAAAGATTCAACACTTTCCTGAGTGTTGTGCAAATAATAACAGGTTTGAGAAAGTCAGTTAAATAAGTGTAATGATAAACCTAAAGCTAAGCTGGAGGACCTTTTGATTAACTTCATATTTCATGTATTACTTGCATCAGTTGAGAGCAACATGAGTTACAGAACTTCCATGAAAACAAGCCACTTACAAGCAGGTGGTTAAGCTTGATCAGTTTATTAAAAGGATTATATGACACGGTTGCCTGCAATAGCAGGGGACTGGATCTGATGACCCAGGAAGTTCTTTCCAGTCCCATGTTTCTAAGCCATGCACCAAGTGTATCCAGCCCACACTTTCACATTTGGAAAAAGCCAAAGCCACACACACACACACTCACAGAAAAAAAATAAAATTAAAAAAAAAAGTCCTTGATGACACCATTTCATTTCTCTAGATATTCACTATGCAGAAGGGAACAGAGCTAAAATCCTGTACACAGGACACATTTACTCGAGGTTGATGTGGTACTGAAGTCAGTTAATAATTAGATACCTCCAGGCAGATTCAGTTACAGGGCATACCAACACTGCACACTGCCAGACAATTTCTAATCAAGCCAAGAACCTCTTGCAGGAATGAGGTCTCTTTGCTAGCAAGCACAGAGCACACTGAATAAGCTAAAAGCAGCTGTTCTTAAATGAACTACCCTACCAACCGTGAGTGAATGACAGATAGATGGTAAGAAGCATTTACCTACTAGACAAGATCTCTCTGCACACTCAGGCAGAAGAAGTAATTAGTTCAGAGCAGCAACCATTGCTCCTACCTTGCCTGTCTCTTGAGTACGTTCTCTTTAAAAGCTGGTCTACAGAATCAGCGCAGCCTTTCTCAAGCACTACCAAAGCAGCAGTTTGCAGCTGCCGTGCAAGACTCTACTTTCAAACGGTAGTCAGACATTCCCATCATCATGGCCGGTTTGCTAACAGCATATACAGCCATAGCAAAAAGCCTCTGCAACAACTAGAGATCTAAACAATTGCCTACATTCAGCCCATCTAACTTTTAGGCACTTGGTTAAGGTGTCTGGGTCCCCAGTCACCCAGAACTCCCCCATCCCCCCACCCCCAGGAAAAAAAAAAAAAAAAGAAATCACTGAAGGCAGATAGTCTCAATTGCCTTCTGGAGGCATCTCTTGACCCCCACTGAGCAAAGCTGCATTTCAAGCAACCAAGTTAACACAGGCACCTCAGTTAGACAGGATGAATGGAGACTTGCATCTCTTTCAAGAGAGTATCAGTACTCTCCAAAACCAAAGGCAATTAAGCAATTAAGGTTTGCAACTCCAGTTACGTTTGGACATAAACTTACAGTCAAGTAATTAAGCTGTAGTCCCTCCCTCCCAAGCATAAAAGCCTTCTAGATGGAGGCTCTGCTATTTAACAAAACAAAAAAAAAAAAGGCATTCTTCTTTCAAACAAAGAAGAGTGGACGCTGGCTGCTTTGCCACTCATTCATGGGGAAGCTGAAGATCAGAGAACACTTACTCAGAGACCTGGAATGACTAAGCACTGCTAGTGCATGCAAAGCAGAAGTAACAAGATGTTTTTTAAACTAACCCTAGTCCTCCTCTCCACCCCACAGAATTCATGCAAGTGTTTGAGAAGATAGTCAAGACATAATAGCCCCACTTTCCAAAAAGGCTTAGGTGTTGTGGCTTTTTTTGTTGGTTTGTTCAGGTTTTTTGGGTTTTTTACATATTGTAAAGTAAACGTCCTTTTGTTTTCTTTCTGTGGGTAGAGAAATGCATTTTTGGCATGTTTGAGAATCATAGATATCTATGAAGTCCATGCTGTTTGAATTCTCCAACTAGTTTCTATAACCTGTCCAAAACATAAGCAACCTATACGTTTCCCCAGTATTGACATGCATGCTCAGAGCTCTCCACTTTAGTGAAATGAGGTGTTACTTCTGTGCTGATAGTTGACGAGTCAGCATTACACGACTGAGACCAACTAAATTAACATTGTCGTAATATGAAAGGCAAGCACAAGTTCATTTATTTATAGCAAAGGTCTTGGGTTACAGGAGGTCAGTTCTTGCCATCTTGAAAAGATAGGGGATAACTTATTGCATACATGTGCATTATAATTTAGCAGCAAGTCATTCATAGAAACACTTCCCTCCTACTGCTTTTTTGGTTTATTATCTCAATTATATATATATTTTAGCTTTACAAAGCATTTAACACCACCTTTAAGTTAATGGTCTTTTATTGGAAAAAAAGACTAGCATTTACAACTTGGAATGGACATAAATTGTAGTATCTTGAACAGCGATGTTGATAGTTGTGCTGAAGTCCACAGGCTACTCCGCCAGCTCCAAGTCATGGTACAGAAGGTTTTAAAAATATGAGAGTCCAAAGATGCTCCCTTGGTGAAGGTTTCTTTTAAAAATTTCGTGAACGGTAACAGCCCGACACCCGTTTCACTATAGTGCAATGCAGACAATGTTAAACCAGTATTTTAACACAGACATGCCATCCATAGTTATGATCATCGTATTTTTGGAGCACACTGCTACGTACAGGAGAACCATTCAACCTTTAGGGCATTTTCTCTAAGTTTTGCATCCTTCAACCATTTTGCTGCATACCATCCTGAGGTATAAACCAATTTTAAAGTAAACCAGCTATGACAATTTATACTACAAATTGAACTAGAATCCACTGTTGAACAAAAGAGTGGATCTTTTAGGTTGTTTTTTTTTCCTTTTAATACAAATGTCTGACTGTGCTCAATTGTCAAGCTGCATGCATGAAAAACTGGCCAGCCCAAACAGTGTAATAGTCATTAGCAAATGGAACTTCTTAGTTCACTAAGTGCTTCCTTTTTTTTATTTTCAAGGTAGTACAATTATTTATATTGTAAAACTGATGTTTAACTTTATCTTTTGGGGACAGGACCACCAACCATTACATGCAGTTTGTGGACAGAAGGTATTTTGACATTCAGTTTTGCTATACAGAAACAGAATGAATAAATGAACATTTTTTTTGCAAGAGGTAAGTAAAAGATTCAATTTGATTCTTCTAGAGGAAAAAAGGTGTAAAGGAGGTCTCTTCACTTTGCAGTCATCATCTGTACGAATTCTGAAAAGATAAAAAGTCACCATGATTTACTGTCTCCAGAGTACTTCAACTGATAAGTCTCTTAAACACACTTGGCATAAAAAAAGCCCCTTTCACTGCATCTAAGTTTTTGTCCACAGAAGTGGACAACAGGAATAAATTGGTGTCTCAAGTGCTAGAAATTAATGCCCTATGCAACAGGCTTTCATTCAATCTGAATAACAGTTTTGAGTCAAGACAAGCATCTTTTTACCTTCATAGTTGACTTGCCCATCCCCATCAATGTCTGCTTCTCTGATCATTTCATCTACTTCTTCATCTGTTAGCTTTTCTCCTAAGTTTGTCATAACGTGACGTAGTTCTGCTGCACTGATATAGCCATTGCCATCCTGTGAGGAAAAAGAGTTGCACAAGATCATGATCAACACTCCTGACACTGATTACCTCTGGAACTACCTCTAGGTTTCCAGCAACTGCTTCTGAACTAGCCTTACGGCACTTGGGACAGATATACAGACCTGGCACACTGTATAACCCTACAGTATGTAATAGTCCCATTGCCTTACGAAGCATGCAAGCCACCATATCCTCCTATACAATTATTGTACTGTAAGAATAACTGCATGCCTGATTTGTAGCTGTGATAAGGTATTTTTAATGCTTTTAAAGAGCTTTCAAAAATAAACCCAGAAACAAAGTGGTTTTTGTTTAGTCTCTGCTGCTTAAGCAAGGCAAAAAAAAAAGAGACCCACTTCCCCACCAGCTAGAATAAAGTCAGCTTTCTCTTCTGTGTAATGCTACCTCTATAACCAGACTGCAGGTGGCTAGGTTAGGCTTCTTGGATAAGATGATATAGAACAAACCTTCAAAGAAAGCATTTAAATTCTACTCATAAGGAGTTGTGAAAAGCTTCATGGCAAAAAAAAAAAAAGAGAGAATGACACTTCTAAGTCAGTGTTCCCATTAGTAATATCCAAACCTAGAGCTCATCCCTAGCCATTTCAGAAACTGTCCTCTTCCATCTACAGGAGGAATACACTAGCTTAGAGCAGGAGTTCATATGGCCATCACCAGTAGATAAGCTACCTCAGTGGCTTTAAAACACAAATCTAGTCTGCAGAAATAACCCTACAGAGTAGATGAAGTACTAACCAATCGAATGTTTCCTCTAGCACATTTTCCAGCAAAGTACTAGAGACTGCCACTTTTTTCCATAAAAAGGAGAAATAGTAAGGCCTCCTTCCACACATGTGTGCATCAGCTTAGCAGCTGCACCAGCCATTGCTCAACACAATTTTCTTGTAACATCTGTCATATCTAAGCAATCCAAAGAGGGGAACCCCTGTTCTAGAAATAATTGAACTTCATCATGTATGCTTAGGTATCCTTAAAGAAGATGGAGGGGAGCTGAGCTCTTAAGCTTTCCTGAAAGCAACCTCAAAGTCCACATCTTGAAAATAGAACATGCAATACTTCATGTCCCTCTAAATACTGACGACATCATCTTAGTTTCAAAAGCTTCCATAAAGTGTAAAACCTTGTGCATCCATGCAAAATTTCCCCATTTCCCCAAAGTCAGAAGGTACAGAAAAACCCCACCCCACCCCCCCAAGCATCAAGTTCTGCTCATCTCTGCTCCTAAGGAAAGGCCAGAAGGTTTTCCTCATAGAGGAGCCTAAAGCTTAGACCTGCTGTGTAAAGCCGGTAGAACCAGCCTGCAACAGTCCTGGTTCTGTCTCCAGGACAGTCCCTGCTCTGTTTCCAATTCCTCTGCTTCTACTAGCGGACTTTTTTTCCTTCTAGACAAGAAGAGAGAAAACACTGAGGAAAAAATGGACATCATTACTGCTTCTAAAGAATATTTCTACTTTTATTAATACCTTGTCAAAGACTCGGAATGCCTCACGGATTTCTTCCTCGCTGTCTGTGTCCTTCATTTTTCTGGCCATCATGGTTAAAAATTCAGGAAAGTCGATAGTGCCATTGCCTTAATGAAAAGAAACTTCCAAAAATTAAAACTTCCATGCTTTTGTTTATAAAAAAAAATCTGGCATTTAATTTAGCCAGGAACAAGATTGACAGATCCTCCGTAACCATTCTTATAGAAGAACTGGATCTTCTCCCTCAATAGCTACCACTGCCTTTTTGCTATTACAATGTGCAGTAGCCACTGCTGTGTTTCAGCACAATGAAATCAACTGTTGCCTTTTCTCCAGGTCAAACCATACCATTTGCCACCCAAGCTGCAAGTAAAATGTCGGTCTGATGCTCCAAGGTTAACCAATAGTAAGACTTATCTTTACTTCAAATTATTCCCCAAAATGAATCATTTAGTTTCTTTAGAATCTCCCAATTGCTGTGGGATATTCCAGAAGGGAATGTATTTTAAAGCTGGCACTACAAATCCAGGATATCTGAAATTTGAGAACAATCACACTTCACTAAGCTGCTCATAAATACTGGTTCCTTTTTAAAAATCAACTTCCTTATCAACATACGTTGTACACCACAAAAGTAATGCACCATTTTAAGGGGCAGCAAGGATCTGCAAATTCCAGTGACGTGAGAAAAGCTGCCATTATTTGGTATTTCTGATAAGCTTAGCAGTAGGTGTTCTTGTAGGTATTTCACTGCAAAACTGAAAATCCCTGGTAACATCCAGGCCTCACCCCTAAGATTAAGTTCTTCATTCAAAGTAAGGATTCAAACTCCAGGCTGCTCAAAGCGATGAGAAAAGTGATATGGTGAAGAAACAAGTTCTTTGTAACAGCAGAAACTAGATTTGTATAGTCAGGATTCAGCCCTATATGCCAAAAACCCCACATTAAATAGTTCACTGTGCAACTATGATCTACCCATTGCTTGAGGGAAACATAGAAACTCATTGCGTAAGTATAGCAAAGAAGGTAAATAAATGCAGTTTAAGAAAACCTTTGCAGGTTAGGGATTCCAGATTGAGACATACACAACTATCTATCATCATGACCAGCTTTATCTACCAGCTAAATCTGAACACAGGTCTTGTACTCAGCTTTGAAAAATCCTCAGTGAACACGTAGAATAATAGCAAAGCATTCTGCCATAAAACAAGTTTAAACAGATGGGCAGGCACACTTATCTGAAGCCCTCAGCCTCCTTTTAATCTACCAGGGCAGCATTGTGGACTGCAGCCTAGAGAAGCCACTATACACAAACTCTACATAGCACTGCAAACCCTAAAGTTTTTCAGTATCTGCATCCAAGAGTTAGCAATTACAGTCAACTTAGGAAAGTAGTTGTAATTAATGTAGTCTGATAATCAGATAAATCTATACTCTTGCCAATATACTTTCACTCTTCTTTTACAGAAATATTAGAGAAAAATCACTATCACAACCAACATACAAGATCAAAGCCTTGACATCACTGAGCAGAGGAAAGCATTCTTCCTTTTTATAACTGCTGGCCTGTCTGAAGTCTCAGAAACAGAATGTGCAGTTACCCTTTCTGGCATCCATTTAAAATAATTCTGAAAGACTTGATACAGGAAGGTTTTTCTGCTTTTGCTTCCCATCCCTCCCCCCTACCTATTAGGGATCTAATATGCTAGATTAGACTACACAGTCTCTCCCTGTTGTGTTTTCAATTCTTGGAAGTTTAGCACTATTCCACTCCTACCACACTTTTGGCCTTAGACAAAACCACAGACATTAGTACAGCTGTTAAGACCAACATGACCTGACAAAACATGTATAGAAAAGCTTGGTGGAAACGCAAGTTAACAGCAGGTCAGGGCAAGTAAGATAGCAATAGGAAGCCTGTGACCCATAAAATATTAAAGACAAGCAGCATAACTTTGTCTCTGCCCATCCCCTTTTTTAGGTTCTCAGTAATACTGCTAGCACCTTTGACTGCTGTGCAGAGAGTCAAAGCAAGTGAGCAATCAAAAAATCAACACCCCACTGAGTTTAGATTCAATCAAGTATTTTGAAACTGCTTCAAGAGATCAACATCACAGAATCTTCTCTATGCAGTCCAAGCCCAGGTGAGGAGGTCATACGTACTTAAGATGATCACAGCGCTAATAACTACCTTTCCAACACTTACCATCAGCATCTACCTCGTTGATCATATCCTGCAATTCTGCTTCTGTTGGATTTTGACCCAATGACCTCATGACAGTTCCCAGTTCTTTTGTTGTGATAGTACCATCACCATCTTTGTCAAATAGGGAAAAGGCTTCCTTGAATTCTAGAGGCAGAAACAGTCCCAGTGTTTAGTAACATCACCAGCATGAGAAAACTGCATACTACAAATGCACTCCACTGACAATGCCTGGTACAATTTAAGAAATGTTTTATCTAACTGTCCATGTATTCAGAGAATTAACACTCAAATATTAATAAAAAAATTACTTGCAGTATCAACACATAATTTGCATAGTATATTCAAACTTGGCTATTAACTGCATATAATGCATTTCAACATCATCTTGCTTGCAGCACAGTTGCACCATAAACAGTAGCTGCTTGGGATAAGTGAAGGGACACACGGGGTTCCCTTCACCATTAACAGACTTACAGGAACAACAAGTGTTGTCATTTACCACTTATTTTTAAGGCAGCAGACAGTAAGAATTGATATCAGCCACAAGTGGGTGACTGGTCTCCAGAAGGTCAAATAATGCTCCTTCTCCTAACCAGTCTAAATTACAGACACTCCGTTAGAAGTTATTTAAAAGACATTGGCTTATATTAATGTCTAATAAATCCATTTTAGGTTTATTTGTTGCCATTTCAGTTCAAGTTTATCTTCACTTTATTAAGAAGAAAAGAGTACCTAGGTGTGCTTTTACTCCAAGAAGTTCACCTGAGTCTAGGAATTATTTCTGTTTGCAAAAAATCTAGAAGGACTAGGCTCAAGTCTGAAAAATCTAAAAAAAAATCATTATCTGTATTCTAAGGAACAAGCAGTCTAAATTAAGAGGCAATGAACCAGTAATCTTCCAGAATGTTCGGGGTTTTTTTGAAGTAAGTGCTTTTTAAAAAGTTAGTACACATTTGAAATTGTCAAAAAGGTTTTTTTGCATTATGTTTGAGATAATATATTTTCTTTCAGTCACAAGGAGTTTACAAAAAAATAATCATTTCTCATCAAGACACTTACCAGCAATTTGTTCTTCAGTCAGCTGATCAGCCTACACGAAGAATAGAACATTTTAGAATATTGTTTACCTCTAGCTATGTCAAGCCACAAACCACTTCATTTAGATTTCAGTAGTGATTTATCATTACTTTTACAAAGCCACTTTCAATCCCTGGAATTTTGCCTCTGCAAGGAGATTCCACTCACCTACACCATGCAGCCGTTTCCAAAAGCATATAAGCTAACTTGTTTTGGAACTGTACATGAAGAACCAGACATGCCACCCTTCGACTTGGAGAATCTGATTTGGTCAAGTGAAGGATACAGGGCAGGCTCCTTGCAATTGGTCAGAGAGGCACAAAATCCCTGATGACATGTGTTTGGGGTTTCACATCACATCAGATGTTGTTTCCAGCAGTACAGTGACCCTAATACTGCGTGGGGGTATTTGGACATCAGTGGGCTAATGCCAAGCGTGCCACCTAGTGATCTAACACTACTGAAGTCCACCCTCCCCCACCACATTGCATCAAGTATTACCCTACTGTAAGCTTAACAGAAAGGACTGTGCTGTGATATTAGGAGGAATTACTAGTGGGTATTATGGAGATTTTTGCTATCTCTGACAAAGAAAATGCCAGTTTTCAAGCATCACATTATTTTTCCATTCAGCCAAGCAGTTATCAGTGTGAAGCACCTTAATGTGGGTTGTTTTATACATCATTTTAAGTGGCAAGATTTAAAATGCCTGCTTATGACCTTCTGTACATCAAGAGGCCACTGCTGCATCTAAAGGTATACAGCTCAGTGGGCAATTAAACAGGCTTTCCCAGAGTTTAACTGTGCTAACCACATCCTTCCAGAAGCCTCTCCCTTCCGTGTGGATAAAGCGGAGCTTTTTGTGATGCTGTTTGGACTCAAAGGAGCTAACCAGTTCTTTATGGAAAAATATGCATTTTCCTAGTAATTAAAAAAAAAAACACCTGAATTTTTACATGCCTAGTCACAGATACTGAAGAATATGAGGTACTAACTCCTTTTAAACTCATTATATTGGACAGCCTTTACTAATAGAACAGAATTTTGTAGGTCAGAGAAAGCAGGCATCTTGCAACCCTTTTGTCCTAAAATACCATTATTCAAGCATAAAAACCACTTAACTGCAGTAAAGCGCAACAAATACAATGGAGAATTAACAGGCTATACAATCTGTTAAGCTCTTGCACTGGGGAATAGGGCAGGGTTGAAAGCCTGCTGTGTGTTAAGCGACATACACAGATTTCACCTGTAAATAGGTGTCGGGTTTTTTTCTTAATGTTTTAATGTCTGTATGTAACGATTAAACAATTCCCCATACACACAGTGGGGTGGGGGGGAGGGTAGGAATGCTAACAGATAAAGACAGTTCAAATTTAATAAAGCTTCTTTAATAACAGCAGAAAACTTGTGTTCAAAATCCAGTTCGACTTTCCTCACTCTCTTTGTGATTTTCCAGAAAGTGTGAGGTTTTACTTAAAGATTATCTAAGGAATTTACATTACAGACTCAATGCCCTGCAGAACAGGAAACAGAGCCACACCTCAGCAAAAGCCTCCAAACCACAGCACCGGCTCGTTGCCCCATTAGTCGGAGCTCACTGGATGTTTCTAAAAATCGGATTTTGAATAAAAAAAACCCCAACTTGGCACACACCACGATGCCAGAAGCAAGAAACCCGACCCTAAACTGCCATGGGGTTCACCCTGCCGAGCAACAGGCACAACTGCTGCCCGCTCGCCCTAGCTACAGGACAAAGGTACCCAGGGCTGGAGCCATCACCCCACCCAGCCAAGTCATCAAATCCCGTCCCGGTGATGTCAGCCTTCCCCGACGGGAAGGGGAGATGGAGAGACAGAGCCGAGGAACACCCAGATTGCCAAAATGCGATTAGAGGTCAGCCTGCAACTGTTTCACCGCTCTCGTAGGAAGCGAAAAACTGCCGGGAAAACCCCAGCCCTTCCTTTCGCCCTCTTTTGGGAGGAGTCCGGGCTGGCACCGCAGCGCCCGATGGCCGGGGGATGATGTGAGCTGCTCCCGGAGCCCACCGGCGGCGCGTTTCGGAAGGCGAGGCGGAGGCTTG
>NW_008824356.1:12674476-12682648 GCF_000699105.1 Pygoscelis adeliae | reverse complement strand
GCGTTAATAAAGCACGTTCTTTGGGGAAATCTGAACGACAAGGGGGGTACGGCAGAGTCTGTAAAGCTGGTATGTTGAAACGAGCACAGCTGCCTTTTTTTTTAATCGTAGGGCTTTTGTCAAGCACCAAAATCTAGATGACGGTAAAATTCAATCCAGAATCAGATGGTCTGCAACTGACATGTCACTTCAGCCCCTTCTCAGCAGAACGGCTGTAGCCTACAAGTGAGAGGCAGCAAAAGCGTGTCCTGATGTCAAATGTTTTCTTCATTTCTCCTCTGTCTGCTCTGGGCTTGAGTTTGTCCGCCAGCTGATAATAACCCAGGTAAATACTGTAGCATTCACACTGTACCTCCTTTAATAAGTATGGAAGCACAAACAAACATGGACTCACATTGGAATCAAGGATTTTGGTTCTGTTCATGACAGGTACCCTTAGATTTTGAGCTTCCTTGTAGTTCAAGATATTTTTAGTTAAGGTTTTAGTTTGGGCCTCTCTCTGGATTGGGAGGCTAGCAGTATTCCCAACGTGGTCATAATTCTGATGATCTGCTTGCAGTATAGCACTAAATCTTTTAAAATACATTTTTCTGTTTTTCCGTTTTTGAAAAATCCTGCATACTTTCAGTGTTTGAAATAAAGACAAAATCAGTTGGGTTCTGTTTGTTTAACAATTTCAATAGCTCTACCACTGAAGTTATAATTTATTTGCTTGCCTTTCTGGAACACAGTGATAGGTTGGCAAACACAACAGTTACCTGTTAACAGTCTAGAAAGATTTCTCATAGCAAATAAAATAGCATATTTAACATGTCACAGTTTGGTCTCCAGACCATCCTAACATTTGTGTAGGAACTAGTATATGAAATGGTGTCAGAAAACCAATTTGCAGCTGGCTAGTGTGCAAGTGATACGTTTATAGACAGCTTCCATTTTATATGCAGAATGCTCAGCCTCCTATTTTTAATATACTTTTTTTTAAACTACTAAGCGGTGAAGTTGGATTTTTTTTTTTTTCGTTATGGAACAACACGCAAATTGATCTTTTGTTTTCAAACCAGACCAACAATTTTAAGCTCTTATTTTCCCAGCTTAATTTCTTTCTGGAAAACATGGCACAATGTTTGATTGATGTGGGCTACAAGAGCTTTTGCTTGGATAAGTGAATCTTGGAACTCCCCCAGTCTCACAGGGATGTGTGAAGAACAATGTTCATGTACAAATCATTCACCTTATTGTCCTGGTCTACACAGGTGAAGATCTCATTATTGAAACACTGAATTCTAGATAAATATTGGGCTAAGAAATTTGTACAATTATCTCGCAAAGATAAATAGCTAATGCAGTCTCATGGTCATTGGCCAAAATGTTTCTAACGTGGAAGGCTGCAGAGAGAAGATTCAGGAGAATGATCTTACCAACATTTAAATGTGATGGTTTAGAATGTAAGTGCCTTATTTCAGTCTCTTTAAAGTTAATTTTAAGTGCATGTCATGTGTTTTTCTGTTGATCCAAACCTTGTTAAAAAGTGATTAGGTTTATCTGTTGAGGAGAGACTATGAGACAAGTAATTAAAATTTATGTAGATTCTCTTACAAACTATCAGCATTACCGTTTTTGGACATACGTGAAGAAACTTGGAAATGTGAAGTAAAAAGCCACTCAGTCACAGTCAATGAATGTTGTCAAAGATTAACAGGGCCTTTGAGTAGAAGGATTGCTGTGCATTTATTCCTTTTTTTTTTTTAACTTTTTGTGTCTACTTTTGCTAACTCTTGATGGTTCACACTAATAATTAATTTATACTAAAAATGGAATTTTAAAATAAAGTTACTTTTAAAGTAGTGTGGAATATAGTTATCTTGCTTTATGTAAGAAAAATTTCAGGATGATCAATTAAGGTGCCACAGTTAGGTTCTGCAGTAGTTTCTGTTAAATTACATCATTCTGTATTTGAAAATATTTCACAGTTAATGCTCCAAAAAAACATTCTGACTAAGGGGAATTTTTTTTTCCTAATTTGACATATGGCAGTGATAAATGTAAACAAAACAATACTAATGTTTTGCTGCTTATTTAATGTAGAAAAAACCTCATCTAAACTGGCATCTGTCTGCTCCTGGTAATTTGCTTTCACTCAATTGTGCAGCTAGATTTTGATCAGTATTCTTTGTTCTCTTAAAATTTACATGCAGTTGTGGGCAGGCAAGAAATGCCCCTGTCATTCCAATGACATACAATGTCAAATGATTTGCCAGGATATTCTACAGTCTCATTGAAAATCTCCTGGATCTCAATGGGAGCTGGACTGGGCCATGGAATTACTCAGTATTTGTGCCTAAAACCATAGAACTTGGCCATCTCATTGCTACAGAGCTTTTTTATGAACAGAGGGCTACGCGATAGCTATTAAGATGAACTTCTGACTGGGTAGATTTAATGTTCTAAATTATTTTACTCTCTGTCACTAAGCATGCTTTTGTTGACTTGTGTTTAAGCTGTAATATTAACAAAAGATATTTTATAAATTTACTAGTTGCAGTGAAAGACTTGCAACGATTCTACCTAGTATTACATTTCTAAATTTTGCCTTAATATGATAGTAAGGTTACAGTGTTGGTCTCTGTTTCTGCAGAGACTTAACATGTCCATTCTTTGGGAGCAGCCTAAGATATAAGGAGGAATTCTGTTAAGAACTCGGAAAAATAATAAACCTTACTACTTAGATGCAAGGTGTGCTTTTCAAACTTGGGTTTGTTAACGTAAGCACTGAAGAACATGGCCTCACACATATCAATTGTTTTCTCTTATTATATATACATAAGTTAAAAAAAAAAATCAAAATTAAAACATTTCACAGACATCTGCCCTGGGAGAATGGATGTGAGAACAGATGGACAGAAGTTTGTCATATCATTTAATGCACAGCTGGGAGGCTGATATTATGGCGATAAACATAGATAACCAGTATATAATAAGGTAGAAGAATAAGAAGCCAAAATCAAGTATACACGTGTGTGCAACATCTGTGCAAATGGAACAATTTCATAATTAGTTTTCATGGCTATACTATTGCCAGTTATATGTGTGAGCTACCCAAACTGGGTTTGAATTTGTTGTACTGCTTTTCAAGTCAACTGGAATTCTGTTAGTATATCAGAAAATAGTTTTTACCCTCTCTATAAAATTGTGTTCATATGCACAATTTTTTTGGGGAGACCGTTTTCCACAAAATTAATGTTTCTAAATGCCATTGGCAGCTGTGAAAATCTAAGCCAGTATCCTTATAAAAATACTCTGTGAGCTTCACTAAGATTGCAAATAAGTGAGTGGAACTCCATTGAAGTAAAAAGCTAGAACAGAATTGAATCTGACCACAGTTATACAAGATGTGAAAATAAAAATTGCTTTAATCTTAACATTTAAATTTCCAGACCTGGTGGCTCTTTTAAATGGGAACATACATGTTCCTGTGGATTACCGTTTCTTTTTTTTGAGAGAGAGAAAAAAACCAAAACTCCCCAATCTTTTATATGCCCATGATTCTTTATATTTGCCTCATTCCCACTGGTACGTGTCGAAATCACATACAATTACAGATTTTCACTGAGCGTGAAGTGTTAGAAGGCCATCTGTGTAATTGAATAATAGTAGTTGCTACCTATGTTGAGTGTCCATTGTCTTGTGAAGTTTTAGATGGTGATATAAAACTGATTTAGCTGTTGGTTAGAACTAAATTATTTGCACATTGCAATTAAATTAGTGAATCCTCTTCTATGTAGCTATGTGAATTGGCATCCTTGAGGCCCAATAATTTGAAAAGTTTTGTGTTTTAAACTTAGGGCAGTTTGAGTTGGGAATCTTAAAGATCCTATCTTAAAAAGGCTTGCGCAGATGAGAATTACAGACCTGCTCCCATACATAAACTCAGTCATACATCTTGCAGATTAAACATTAGAAAATAATTTTTCTAAACCAAAGTGCTTTTCCCTACTTTTTTACACTTGAAATGTAAAATAAATGAAAAAAGAACAAAACTTTCTCACCCAGTCTTAAAAAAACAACCTTTCTGCATAGTCCTGTGAAGAGTTCTCTAGAAACATTGGAGTATGTGAAAACAGGATTTTCCTTCTCAGTTTTTGTAATTGCCAGTTTCATAGGAAGGTAAACATTGGATGATTCATGATATAAACAGAAGTTAGTAGTTCCATTTTTCTATTGTTTATGTTTTGTTATCATTAGTGTTTTTATGGATAAAAGCCAAATTGTATCCACTATTTTTCAAGAATCGAATGCAGAAGAGGACAGAATATTTATGTATGTTTGCTAAGTGTTACATATTTTTACAGAACATTGTCAAGCATACCTAGGTCATGGTTCTTCACTGTTGGATACATGTATATGAACATGTATCCAACATGCGTTCCCGATGATGATTCCAGTTAATACATCTGTCAAAGAAAAGGAATTTATTTTTACCACAAATATTCTTTAGAATATTCTGTATAGAAAGATGTGTATGGGAGCAATCATTCTAATGATAGAAAAAGTTCTGTTTCTAATTTCAGTAGACGGATTCCTCAAGATTTTAAATTATACAATGTAACAATAAAACAACTCTTAGTCAGATTCACTTTATTAGGAATGGCTTGAGTTTGCATTTCATTTCTAAAGAATATGCTGGAAAACTGGGTGGGCCAAAAACTGGTTTACTTTAATAGGTTCAAATTTCTGTCTTAGAACTAATAGATAGAAGCTGAACAGCTGTTGCTGTTAGCTACAGATTTTGAACCAATATATAGCTTATAATGGTATAATAAACAACGGTAAACAAATATGCTTCAGAATTTAAGTCCTGAAGAAAGGTTGGAAATCGGTTCATTCAACTCCAGTACCGTTGTTTCTCATTTCAGTTTGTCCTATTTAACATAGAAAAAAAAAATCTTCAAAGATACTCAGGATTGCTTTTTTACATAACAAATTATTAAATGAGCCATTTACATTGTTTTTTACACCTCTCCTTTTAGTCCACGAGTAATTCATTTTTATCTGAATATTCCTGTGGGGCAAACTGGGACATCAATTTTGCAATAAAAGTCTCCGCTAAATTTAACGAATATATATATATATATGAGAATATATATGACATAGGCAGACAGGTATGTAAAATCCACAGATACATCCTCTAATGGCCAAGTCTCCCTTACTTAACCCCAAATTATAATTCTGCAGTAGGTCTATGTTAAAAAAAAAATTCGTTGGGTCAGGTAGGGCTGTCATAAGTCTTCATGCTACAGCTAGACGTAAAAAATTCAACAACTCCACATACGCAGTTCAAGGGTGATCATAATTTTAAATCAGAATCGTAGTTTCTGGTACAGATTTTCAGCAACTGTAAACATGCCCTGAAGTCAATAAATCCATGTTAATTTGCATCAGTTAGGGATTTAGTCTTCCTTTCTCTCACACACCCGAAATGAGGAGTTTCTATCAGTTTGTCAGATTCCTTGGGATAAGAAGCTACAAGATCAAAACCACTTTGAGTTAATGGATGTCAAATACTGCCAACCAAGAGATATCCAGTATTCTAATCCAGCATACTATGGAGCTGGCCTGATATTTTTACATAACATTGTCAAGCATACCTAGGTCATGGTTCTTCACTGTTGGATACATGTATATGAACGATATTCCCTGACGATGATTCCAGTTAATACATCTGTCAAAGAAAAGGAATTTTTATACATACATCCCAAATTACAGATGCTGGAAGCCAGAATCATTGCCAGGCCATACTTTTCTTCATTTGTCTTAAGTACATGAAGAAAGCTACGGAATCATTACACTTCTTTGAACAGCTATTTTATGTTGTTTGTGCCTGCATCAATAATAAACCCACCTGATAATGAAATAACTTCTCCAACTGCCTGATCACCATTTGGGGTGGGGGGGGGGACCCTAAGTTTTTCAACAACCTTGAAGAGAAGATGCATTTCTAGTATCAGTTCCGAGAAACTGTAAAAATAAATTCCAACCTACGCAGCCTATTGCCGGAGAGCCAACAGACTGCCTCTACCCTGGGAACCTGGCATGGCAGTACCTAGGAAATCCTCTACTGAGAGCTCGTCTTTTTTAAAGTCTTTTAGTGAAAAGAATTTTTAAAACAACAGGAATATCTGATGCCTCCAGAATATAGGTTCTAATATCCCCCTTAAGGTTTCTCTTTGATCCAGTTCTTTGTCTAGAACTTTAGGTTCTTACCTGTGGGGGCACTAGCATGTGTGAAGCCCAGCCTCTTAAAATGTCTGACCCTCATGTGCCTCCATCCTAAAGCACCTCGCATCATTGCTGAAATTCCAGAAGTGGTACCAAGAAAACCCAACCTTCTTTGTAAACCTGGAAAATAGAGCTGTCCCATGGGGCCTGCTATTCTTCCCAACATTTTTGTGAGGGTACAGTTCACATCAGCTACCTAATTAAATCTCTGTTCTGCCTGCCTTATTCTGAGGCTGTCGGCTTCTGTGAAATAAGAATATGCCTAAAATCTGGTCTGTCCCAGGCATCTAGCACTTTGTGCACACCTTTCTTGGCAAGCGGCATTGACCTTCCCCACAGTACAGCTATTTGTTATTATTTTTGTGGTAGCAGAAGTATGCTAGATGCTAATGAAGTACTTCTGTTTAGTAAGTGCACGGTTAGGTCCTGGCTGTGAAGCTGTCAGCAGCGTTGTTAAAGAGCACAAGCCTAACACAAAGGTGCACTGCACCGAGAACGGGATTTTTATGCTATATAGAAGGGAAGTACATTTAATGAGTTTATTTTGGTTAGCCTTCAGTTTAGTTTTGGGTCTGCCAATACTGACATCATTTTTCCAAGCAGGGAGCACCATCTAAGACTTCTCTGCATCACTATCCTTGGGGTGGGCCTGTGTGTGGGCTGATGCAGCGCTCAGCACTCCAGATCATTTCACTTTGGCATCCATTCTGCTTCTGCTGTCTCTATCTCCATATTCTATTTTAGGTGCTTACAGAGCACCAATCTCCTTAACTAAAATATAACTGAAACAAGATATTCGGCATCAAATAAGCAAAAAGCAAAAAACTCAAAATAGACTATTTTGTTATTATTATTATGGGGTTAAATCACATAAACATAGATATCTTCCTACTCCTCCTCCCACTTCTTTCTTTAGTTTGTCTCATCTTGTTCCCTCCCCAGGGACATACTGCTGGCCCACAAGCTTCTGCAAAAAAAATTAACTCTGTTCCATGAGGGGTCCATGGGTGCCAAGTAGTCATCTCGCTTAATTCTTGCAAAAAACGTTACCATTGGAATTTTGGCTGTCCCGAGATCCTCACATCAATCCCTCAGCCTCCAGTGGGGCCAGGGAGCGTCCTTTAGAAAGAGAACCTCTTTAGATACCCTTGCCAGGCCCTCGTGCAGGTTGTTCCAGCTGGATGTTCGATAAGGTAAGGGATCTCGCCCTGCTGTCCCAGGCCAGCAACCGCAGCGTTGCGTCGGCATGAAGACACAGCTGCATCTGAACCTGCACTTCAAAGTAAAGTGTATTTATTACTTGGTCTGTGGGTATGGGGAAGGGGGTGGATTTTTAACCAGGCACCCCAAAGGAAGGATATAGAGGAATAATTGTTGATACGTCAGGGACTTCAGTTTGCTACAGGAGATCTAAGTAATTTGGTAGGTCACCAGGCTTTCCTTATCACCTGCCCCTTGTTAGGGGGCTTGCATTTCTCCCTGGTGCTGTGTGCTCGGTGGTCAGCACCGTGGGTACTGCTCGTCACTCTCACAGGTGCTGTGGCTGACATTCACAATTAACTGAAAGCCATTGCAGGGCTCTCAGCTGCGTCTATAGCAAATGCCGTTTGCTGGCTTGGCACAGACAGCTCTGCAGCTCCTCTGGAGTCACTTTAAATTTGTCTTCATTGAGGCTTTGGCTCGGCTCGGCTCTGGTGACTCTCCAGGCTCCCGCTCTCCACGCAGGGACCGCTGATGGCGATTAGCGTTATAACCAACAGCAGGGGCCCGGGCGGCACAGCACAAAACGCTTTGCTTTCCCAGAGCCTCCTGTAGCCTCCCGAGTGGAACTTCTCCCCCCTTCCCGCAGCCAGCGGGGCCGCAGCGGGAGGGCTCTGCGCTGGGCTCGGCCGGGGC
>NW_008824356.1:12646152-12673857 GCF_000699105.1 Pygoscelis adeliae | reverse complement strand
GTAGCGCTCTCGACCCTTCCTGGCAGTATCAGCGGCCCTAGCGCTAGATTTCCCGCCCCTTCACGCTGCTGCAGCTTGCAGCAATAGCAATTGCTCGGCTCATGAGCCAGAACTGGCAGGAAGGAGCTTTTCCTCTGTCAGTTATCTCTTTACGAGCTGGGTTTCTGTATCAAAAAGCATCAGAAAGACAAAGCCTCTCTTCTCATTCGTTCTCTGTAACACAGGGTGCCAGATGTACAAAACGTGGCAGTACAAATTCGCTTATTCTGCCCTTCCGCTATCAGTGCGAGAAGCATTTCTTGGGCTGCTGCTCGAAGTGACAGTTTGAGTGACAGTTGGAGGAGGATATGCACGATAAAGCGATGAATGAGCTCTTAAATATCTTCCTGAAATGCTGCAACATCTTTCAACGCAAAGAGATGCTTCTGCAAAATTAGACCTGAACTGCAAAGCTGTGCAGAGGCACGCGAGGTTGGCCTGCCTCCATCTGGGACTTCGGGACATTGTTGGGTGTCTCGGGTCCCTTGGGCCTAGCCAAAACCCGCTGCAAGCCCTGTTGCGTAAGGAGCTGCAGACGTGCCATAACCACTCGTGTGGGGTTTTTATATGTCTCTAATTGAAATAAGCATAGATAAACCAGAAGCAAACAAATAACAAAGCCTTCTCTGCACCAGTAAGAGGCTTACAGGACCACTTTAAAAATGATGTGAGTTTCAAACCAGCAAAAACTTCCTGGCACATCTGCGAAGCTAGGTACAATAACCGTCTAAACGTAGAAGTAGGTTACAGACACTCATAATATCTAAATTCTTCAGTATTTCTGTTACTGGAGTGTTTTCATTGCTCTTTTTCAAAATCCCATTCTTGAAGAGTGAGTCAGCAACAAGTCTGTGAATGTGTCAGGGAGCAGTATTTTAAATAAGGTTTCACTGCTAAGCAATTATTAAAGAGCATGTTTACATATGAAAAAATTGCAAATTTGCATATGACTATAATGGCCCGATTTATTGACTCTAGTGGAAGTTTTCTTCCTAACTACAGTTTTCAGGATAACATTCCTGATGTGCTGTTGGAAGGATTTTGAGTTAAATTCCATGGTAATTTGTTTCCTTTATTCCGTTTGCTCACTAGGAAGTAGAACACTTTTTATTTTAAAATTATCATGATTTTCTTTTTGCAGCCTTACTGAGTACAAACTGCTTTGCTGCTGGCATGAACGCTTCTTACTGTCCTTTTTCCAAAGAGTTCTTTCAAAATACTAAAAACAGTCTAGCCACTTTTCCTTGTAGTCCTATCCAAGTGGAACAAGTGCAATGAAACCTTTATGGGAAAATTATATGCCTGTGTAATTATAATTATAAAGTTTATGAGTGAGGGTTTGCTAAATTGAAACATGAAAGCGAGATTGCAAGCTCATTCCATTTCTTACTTGGTCATTTAAAGTATGATAGTGTTTTCAAAAAATTCACGTTTGAAAATCTTAGGTTTAAAACAGCTTGAGATCTTAACAGATGGAAAGGAAATGGGTATAAAGCACTTGTAAAGGCATCACACAGTATTCTCCAGAACAACCTTAAACATTGTATATTAGTCATAAAGCCAATTTGTTGTATTAATTTACTATAATGACTGTGCAAATAATAGAACTATCAGAGAACCTGAAAAAAGCTTTTAGAAGTGACATCATCATTTAATGGGAAATAAATGTACCAATTTCAGGGTTAACAAGTAAATCGTTGTTGCCCCAAATAGTCTCCTGTAAAGCAGACTTTAAAAGACAAACTCAAGAGCTTTAGTGTGTTCAGGACAGCAATTATATTCTAAGAATTAGCTTACTTTGAGCACAGGTTGCTAGAATGAATCAATGGGAATAAATACCAATTACATGTTTATTAGAAAGAGTTACATTGATCAAGTTCAGGTAATTCCAAATCAATCAAGTCTGAGTGATAATGCTACATTTTATTTTTTTATGGATGCTCTGTGTAGGCCATGTCCAAAGCCATCAGTGAGTATGGGAAAGGTAATACGGAGTAGTAAGCAGAGTTCGTTACGGTTCTAAATATATCACATTCAAAACGTTTTGACTAAAAAGATGCACCATCCATTTAAAGCAACCATTTTAAAAGCAATGTATTTACAGCAATATCATTACACTAACATCTGTTAAATATATGCAGCTCTGCCATCTTATGGAGCCTGAATAGTACTACCAAAGAACAGAATATGGAACTACATGTTCATATTAGGAGAATCGTCTGAATTTTTCCTTTTCAGGTAATGTGTTCTTTCTTCTAAAACTTGCACCATTTTGACTCATTGTTTCTATTTGAGATGTATATTTATTGCATTTATGTATGCATGCAAGTGTACACATGTAAACACAGTCTAAAGGCATTACAGTTGCAAGTTCAAGCATGGAAAAGCTGGGAAGCGTTACAGTTGAAGTTGGTTGTTTACATTATATGACAGCCTTGAACAACATCATCGTGCTATTTTTTTCTTCGTGACCGCTGTCTGATTCAGCGTTCAGGTTAGATGGTGCTATTTGGTGAATAGCTGTTCAGATTTTTGCTTTAGCCTCTTTGCCTGGAGTGTGACTATGCTGTATTTGCTGCAAGCTAGTCAAGCCCTATTCTAAAGACAAAATTATTAATTTCTATATGGGCTTTTCTGTAGCTGTTATTATTAGAGTATTATTATGAACAATTTTGAGTGAAGTTTGTATAGGCCAAAGCAGACAATCACCATGGAAATTTTCAGCCCAAGTGATGAAAGTTTGGCAAAGCTATTAAAGTTGCTAAAATGACGCTCTTTTATTTGTTTGTTTGTTTTTATTTTCTATTTTAATAAAAGCTGATGTCAGATAAACTTGATAAGTGACTTTTGGGTCAGCCAAGAACAAATGCACAAGAACACAAGAGTGTTATAATTAGTACATCAAGTATTATTATACATTATTTCCTCTTTAACTAGTGCAAATTTATTTTTAGTTGAAAAGGATTACTCAGGAAGACCTTACTACTTTGCTTTTGAAAAGTTTGAGGTGAGTTAGGAAAATGGTTGATCTAAGTGGTTGTGATATCGTCAGATATTGTAGTGGAGCACTTAAGCAAATTGTCCAGCATTCAGTGAAGTTTTGCAGAGTTTTACCAGTTGCTGGAAAATCTGGTAGTGCCTGAAATCTAAACAGTTAGGAGGAGGCCTGATTTCACTGAGTTGTACCTATACTAGAAAATACATTATATTTTCTCCATTTGGCGTTGTTTGCAAATATTCACATCTACCCTGATACTCTTGCTGGGAAAAGACACTGAGCGCAAACTGCCATTTAGATTACTGTCAACTGAATTTGATGTGAAATACTACTTGGCGCCACAATAAAAGTCTTAGCATAATTGGTTTTGTGTAAGAACAAACGGGGTCTTCACCTTTTCAGTTATTTCCCACTTATAAGAAGGGTTTTCTCCCCCATTTGATCTTGCTTGATTGTAATATCATATTTTTATATGTGTCAGAGTCCAACACTCTCTGACCAGGTTCTTTTAGTAAAGACACTGAGCGCAAACTGCCATTTAGATTACTGTCAACTGAATTTGATGTGAAATACTACTTGGCGCCACAGTAAAAGTCTTAGCATAATTGGTTTTGTGTAAGAACAAACGGGGTCTTCACCTTTTCAGTTATTTCCCACTTATAAGAAGGGTTTTCTCCCCCATTTGATCTTGCTTGATTGTAATATCATATTTTTATATGTGTCAGAGTCCAACACTCCCTGACCAGGTTCTTTTAGATACTTCACATGAGGGTTTAATGTTTAATACCAAATTTAATTATTTGATATATTCAGTGTTACATGGGATTTTGATTTAGAAGAGTGATACAGCAATGTACTGAAATCACAACACAAGGATAAAATAGCAATTGCAATATACAGGTGAATCACAATAAAAACATAATTCTTGTTATGGGTCTCTGTATGCTCACCATCACGATGCTGGGCATCCCCAGTCACCAGGAAGGAGTACGTGGGTCGAAGCCAGCTCAAGTCTGTCGCTCTCTCCAAAGTGCACATTGTTGGTTGCTCAGTTTCTATACTCTGTTTTTGGCTGAGCATGTTGGTCTGGCTAGCTCAGGAAGACGTTATTCTCTACTAGTTATCTCAGGGAAGGCTGTTTATACAGCATGATGACCCACTGGTACAGCTGTAAATGTAAAACAAAGGTTACCCTCCAGTCCCCCTTGTGTGGAGGTTAAGGTCAGCTTTAGGATAATTGGTGGTCATTCTTTACAGTCTTCCTTGAGATAATTCTTTTTTTGCTCATCTCCTCTGAGCCTTGATCCATTGTAGGGGGATGCAGGTTGGTCGCATTCCACCCCTTGGCTCAGCCCGGCATTCAACTATTAATGGTGTTGCTTAGTGAGCTGAATACATTCATCATAAGAACTACCAGCCCTCTTGCCTGTGCATGTTGAGGGTGAGAGCATATGGGAAACCGATTATTTACACGTTTAGTATGTGATTTAACTTGAGTTAACATCATGTACTATTTGATTTTTCAGGTAACAGGTCAATATCAAGGTTACAACAAATAACAATACAATGATTATTAACAATACAAGCATAGGATGTAACAGTTTCAGTACATTGGTAGCTTTTGGTGACAAACCTTTGAAGATATCATCATACCAATGATGTTCAGTAAGGCTGGTTTCCACTTTCACTAATTGAATCAGTTCATTATTATTGTATACCATTTTTAGTTGTCTTTCATCTAAAAATTTTTCAGTTTCAGACGGATGTTGGGTAACCTCGGCATTTTGTTTGAGAAAGTCATCTTGTGGATGGAAGGTCACTCCACATGTTACTGATATCTTAAATGGTGCGAAATAAGACATCTTTTGTTCAGTCAACAAGAAGTTAACCTGTAAATCTGATTGGTTATTTGGTCAAAAATATATGTCATATTACAGCAGCAAATGTTGCCAGGTCCAAAATTTACATCATCTTCAAAGTGGATAGTATTGAAGGTGGGTACACACACACATCCAAAACCATTGCCATATACTCATATCTCATCACTGTAGACGTGCTGTCAGATGCAGATACCAGAGGAGCGTTTCATACTGCATAATTCTGGAGCTCTAGGCATGGTAGGGCAGGTCCATCCCCAACTTGATTGCCAGTAGGCTAGCGTTTACTAATTTCCTAAATGTCATGTATTACAATGCGAACAATCTCCTGCTACTATAGGTATCCACATCTTTTTATCAAAGCCTTTAGGAATGACAGCAAATTGGTATAAGGGTATGATTTTTGTATGAGTGGCACTCACCTGTCCAATTCCTAGCTACTGGAATATTAACTCCTCTGTAGCTGCATTATAATAAGGGCCCTCAATAGTTTTAAGCCATCCTCCTTTGAATTTGTCTTTCACCAAAGAACATTGGTTCTAAGGTTTGTCTTTGACTACTTTCAATGGCTACCCAAATCTGATTAACCTGATATATACTAGTTAATTGAAATAGAATACAAGATAAAGCAGAGCTGGCTTCCTGTGGTATGGTTTTGGTGGTTAGTAATGGGGACCACAGCGATACATTAGTTTGTCGCTAAAGGTGCCAAGTACCTTGCCAGTCTTGTATGGAAGTTTGTAAAGCTGTTGGTAGCCAGCTTGCAGTCATTCTGGTTACACCAGCTTTCATTTCTTCCAATACTGATAATTTATTTGCCAGAGTTCCAGTATCAAATGAATTCAATATTCCTGATGCTGTACTAATTCCACCCAGCAAAATTTGCATGATACCTCTTTTAGTTCTGTGTCCTATTGGTGTATGATTTTATAGCCACGAATCATAGAGAGAGATGTTATATTCAGCACAAGTCTTGTTCCATGCACTAGTGCTCACACTGGTTAAGTTCAAACGTATGTTCATTGTCATTAATTTTGGAGCCATAATAACGGGCTCTCATCCATCATGCAATTGCATTAAGTAAAGGATTACCTTTGTTAAGAGGTTGTTTTGGTTGCTTTATAAGATACACAATCAGGAACAAGTGGTATCTTAATTTTGTCCATTCACGTCAACTTCCTATTGATTATTAGCAGTGTTTATGGAAAAATTGCTGTATATTATTATGTTGTTCTTATTGTTTACAATTCAAGCATAATTCTTATGAGCCATTAAGGTACAATTAGTTGCCTTATATGTCTGTAGTACCCACTTCATTTTATTGTTAAAAATCATTTGCAATTTCCCATCCAGTATTACATATAGTTAAAGTCAGGTTAATTTTAGATCTTAGGATTACTGTAACATTATTACCTACTACCAATCCTTGACCTTATGCTAATGCAGACACTATTCTTCCTGTAACTAGTTTCAAAGTTGGGTTGCAACTGATGTTCAACACCTGAGCTGTTCCAAAGGCAATGCAAAAAGGCAGAACCTGCTAGAGACAGGTCTCAGGCGTACATTCTCGTTGTCAGTATTCCCATGGTGATAAGGTAAACCCCGTATTTTCCTGCAAAAGAAGACATCCAGGTCTCGGACATAATCCAAGCCCCAGTTATTGTTAACTTACTCCCTGTAGTGTCTACAGAATCCCATATTCCTTTTCCTTTGTCAAACTTTATTTTTAAAATGTGATCAATTATGAGATTGTATTTCTCTGGGCAAGGGAAAAGTAGCAAACCACTGGTTTAAACCAGCAATGATTGCTGGACGAGTCATAGCTTGGGTGGAGTTTTTTTCCACTGTTTCTAGTCCTGTGAGGATGTATTTCCAGCCTTCAGGTGTTCACTTTAAAGGACCAATATAATCTACTTGACAAGTTTCTCAGAGTAGTTTACCTTCCCTGAGATTGGCAAACTGTTGTCCTTTTGACAGGTACTGTACCATTGTTTGAAAAAAATGGCACACTTCTACAATATATATTGCCGGAGCTTTTGTCACAGGCTATCCTCTCCTTGCAGCTCGTTGAAATAAATCGTAATTCCCAGTGTGTCCTAGCCATTCCTGTAACCACTTACTAGCCTTTCTGCCTTGAGTTTTGCAATACATTTATTTTAGCCAAATGATCAGCCATCTGATTCCATTTTGCCTCAGGGTTTTTAGTTTTTGGTGGGCAGATACATGTCCTATGGATATGCACTTAGATTGGTCTCTGTCATAAATCTTTTTCCAGTGTGTTTTTCCCCATATGTCTCTACCATTTACTTGCTGATTGTTTTTCACCCAGTTCCCTAGCCACTGTGAACCAAACTTCTTTTGTCTTGCCTTCCCATGGTGGCACATGGGTTATTGGAGAGGAGGGCAGATGGGAGTATTCAATAGGCATCCCAATTCGCTCGACACTCTCTAATCATTTGTTTTCTTTATTCATCCCATCACTTGTCACCTCATGAAGTATATACAAAGCCCATTGCGGCACAGCAGTTTCCTGGGCTACCATTAAGGGTAACGGCTTACCAGTTAAAATTGGTTTTAAAATAGGAATGGGCGCACATAACTTGATTTCCCTTCCTTGAATTAATGGCTCGGTAGTTAGCAGCCCTTCATATGCAGCTAACAGCACTTTCTCACATGGAGTGTAGTTGGGAGCCTTGCCAAAATTTAGAGCAAAACATAACAGGTAAGCTTTTTTACCGTGCACATCTTGTTGCCATAATCCCCATCGATATCCCTCATAACCTCTGCCTATATGAAGTGCACTGGGGTGTGCAGGGTTAATGGGTCCCATAGATTAGTTAGTAAATTTCATCATTTAAAGCATTTAATGTTTCATGATGATTTTGTTCCCAATTCCATATTGCGTTTTTCTTCAGCAAATTGTAGAGATCCCCCTAAAATAGTGAACCCAGGAATGCGTGACCTCCAAAGCCCAAAAGTTCCTAATAAAGCTTGTAACTCCTTTTTATCAGAAGGTGCTTGAATGCTTTGTATCTCTGCTAATACAGATTCTGGAACAGTTTTCTGTCCTCCTATCCATCATGTACCTAAAAATGTAGCTTCTTGACTTGATCCTTGCCATTTCAAGTCAGGAACACTAATATTCAATTCTTGTAAATGCTGGACGATAGCATTCATACTTTGGTGAACCATTTCCTCATCATGTCCTCCAATTAGAGTATCATCTGTATATTGCAAAATTGTTACTTCAGGTGGGAGGATGATTGATTCTAGCTCTTTAGCTAATATGGCATGGGCAATGGTGGGGCCATGTTTAAAACCTTGGGGTAGACGATAAAACTATATTGTCTTCCACCCCAAGTAAATGCAGACCGTGGTTTGTCTTGCTCTTGTATCAGGATCATGAATACCATACCTTTCGTAGCTAACACTCCAACCCACAGAAGAGCATGTTCATATCTACTACGCTGGGAACAGGGGCTGTTAAAGGGTCAGTTGCTTTATTTAAAGCCCTACAGTCAATAGTCATGTGCCATATCCTGTCTGGTTTCTTAAAAGGCCATACTGGGCTGTTATATGGTGGGTGAGTTTTTCTATAGTGCCCCATTGCTCTAATTGTTTGACTAATTCTGTCACAGGTTTCATGCCAGGAGTTTATGGCTCTGAGCCTTCTTCCATTGTGGGGGTGCATTGATCGGTCACAACGTGATTAACTTCCTAGGTTAAATTTTAACTCTTTTGTTATCTATCCTAGCATAGATTCCATGACAGCAAAACAGACTGATACACAGCAAGGGCTCCCAGGCTTAATCCACTGGAGAGGGGCAAGCCTTTGGTGCAACTGGTGGCATCAAACTTCTGTCCCCAGACTGGTCTGCATGGATGTGCAGGAAGATACGTGCTTCCACACCCTGCCCTCTTATGCCACTTCTGTACCTGTGTCCATGCATCACATATTGAAGCCCCAAGTTTCGATTTGCCTCCCTCATCTCCACAAAAAGCCAGCTGTGTTCCCTCATCCACCTCCACTCCATCCATGTCACATTTCCTATTTTGTCTTGCTCCCAGAGTCTTGGAAAACACTGGCTCTGGCTAGGCTCCTACAGCAGGGGCAATGACGGTGGAGAGGCAAGAGCTGCTGGCCTGGACAGCTGCAAGTCACTGCCCATCAGCTGGTTGGTGTTAGCTGCTGATCATACAGAACTCCAGGTGTAGAGGAGCTTACTCCTGGGTTACACATGCTGTTCCAGAGTAACTGCTCTGTGCCAGAGCATACTGGAGACACAGGGAGACTTCACAGTGTGAATGCTTAGTGGCTGCTTGGAACTACTTTTGTGGTGGTGATTGCTCCACAGCTCAGGTGAGTATGTATCTGTCACTTGTGTCATTCCTTGCAATTTAAAGTGTTAAAAAAGCAAAAATAATATTGCTAATTAACAGGATTATTGATCTTGGCTGAATCTGAGAGCGCTTTGGTGCTTAAACTCTCACTGTGTTCCCCTGCTTAAATTGATCAGAAGCTGGTCCCAAGTAGAAGTGAAAGCAGAATGTGGATCAAGTTTTTGTGAAAAGCTGCATTTAAAAAGAAACTCTGACTGCAGAGATTAAAACATAGTTGAGTTGGTATGTTGAGAAAAAAAACCTATAAACTGGTATCATTATTTATGTACTTCATCCTTAAAATGGTTGTTACTGATAAAGCAAAATTGCAAAAAAGTAACTGAAATTGGCATCCATGCTGCTTTTTTCAGCTCCCAAACAGCAGGGATGTCACAGGAAGCTCAGAGGTTGATACATAGAAAATACTATTCTGGATCAGACTTGAGATTCACTGCGTCAGTATCTTTCTACAGCAATGGCAAGATCAGGTCCTTGAATGAAGTACTTGCTGCTGGTAACAGGAGACAGTCTGTCCCCATAAAAGATTGTATTCTAAACTGTAACAGTAAGAGATTTTCTTAAATTTGAAGCATGACATGTAATAAGGCTTCCAGAATTATTGTGAACAACCGCAGCTCCGAACAGTTTGTTATTCATGTACATTTTTAGAATTTACTCGGTTCTTGACCTCAGTGGGTATCTGTAGCAATATGTTTCACTGTGTAATTACTCATTGATTTGGCAAACAGTAATCAAGTACGTTACTTCTTCTACAAAAATGATACAAGATTTTATGTACCATTACAAAGGAGGCAAAATTTCAGTTCTCATGTTTTGTCTGAGAAATCAACACACAGTAAACTGCCTTCAGCTGACTGTATCTTTTAGCTTAAGAAATCATATTGGGATTCTGATATTAATTTGCAGTGTCAACATGTCTTAAGCTGGATGCTTAGTGTTTACTCAAACATAATGTTTTCTGGGTTTTCTAATAATTCAGAACAGCTTTTTCTAGTTATTTTCAGCTTTCCTAACTCTGTGTTGTTTTTTACCTAAACGCATATATAAATGAGTATCATTTAGTCCAGAATTTGTTTTACTCCTGTTTAACAATAAAAGCCTGCACAGATGGCTGCAAAACAGAACCTTCAAACACAGCCAGATTTGTACATTTGTGCTGATTTCTTGCTTAAGGGAACTCAATTCAAAATGCTGTACTGCCAAATCCATCCCTGCAGTAATTCTCTTGGCTTCAGTGGATGGCCACATGGGATTGCCTGGGATATCTGGCTAAGCCAAGAGATTCCATGCAATTCCAAAGGGATTTGTTTGACAATATGAAAAAATGAAGTCTGAAGAGCATGCTACTGTGTTGGGTGTTGGACAGTTCAACCATTTTGTTCAAAGTAGTGCCCATGAGAGCCACTTTCCATTCAGAAACCACAAGAAACAATGAAAATTTACTTTGATTTAGATAACGGGAGTAGAAAATGTTGTACTTACACTGGGTCACATGCAGGTGCACACAATAGGAGGGTCAAACAGTCCAGCTGAGTTAGAACTGAGGAAGTGGTCTGGAAGCTGCTGTAATTCTGTCTGTGTGGCATCAGAAATGCTGGAAGGAAGATTTTTAGAATACAGCTGCCTACAGAGAGTCTAGGAACTACAGGTAAATAAATTGCTCCTACTTATCTGAATTTCTTTGTGCTCCATGAATCAGGATGTTATGCCCATTCTTCCTAAACAAAGGGGATCACATCAAATTTCATCTATTTCTTCTCCTAATGGAAACAACCTTAAATATCTGGAAAGCTGGCCGACTCTTTGGGCCAAAAAGAATTGGCATTACTAGACAATATAATATCACACAAGATTGCAACATAGGAACAGGCCAACAGCCTGTTTGGCTTTGTCAGTATTGCTTATATGGGACAGACAAAACACACAAAAATGAAAGTCCTGAAGCTAACTGATTTAATGAAATTGTGCACCTTACCTGAACATTTGCAAAGAATTAAAATAATTAGTTTTGAATTTTTGATGATCCATTAAAGTCAAAGTGATAGCTATTGCATTAGAGTAAAAATACTTGTGTTCACTTGGAATTTGGCTTGCTTTCTATGGCAAACTATATTCTTTTAAAATAATCCAAAATGGTGAACACACTTATGGTGCAATATAAATAATATGGAATAATCAGCTGCAAAGCTACTATCTGGCACTAAAATGTACTTCCACACTGAGAGGTGATTGTTTTATCGTAGTTTGTAGGAAATGACTGTGCTTGTAATCTTTGTGTTAGCACTGTAACAGACAACCAAGAAATTGTTGCCTTATAACTTCAGCTGGATCCTCTGTGTCATCCAGCTCAGTCGGGCTGGAGCTGAGCCAAAGATGGAAAGCTTCTCAACATCCTGCTCCAATTTGTAATGTTTCCTGTTTTCTTTTGCAAGTAACACTTTATAGTGTAAATGCCTCACTGGTGGTATCACCTATGACATTTTGGCCTTCTCATTCTGCTCCCATACTTTCCTCCAGAAACTGGCCAGGCTTCTTGCTGCTGCTGTTTCAATGCCCTCTCCTTAGTTCCCTGTAGGAGAGTTTGTTGGGTCAAGTATCCAAACTGGCTCCGTGCATGTGTATTGTATTCACCTGACCTAAAGGGCCTCCCATAATCCCGCACGCTGGGGATCGTTTCAGTCATCTCCGCATGAAGCTGGCTGCAGTTGGCCTGAAGCCCAGCTGGGTTTGAGCTGTTTCCGAGGGGAAATGGTGAGATGTGACTGCAGCACGCTGTCTGTCGCTCCTAGTTCTGGGAACATGGTGAGGAGAAGCCTCAGCTGTTTCTTCAGAGGCAACTTTTGTTCGACAGAAATTATGATCTCTGGCTCTGCATGAAGGTGCATATACTGTTTCCAGACCAGGCAGAGTCTTGCAAGAGACATTTGTACAGTGTGGGCCTCAGCTAATAACTATGCCGGATGCAAGGTGGTTTTACATTTGTGGCACGGATAATCTGCAACGTAGATAATCTAATCATAGATAACTGAGAATTGGCTCAATGGGTGTTAAAAGCCTGCTCTTAATTTTGATCTTGCATAGGCTGTTATTTTACTGCTGTTCAAGCAGCAGTATCAGCTTGAGGTATTCCCGCTTCCCTTTTTTGTTCCCTCTTCTGTCTGTGGCATGCCACCCATCCAGTTTGCTAGCACAACTTTTCAAGATGAGTAATTATTTTTTTTTAAATCCAATCAGTTCCTTAACTTAGTGCTGACAACCTTTTAATGAGCCTTATTTAAGAAGCCCTACAAGCAATTGTGTTGGCACAGCTGAGGGGCAGAGGGGGTATTAGAAGGCTTTAAGCTACTATTGCCATTTTTTATCGTGAAACAGTAGCCACAGGGCAGCTATACTCCTGTAATTCCACTAATTTTAATAGCTGTACCATTGTAAATTAGGAGTAATCTCAAATAAAACAGTGCCTCTAAGATCACCAAACATATTTGCTCTGAGAAGGTGAAATATTAAAAAATGAAAAATGTTGGTAGGTGGCTGGAGATTTGAGGGAAGGCTCTTTCTTCCCTGCAAATAAAATAATTTAGGAATGGTGTTAATAAATAGAATTATTTCATTTTAGCACATGAAAACGGTATTCTCTTTGTTTTAGTACTGAACCACCACTTAGAAAAGTGCAGGGTTGCAAAACTACAAACCACACACAGTACTCAAAAAAAGTGAACAACTAGATGGCTTCACCGAGCCGCGTACCACTGTGCACTTCATGGCTTGTTGGGAATGAAAAACAATAGAGCCTCGGGTTTCCCAGTCATCTTTGTCAGCGATTTCAGTGAGGAAAAGGCTACAAATAAAGTGGCCGCAGGGGGCTCTCTGCCCACAGGCATGGTGTCACAGGGCCAGAAATTGCAGAGAAATAAATCCCTGCTTGTCCTTGCTGTTGCCTCCTCTTGCTCCACCCCACTTGTGGGGAAGGAAAATTATATGGGGTGGGGGGAGACAGATGATCATCGGGCTTCAGAAGTCACTTCTAGGAGGGGCATATGATAGGTCTAACCGTGGTTTTCCTTGAGAGGGTGAGAATCCTTATGTGCAGAAAACATCATTGAAAAAGAAGAGAAATCCAAACAAAGGGAATAAATACAGAGCAGGCACTTTGCCAAGGAGCAAAAAAATTCCTTTGACAAGCAAAGGAACTGATGGCTGTCAAGCTGTTTCCTTGAAGGGAAGAAAGATGTCAGAATCTGCTGCTGGAGAAATCTCCTACCCAATCCGGCTATCAAAACACAGCTGGCAACCCCAGGGAAAGTTTTTTTTTATCCCTGAACAACAGAGAAAATACTGTATTGCTCTTGACTTGAGAAGAACAAATTCTATTACCAGGAAACTCTCTGTTTGGCTACAGCTATACATTTATAAATGGCATTCAGCAGTTCTCATTTTCTAACTCTAGCCTGCCTTATTGCTTTCATCCCTCCCTTTCCTCTTTAGTCTCTCCTTGCACCCTTCCCCAACTTATCTATGTTCCTGACAACTCACTGAACATAGTGCTGATTATCTGAATGTGCTTATCTCCGGGCTTGTCTGCAACTGCTAGTCCTATTAATTTACCTTTCGCAAATAGTTATTTACTGAATAGCAATAAAAAGTAATTACTTCTAGCAGCCGAAGAAAAACCCTGATCTTAGCATTTTAAACTAGGATGCTTTCTAGACTATGTCTTAAAGTCTTCAGGGTTCATATTTCAGTAGTGGTACTCTCATACAGGGCCTCCATTAATGATTATGGCTGTTCAAGCACTTCCATAATGTCAACATTTGAGGTTTTTTCCTTTCCAGTGTATTGTTACTGATTTGTTTGCTAACAAATTTGGGATACCAACTCACAAACCCAAGGTACAGCATTCTATAAATGAACTTGGATGAACCTAGCAGAGCCTGCTTTACGCAGTTCTTCCTAAATGAAGGCTGCTTTGACAGTGTTTAGAGATTCCACAGTTCATACGAGGCTACTGTATGCTTCTGCCAAAGGCCGTAACGTAGTTTGGGGTGGAGTGCAGCTTCCCCTTTCAGTGTGTAGGTGCCAGAAGTTTTTGATTTAAGCATATGGTGTGCTTTCTTCATTAAAATGGCAATATGCTTAGCTCAAAAGAAGCACTTCATTCTAAAACTCACTGGCACCCTTTTGGTAGCAAAGGTGGTAGAATACCATTTCAGTGTTACTTGGATTTTAGGACTTAGAACAGTCCTAAATATCAGGAATCAATGGTTACGATTCCTGGGAAATACAGCTGCAGTGTTTTATCACTTCCAATACAAGATTGTCTACCATCGTTGGCTATACTTTAAAGATCAATTAAGTTGTTCTGGATATACTGATGAACACTAATAATAATTTCTTAGTCATTAATAAATTGCATAAATATGGTCAGGTACGTATTTTTGTGTTAGCTGCATTTCTATTTACTTCTATATGGATTTTCTGTATTTTTTTTAATATGTGATTTCTAGTTTGGAATAATAACCTAATGTAATTGCTAGGTTAAATTATACAGAGAACAGCTCATATCTAATGCGGATAATAATGAAAAAAGTAGACAGAAATTAATGGACTAAGGCTGTTTATCAAAGCAAAGTGTATGGAATAATAAACTGTCACTGAAGCATTTTTAAGCATGTTAAATGATATTTAAATGATACTCTTCCAGTTGTACAAGAATTTTTTTATAAATAATACTAAATTATAGAAATTCAGTAAAGTTTTAAATTTTTCTGACTCTTTTACCCTTTTCTGTCTTGTAATTATTTTTCACATGATCTCACATTGCTCTAAAGAAAGACTTTATTCCTATTTCTACATGGTCCTCACAATTCTTTCTCTGGTGGCTTTTGACCAAGAGGAATAATACACTTGGAGTACTGAGACTTTATTGGATAATTTTCCCAATACTTTTCCCTCAATAAAGCAAAGTTTTTCACTTGTTTGAAGAGGAAAGGAGACAATACTAAATGGAACTTTTAATTATTTTTCCAGTCTAGTATTTTAAATCATGAGCAACCTTGGTCCTATAAAGTTCTGGGATCGTGCCTCATAGGTTTCCAGAGGTGTTTAACCTTTAGTAGGATAAAGGTTAATGTTTCCTTCCTTTTGTATTTTAACCTGCCCCCTCACAAGATCTCAAATAGCAAAATGAACTATTTTTCTTCAAATTTATAGTCGGAAGCAAGATAACCTATGAAACCAACATCCATCAGGCGCATGTGAGGAATTCATCTGTTTGAATGCAGGCGCAGAGAAGCTCACATTCATTTCAATGGAAGGGGAACTGTGGCTTCATTTGTTAGAAATACAACCAGAACCTATACCTCACCAATAATCTATCAGATGGCTACGCAGATGTTAAGATATGTTTAGATGAGTAGTAAATGCCATTGCTCTTCTTTTAGTCTCATGGAAGGACTCTCTATTCAGAAGTTCAGCAACAAAACCTGTTGAGAGGTATCTGCAGTGGTCCTATACAGATCTGTCTCTGGACTTGTGCTGTGGGTCAGACATGCCTAATCTTTGCTTTGAGCTAGACACATTGTCTTACCTTGTCTGATATTTAATCTCTCAGAAACTCGCCAGCTTCTGGCTAATTGGTAGTGTGGTTTGGACCGGTAAATAAGGCTATTTTTTTTCCACACATAGTGCTTCTTTTGCAAGCTATTGAGGTCTAGCCTGGACTGCTGTGGTGGTTGTTGTTCCTTTGTCTTAGTAATGCCATGGTTCCATCCCAGTGATATGTCCAAACTTGTATTTCTGAGGGTAGATTTCATGTGCTGCCAAAAGTGAAGTCATGAAAATAGGTAAGAAGTCCTCTGACCAAAAAGGACTTACTTATAACCAGATGGATAGAAAGTATTTCAGATAATGGCTGCAGTTGTGAAAATGAGCTCAGGGTTCATGAAAACCCAACAGCTTTGAAAAAAATTGATAATCTGAGAGAAAGTGATGAAGAATCTGAGGGGAATGAAAAAAGAAAGTAACATTTATTAAGGGAGGAAAGAGTATTTGGGATGGACAGTGAGATAAATGATTGTTGTACAATGCTGAGTGAGTGGAAAAAGGAAAGGAACAATATGTGACTGGCCATTTGTGAGCAAATGGTCATGTGTGGTGATGATCATCCTGAGTTTGGGTACCAAAAAGGAAATATGTATATATGGGAGACAGATTTAGGCTGCGAGCTATTTGACAGAGGGTTGTCATCTGATTTTGTGCATGTCTGGATGTGGAATAGTGGTTGTGTGAGAGAGAATTCTAGAGGGAGAGAGAATTCATACAGGATCATAGCACGGGTCAGCTTGGAAGGGCCTTCAGAAGGTCTTCTAGTCTAGCCTCCTGCTTACATGGGAAAGAAGATTGTTGCAAACATTTTGATGAAGTTGTGCATATTCATGTTTGTGGTACAGACTGAGTAGCAGATTTTTGACTTACTCAATTTTCTTGGAAATTTGTAAATTTCAAACTGCTCCACTCCTATATATGTGTATAACATAAGCTATGAAATATAAAATTGTATAGATGTATATATATATATTTTCACTCATACCCTGATGAAGGTACATGGACATTCAAATTATTCTAGCTTAGGCTATTATATTGAACTAAGAACTAGGTTTGAATTACCGCCACCCTTACTTTTCCTCCTAATACATTTAATGCATGTATAGCTGTTTTTTTCCAGCCTTCTGAGCCAAAAGAACTGCTTTTATGCAATTTAATGGGTGTAGGAAAACACTGAGGGACAGGTAAGGTGAAAAAGAAGTGCATGCAAGAAGCACGGTCGTACCTTTGAGGAAGGACCATAAAAATAAAATTAATGTCCGTTCTTCTCTACGTGAAAATTAAATTTCCTAATGCTATTATAGCGCTTACCAAGTGTACTCGCCTATGCATTCTCCTCTTCTCAAGGTTGTGCAGCATATTGCTGCTTTTCAGGTCAAAAGTAACAGCACTTCAGTAGAATAATTGCAGTTTGTGTAAAAGGACTTTCACTGCTAATAAGATAGAGGATTTCATTTTAATAAATATATAGTTGATTAGTCCCAGTTAATATATTACTGTGACTTAGTGATGCCATCCATAATTTACGTATGCTAGGTTGGTGTTTTTGTAGGCGTAATAATCCTCAGTGTGCTGAAAGAACGGTGTAACAGTTCAGGACAGCAGGATTCCAGTTCATTATGTTGTAATTTGTTGGTTTTGTTTTTTTTTTTACTTTGTATATATCAACTAGTTTCAATGCCTGTTGTATCAGTTGTCTAGTGACAGCAATCAGCATTCTATCAGAGAGGTGACACTGCATACAACTCAAGCATTATACAAATTGTCTGGTAATAAAGCTTTTCAATACCAATAATGGATACCTATGTGATATTATTTACAATTTGAAATTTTCTAGAAAACTGGAGGAAAGTTTGCGGTCTTGATGGCAGCTGAATTAATGGAATTTTGCAGCACAAATGGAGATTGGAAAAAGGAAAATCTCCTGCAAGCATCACAGCTCAGTTGTTGGTGAAACATGGGGATGAGGGAGATTTCTGACAAGGTTGAAGAGAGATTCAAAAATGCAGATGTCCAGTGGAAACGAGCTACTAATACCAGTACAGCTGAGATATTTGTGCAAGTGACAACCAAAGCATTTTCTTTTACTGGGTACAAACTGATGCTATTTTAGACTAATTTTAGGTAGGTAGTAATGATGGGGAGAGAGATGGTTGAGTTTAAAGTAAAAACAGAGCAGTGCCCTCTCCATCCCCACCTGTTTGAAAAATCCAAATTAAATGGAAGAATAAACAAAGCTGTTTCAACAATTCAAGTTTTGTAGGGCTTTTTTAATACCATAAGAACAAATGTTGGTGGATTAGACGTAGTAGTTGAGGTATTTGAATGGACTGAATAAATCAGAGACTTAAACATGACAGAGATCTGGAAATTACCTAACTCAGAGATGCAAAAACCATCTGGAATTTACATTCCAAGTATGGAAGCGGGATGAGTAACCACCTCAGCAGTCAGAGTTGAAACAAGGAAAAGGTCTGTATGGAATGGAGAAGGGAAATGAATGAATGAAGCAAGCTATGACTTGGAGGTGCAGGACTCAAGGAAGATTTGCCAAACTTAACCCAGAGCTAGATCTTGCAAAAGAGTAAAACAAAAAGCAAAAGACTATTTAGCAACGTAGGTAGCACATTGCAACTAGCACAAAAAGAAGGGGGAGCCCCAAAGCACTGAGGTTATATATAATCTAGCTACATTCCCCAGCCTAATGCATAATTTTTTGCAGCTTTCATAACAGACAAATATGTAGAAAGGAAAGTCAAAGCTAAGTTTGCTGTTAGAAGAGAATATACATAAAGTGAAAAGAACCATGGCGTGGAAGCTAAACTAGGAGAGCTCAACTTGCTGAAATGGGGAAGCATTACTGACTAATGAAAGAACTAGGGCATAAAGTTTTATGGTTTGTGGTAGAGATATTAATCCATCTGTTGTATTGGGGTGGTGCTATATAGCAATCTTCACTTTTCTTTTTATAAACATTTAATACATTTTCAATTATTCTGTTAGTTTACAATAACACACAAAGCTTTAAAAGAAATTTTGAAAATAACTAACACTATGGATATAAATGGAAGATGGGATAAAATGCAGTCCAAGTTTACTAAAGGTAGATCATGAGTGTACTTTAATGGCAGCAGAATTTTTATGGATGGAAACGTGGTAGATCCAATTGAGTTTTATTTCAGTAAAGCACTTGACAATGTAGTACTTGTGAGATTATTAGTTGAAATGGGAAATAGCACAAGAAATGTAAGTTAGATAAAGAAGTGGCTAAAAGAGGGATGACAATAGGTCTGTGCTGGAAAGGGCACTATGAGACCAGAGAGTGATTTCAAGTGGGGCTCCTTATACCAGCATTTGGCCCATTCTTATTTAATAAAGGCAATGGCACAAAAATAAGAGCGTGCTAATTAAACTTGCTGGTGGCAAAAACTGAGAGGCCTTGCTCACAACGAGCCATATCAAGAATTTCACTCCTAGAAAACAGGTGACCTAGCAGCCCGGAGTAATAGAAGTAAAGTTGAATTTAATACAAAATACAAGGCCATGTCCTTAGGGATTAATAACAAGATTTTCTGGTATAACAGGGAGATCCATCCAGGGGAAGCAATAGATTGGAAATGCCCGAGTGTAATTATTGATCATGGTCATTATGAGCCACTAGTATGATTCAGCCAACTAGATGATAAAGGCAGGGCTGTAGAATACTTTCAGTAGAGAATGAGAAGCAAGCCATTCTGTAGAGTACCACTGCATCTGGAATACTGTGTACAATTCTAGTTCAGAATATGAACTGAGAAAAGTGCAAAAAATTCAGTGGACTGGGCAACCAATCTTGCAAAATTTTAAAATTGCTTCATGGAAGAAAGGCTGAGTGGCATATGATTACTGTCTGTGTATAGATTACATCCAGGTTAGCACCCCGGTGAAGCGAAGAGCTATTTTAAGCCATAGGAAAATGCTGGCCCAGAAACAGATGGATATAAACAGAGCATGAATGAAATTAAGGAGGAAGTCAGGATGTTTCTAAGCATCAGAAAATCGAGGTTCTGGACCTGTCTTGCAACAGGAGTTGTGGGTAGAAAAACCCAACAAATTTCAAAATGGAATATATGAACAGACTTACGTGGTAAGGTTTTCTGTAGAGAAGGCTGAACTGAGTGACTGAGATCATCCCTTCCAGTCCTATGTTCACAAAAGGTTAGAAACTAGGGATAAATGGCTAGATAAACTTTATTTGGGGGAAAAGTCTAATGAGAAATTAGCATGCATTTTACATAAGAAATTATGAAACCCAGGGAAAATGTAGAAGAATTGCTAACTGCAATAGAAAATGGAAAATCCCGTCTGTTAGACAGTGTAGTCCATTTATTTTTTAAATACTGGCTATTTAAGCATGCTAACTGTATTTCATAGGCTGTGTTTTGAAACATCAGGGATATTACCCCTCCCCCAAATTAAAACATCTGATCCTATGATCTCAAGACACCAAAAAACCACCCCATTACAGTAACTGGAAGCTTCACCTGTGGCTGCACAACGAAGCCACAAAGTCACCTCAAAATGCTGCAATAAGTTGAATGTTTTCTGGTGGAATGGCATGTAACACTTACTTGTTTTGATCTGAGAATAAAAGAAGTATGTCAAATGCATTTTTCTTACAGGAAGATCTATTCCTGTGTTGCTTTAAAGGACGGTGGGCCTCCAGGGTACAAGATATAAAAATAGGTCAAAAATAAGGGTGGGATGGTTTGTTGGCTGGTTGGTTTGGTTTGGGTTTTTTCAGGAGTCAAACTCCTTGCCTCTGTTTCTCTACAAAAAGAAACTGGATAAAATTGCATGGGTTTGGATATATAGGAAGTTCTGATCATTCAGAATTTCTTAAAATTCTCTAGTCTTCGTCCTGAGAAAGCTTGTATAAAATGCTAGTGGGCACTTCTAGCAAACAGAATGCTCTGCTTATGTCTGCAAAATACCTCTTTCCTCTTCTGGGTGTAGTTTTGTTCACAGCAAAATTCTCAGTAAATGTACTGGGAACAATATCAAGACCCTCATTTTTTTGTAATCTATATAGTAATACAGATTTATATTCACATATGCATACATGCATGTACAGCAGAAGTTAAAATACTTTACAAGTCTGACGTTTATGTCTAAAAACCTAATAGGCCTATCTAGAGTATGGCTTTGAAACAAAGGTTTTTCATATTAATTTGGTTGGTGTTTCTGTTTTGTAGTATGGAACAGTGTATAGATATTTCGCGCATGCATACGTCAGTCTGACCATGGCTTTAATTCAAAGTTCAAGGCCAGCACTGCCATGCAGCTTGAGTAATCAAGTGCAAAAATCTCCTTTAGGTTTTTGAATTGCAGAATCAGAATGTATATCTGAACTGAACCAGTTATCTTTATTACGCGTGTCTATCACAACATACCTGTAATAGCTGATCTACCCTGCAAGCATCTGATAACCCAGCAAGCTTATCATAACTGAAGATTTTACAGGTAGAACTTGGATCAGTAAATAAATCACCAGATTTATTAAAGCATTAGAAAGATGGCCTAACAGCCTTTGTAAAAATATTAGTAGTAATGCATCTCTGAATAAGATCAACTTACATATGTTTATTTTCGATTTAATTTTATCTGTTGAAGGAAAAATGTTTGCACCACTTCCATGTAATTTTATATCCCTGTTTTATTAATAATCTAAACTGCTAAGATTTCATTCAGGTATTATTTATTATATTGTAAGAAGAAGAAGGCAGTAGAATTGCATATTTTCAATGAGCAATAACATAATTCTCAAAATCTCTGTGTAAAAGACTCTAGGAAGTATATACATACTGACCTGCAAAATAGGTATTTTGAGGGTAAAATATGATACATAATATTCAATAGCAGTATTATACATTATCCTCACCTAGAATACTTACTGTACATGTAATACAATATATAATTAAAAACTGAAGAGAAAGTTAGTAATTGGAATTTGTTGCTAAATATGAGTCATCTCATTTCTCTTTAAAAATACAAAAGAAGTGCTTCTGAAAGACAGATGTGAAATTATTATACCTGTTCAGTTTTGATCTGTCAGTTTTGAGGATTGGAAGAATAATATCTAGACATTTAAGAAGAATTTTTTCTTAGAAGTCGTCTTCTTGAGCTGCCTCTCTCAAACAACGGCGAAGCGTGAGATGATGGAGAGCTCTACATCATTTCCTCTGTGAAATGTCCCAGCCATGTCACGCCTGATGCTCACGGCAGGAATCTGGTGACCTGGGGAAGAAAGCAGGCAGGGAGGAGAGCCGGCGGCATGGCAGCGGTGGCTGCCAGGCCACATCCAGACTCAGGGGAGGCCCGTCCTCTCCCTCTTGAAGTGAACGGCAGAGGTGGGAAGGGTGAAGGGGTGGGAAGTATAACAGCAGCTTTGAAGGGAAATGGAGTGGGGTGAAGGTGTCATGGCTCTGAGATCGCTGACAGGCCTGACTGCCCCTGCCTGGCTTTCCCCAGGGCCTCCCCCAGGTGGCCCACGGCCCAGGACCCCATGTCTGCCCCTGGAGCTGTCAGCCCCTGCCCCAGTGGTGCCACGGCAGGGCTGGCCTCCAGCTCCCCACAGCCTGCCCTGCCCGGCCACGGGCCTCGCCAAGCTACCTGTGGGCCCATGTCCCAGCCTGGCCTCGGCCCGTCCTTGTCCCCCAGGTGCTCGATTCCAGGGCTGGGGCTGCCCCTGGTGCCCTGCTCCTGACCCCCGAGGAGCTGCCAGCTCACACAGCACCCTGACAGCAGGGTAGAAAGAGGAAATAAAATAGCTACGGGGACCTTATCAGGCATCATTAAAGTCCCAAACATGCTATGCTCCTGCAGGAGATCATCTCTTCCGCAGCATTCTCCTGGCAAGGCCGGCCGTGGGACGGTGCTGAGGTTACAGCCCGGCGGCAGTGTGCTGCACCTGGCAGAGCTGAAACCAGAGCTCTCGCATTTCTGCCTGCTGAGTGGGTCTCAATAAAAATTAGCTTGGTAAAATTACTCAGTATATCTCAATACATCTGAGTAGCATTGGTATAGACAAAAGGATTTCTTAGTGAAAGAAACCTGAGAAGGGGCTGGGAAAATGTAGAGGAAGGCTGGAAACTTGGCATGCCATCAGAACAGGAACCTGTGTTACTGGAAACCCCGTTGTGCTCCGTAGGTCTCACTGCAGGGAGATAAAGCTATAGCATCATCCTTTTACATTTGCCCAGTTCCTCTCACTGTTGGAACATGCTAAATGTGTCATATTAAAACCATATATGTTCTTATTAGAGTAAGCTACGTAAGCGTTCTTGTCATGATACAAGTGCATCATCACATGATGCTGGCAGCAGTCGGTACATCAACGAGGTTTGGAAAGGCTGGTGGAGCGCAGAGGCGGAAGCCTGCTAATCCATCCCGTAGGGGTCGTTCAGGCGAGCCAAAGAAGGCGCACGTAAATACATCCAATTGTCCCTCTAGCTCTCTGGTCAGAATTCATTTTGTGACCTCCCTAATGCAACCTTATTCTTACAGTCTTACAAAATTTTACAATATTTTAGGGATGCTTATTTCTTTAAATGAGTGCAATGGAGCCCTTCCTTACTCAAAATGGTTGCCTTTATTTCTGATGCTTTTATTCAAGGTACCCACTGTGTATGCTTTAAATTACACTGTTTATTGTGCTGTACTATAAGGCTTGTTCTGTAAGTGTTTGCATGCAAGAACAAACCCTCCTTCGTAAAGAGGATGGTTTCTTGGTATCTTATAGAGAGATGAACCTACTCCTAGCAGGAGCTCCTCGATCATCAGAGTGGAAGGAAGAACCAACTACAGGATTTACTACAGAGGAAGTAGAAAGTGTGGAGAAGCAACAGATAATATGAAAGACATGAGAGGCATGATATCACAGGCTGTAAAGTTAGGGTGTGGAGAGCATGACAGAGCAAAATGTGAGCGTGTGAGGCCAAGAACCAAACTGGCCTGCTGTGGCCTTTCAGGCCCTGGTGAGGGGCCCCGAATTACTGCTTCATATGGCATCCATTTCATGAAAGTCAGATTCACAAATATCTACTACAATTTTATTGTAGTAAGGAAAATCTGGTTTTAGTGAAGAGAGGGGGTTTTTTGTCCCTAAATATAATGTTATGATTTTTGTCAAAATATACAAAAGAACTCAAGTCCCAAATCTACTGAAAACTATCACTCTCGCATCTGCTTAGGCAGTTCAGTACATTACTCACCGTAAGGCTTTCCAAAGAAGAAAAATCCTTATCACAGAAGAAAAATCCTTAAAATGGATTATTAATAAAAATATTAACTATACCAGACTTTAATATGTTAAATAGGTAGATACAATGTAAAAAGCGGACCAAGGTGTTCTTAAGTAAGGAACTTGTTCGTTCTTCTAGTTGGTTAATTCGTTCCTTCTTATTAACAAGGAACTCTTGTTGTATACAGCTGCTGTGTTTTTTGTCCATATTGTAAAAGGCTTGATGGTTTGCTGTTATTAGGATAGAACTGAAGAAACAATGCTGAGTGTTTCAGGTAACTTTATTCTAGACATCAAGCGGTCTTTTGGTCAGGTTCTTCACTAAATCCTAAGAAAAGGCTTGGCTCAACTGAGTTGAGGCAAACGATTTATTTATAATAAATTTATAATAAATATATTATTTTTGCCTGTAAAGGCTTAGTAAAATATTCATATAACATTATTAAAATGCATTTTTCAGAGTTTTAAGACAAAAGCTGCAAAATAAAATTTGTTAGATGTGGGGCTAAATACATTGCAGAAAACTACATTTCATCAGAATGGGCATTGCTCACTCAGTAAGTCAAGGAAATGTCAACATAGAAGATTTTACTACATAGCCAATTTCTACTAATGATAAATAGGAACTACTTGTACAAATAAATGCAATAATGTAAAAGCAATGTTCACACAAATTTAACTTCCACTTGTGATAACGGGAAATACTGCCTGCATTTATGTTGTAGTGTTAAATATGGTGGTGGGGTTGATGTCACAGTAATACATGTATGGCAACAATAACAATACTCTTTGTTAATTTATCCCTCTTTTTATCCATAATTGGGGCTAATTTCCAGGGACGCAGGGCATAAATCTGTATTTAGGATTTTTATAAACTCTCTCTTTGGTCATTTGCTTTGCTCTCAAAAAGCACATTTTCTGTATTCTCTTTGTTGAGAAGTTGTTAGCTACCATCACTATGAGCAGCTGAGAGACAATGTGAATAATGACATTCAGCAAATAAATGGAATGCTTTTGTTACAAAATTCATTTAGTTTATCCTGCATCTAGAGCATCAGTATCTTGAAAAGGCGCTGAGTCTGGTTCGTAAGAGAATAGTGAAATACTTAATTTTCTGTAGAGAGGTGGTAGTTTTCCCCATGCTGAGGTATGCAGAATGAACACATTTACAAATTTCACTAACTGTCCAAATAAGATTATAACAAATATTTCGATGAGCAGGAGAGTTGACTCAACTTTCCCAGTAGGTTAGACTCCCAATATGAACTGCATGCACACTGGAGTTTTCCTCCCACTGAAAATCCTGCTCTGTGTTGCCACCTGTTTTCATGTAATTTGCAGTAATGTAATAACCTGTAACCTCCTGTTAAATTTGGTTGAAATTTGTCACGAGTTCTAAAATTACCTGGAGAAATTATGCCAGGCAGACAGAAGGACAAATGGTTGTTCAGGTAGCATAATTACATACGTTTTCTCTTCTCAGGAAAAAGGCTAAAAAGTGCATGTGACAAGATAATTTTTTTTAAATTGTCTCTTCAGAATTTGGTCACAAATTGGTAATGTGCTTCTTTTAGATTTTTTTTCCCTATCTTCTGTATCAGTTCTAGGCAGATATATATTTCTATATATTACATACTGCATTTTCCACGTTCTAATGTTTTACTACAAAACTTGATAGATGTTTACAGACTTGAACAAAAACATTGCTCCACATCAGTATGTGAGCATACATTTTAAAGCCCATTCTTTCCAAGCTGGCAATCAGGCCCCACTCATTTGATGATTTACAGACTATCGGTGTCCATGACCACTATTCTGTTCTGAATCCTCTTCTCTCTGTACTTTTCTTTCCTGTTGATAAAAATGAATAGCATTTTATAGATTAATAATAAATGAAAGGTAGGAAACAAGGATTAAGAAATAGTTTTATAGTTTGCTAAAGGAAGAAGTCACCAGCGTGATTCCTCAGGATCTGACTGTTCAACATCTACAAAAAGACTGCAAACGGCAGTGAACATAACGTTGACAAAATCTGCAGATGGTGCAAACGTATTCAGGATAATCAACTGGAAAGCTGACTGAGAAAGGTCGCTGAATTATTTCAGAAATAAATTATAAAATGACCGAAAAAATCAGTTCGGTAAGCGCGAAGCAGTGTGTATAGGGAAGCTAATCCTAACACCTATACACAGTAGTTACCTATTATCTTTTGCCACTCAGGAACGGGCTTTTAAGAGACACTGTAGCTCAGGAGAGGCCAAAAGCCAAACAGAATGATCAGAAGGTATTGGGAAAGGAGCAGAAAACAAACCAGTCATTATAATTCCATATAATCCCTAAACCCATTGTACACCTATAGCTTAATCACTACATGAAATTCTGGTCGTGCAGTAGTATTAGTGTAGGAGTTAGAAAAACTAAAGAAATTCAACAAGGAGAACATTATGGAGTGGCTTTAATAGATGAAGAAAAAAGGCAGACTTTTCAGTCCAGAAAGGAGACTACTGAAGTGAAGTATCTTAACAATGTATAAAATTTTGCAGAGAAAGTGAATAGGGACGCTTATTTTCCCTCACAATGCAAGAATCAGGCACTGGGCTTGAGACAAAAAGGAAATACTGTTTCAGACAGTATAAAATTAAAAAGTGGAACATCCTGCCCAAGAAGGCACAAAGTTTAAAAGCACAAAAAATTATTTTTCCAGTTCCTTTATGGAGGGCAGGCTCACGGATGCTATTAAACATGATGGGTGACTCCCTGGTCAGGAGGCTTATAAAGGACTGATTGACTGCAAGAGCTTATTTCTTCCCTAATCCCTTGCTACTGGTGTTTGAGACAGGCTGTCTGGCTAGATGGGCCTTCAAACATACAGTGGGTACTAACAGAAAGGAAGCACGACTTCTACTTAGAACATTCTCCTGTATACAGCTGAGCATTCCAGTCTCGAGTAGACGTTGCTCGGGTGTTGCCTCCCAGTGAACCCCACCAGCGAAGACAGGGTGGTGGGGAAGGAAAGGCTGGCTCTGGAAACCCCATCCCCTCCTCTTCCCCCCGCGGTTCCCTCCTCCAGTCCCCTTAGTGACGGCGGCGGAAGGCGCAAGATACGCGGAGGCCTCGAGAAAGCGGGACGCCCGCAACAGCCCCAGCACTGAGCCTTTCTTCCCTCAGCAGCCATCGGGCCGCGCCGCCATTTTGGGAGGTCGGGCGGACGAACTTCATCTCCCAGTGTGCTCGGCGCCGCGGCGCCATCTTGCCCCGCTACTCCACGGGGCAGTTCGGGCAGACAGTAGCGGTGGTAAGCTGAGACATGGCCCTGTTCCCGGCTTTTGCCGGTGCCACGGAGTCCGGGGAGCCCCCAGCCGGCAGCAGCGAGAGCTCCAGGAAAGGTAAAGTCCTGGGAGAACCCTCTTTCCCCCAACAGCCCTCCGCGGCCCGGCCCTCGGGAAGCCCTTCCGCTTCCACTCGCCTCCACACGGAACCTTCTGCACCGTGCCGGACCTTCCGCG
>NW_008824356.1:12604601-12645973 GCF_000699105.1 Pygoscelis adeliae | reverse complement strand
CTTGGGAGCGCGGCAGAGGGGCTCGCCTGGCCAGCCAGCCCCGCGGCTGAGGGCGCTCTGTAAGCGCTGGTTCAGAAGGTGGTGTGCTCTTCTGCCCCGGCTCCTCCCTCATGGGCAGAGTACGAGCGTACGTCTGGCGCGCACCGGCGTACTCAGCGCAAGGCGTGTCGCTGCCGGTTCGAAGGAAGTTGACCGTACTTAAGAATAAAGTTACTTTCCGTGAGGTAACTCCGGGGAGAACCCGAAATAGGGACATGCCCATAAAAATGGTGCTGGCTTCTCATTGGCGGGTTCTCAGGTGTGTTCAGATTTGCTTCCAGCTATTGGCTGGTGGATGTTGGAGGCACGGCTGTAGAAATACTCGTCTTTGAAAAATACCTGTATGCTAACTTTGTGTGTGTGGTGGAGAAGGTTTGCTTTATGCAGAAAACGAGGGTTTCTTTTTTTTCCCCGCTAGCCTTGGATAACTTAAAAAGTGTTTTCTCATTTCCTGGCTTATTAAGCCAAATTTTAGTTTTAAAAGATATTTTTTGGAAGGTCATGAGTGAGATTATGGTTCAGTGTATCATTTTGACTGTCATGGTTGCTGTCTGGCAAGGTGTACTTTTATTAAATAAAAAGAACCCTATCTGGTGTATTGCCAAACTCTGAAATATGCACAACATTTATTAATTCTACTGGGAGATGTTTTGAACTATGCTTTTTGCTTGCCAGTTTCCACCACCCTTGAGTCTGCCCATCCTCTAGACACCACAGCAAGGGAAGACTCTAAGAGAGTTGTTTACCTAGGCTAAATTTCTTGTATATTTGGTCCAGTCAGTATGGTGAGTTTTTGAAGCTTTTAGCAACACAGGCTGGGGTTAGCTTCTTGTTCCAACCAGTTCTGCATTACCCCCTGATGGTATTGCAGCTGTTGATACTCAGTCTGCCAGTACGGAGATGTTCTAGCCAGGTTCAGGAGCCTTTCTGGTAACGACACTTGGTGCACGGAATAGTGGATGTAAAAAGATCCCAAATTATAGCTTCTAGGAAAAGAGGAGCTGCTCTGCCAGGCAGAGGTAAAGTAAAATTCTCTGGTAGTAAGACCTTGCATGTATTTTAAAACCCTGGGAATTCAGCCTTTGGTTTTGTTATGTGTAGTCTGTGTTACCACAGACCACCTGTCTGGAAGATCAAATTACACAGAGAAAGATGTTAAGACTGACTTTGGGATCTAGATTTCAGTTATTAACACTGTTTATGAGTTACATTTTGGTCTACTGGAAATTTTTTGTATGATAATTATTGACAAAACTTTAAGGAACAAAATTTGTTTGTTTTATGTTTTAGCCAATAATGTACTTTGTTTTTAAGGACGACATTTCAGTATAAGTTACAAAAATTAAGTATTAACTCAGAATCACATTTATGGTGGCATATATCAAATTTCACACGTTCAGCTTGTGAAAACTTGAGAACTTGATGGGCAACTTTGGTATCTCTCTGATAGATGACTCTCTTTCCTCAGAGCTGATATGAAGCCAAAGTCCATCATAATACAAAGATCACAGGGTATGTTGTATTTAACATGATATGCAAAACTGTGGTGTCTTTTTCAGTCATTTAGGACTGCTTCATAGTTTTATTGTAAAAGTTAAGGTAATAATGTAAATATGCTGGCCATGTTTCATTCCTCCGACCACCTCTGTCTCATACTCTTACAAACCTTCCTAAACCATTTATAAATATAAGTGCTGTCTGAAACTGAAGTATTGCTGTACACTCTTCCTATCCTGCTAGATTGCTGAGTTGCAGCAACCTCTAGAGTGCGAAGTAATTTTGTATATGGTTTCTTACAATTATGTTGTCAAGCTTAATTAGTTTTTGGTAGAAGATAAATTACAAATTTATCAGTAGCCGTACTGAACAGAGCAGTGGTAATAATTAACCCCACTCACGGTAGTAAGCATTATGCACAGCATTATTTACAGTCTGAACTATTCTATAAGTAAGACGATGCAGTGATTTTTGCTGAAAGCAGATTTTCAGGATTGTGAGAGGCAATAAAAGGCATTGCATAACTCTTAAAAATTGTCTCTGTAGACATGCACTGTAAATTTTTAATTTTTTATTTGCTTGGGAAGGTATAAAAAGAATGCCTTTGGATTGCTTCTACTGTTGTGCTCATGAATGTGGATGGTAGAGTAGAACAATAACAATTACATGCATGTGATCACAAAATAAGTCTTTTATATCTCTTAGTCTTTATGTTCTTTAAGAACGTAAATCTGGTCTGCAAAAATGATAAACATTTTAGACATCTGTCAAGAAAAAATAGCAAAAAAATGAAAAGGTAGAGTTTTAAAGTTTGGAATGCATTTTGATGTTTGAAATGTTTGTATCCAGCTAACTGATTCACTGGAGATTATTTACAAGGAGGTTTGGACTCCCATGTTGTGTAATAGAAAAAATGGTTCAGTTCTTTCCAGAGTATTAGGTCAGTTTGATTAAATTGTTCAGAAAATACTGTAGTTGGAGAATTCTAAACATTTCCCTGGAGTATCCACAGAGGCATATTGACTGTGCTACAGGGGTTGATTCTTGCAGTATGATTCTTCAGTGTTTTAAAAATGTGATTTGATCTCATCTGCTCAGGTAGAACCAAGCTACAGGCACAGTCAGGGGATTAATGTTTATGACTCCATTTCTCAAGGTGAGTTTTCCTTGGAGGTCTTAAAACAATAATTTAAAATATAAAAAATAAACCTTATTCTCCTTGTGCTTACTGTTGTAATCATATTGCACCAAGTTAGTGAGTGACTTCAGATCTGTAAGGGAATAACAGATACTTTCAGATAAAGTTAAGTCAAAATGACATCTTGGAAGTTAGTTTCTAATAGTTAATGGTGATAATAGGCATTATTTTGCTATATTTAAGGCAAATTTCCTATGGAAATGGATCTCATGCATGCTTGCTATGCATCTGTCTGTCAGCCTACTTACTCAATATCTCTCTCTTCCTCCTCAGGAGTTTTAACCCTTTCAGTCAAATTTGTTGTGGTGAGAGAGAGAAACGGCAAAAGTAGAGGAGGTCTGTGAAAATATACATTTGCTTAGAAAAGATAAATCTAGATAAGTGCCACTGCTGAGAGAGGGGCTGTAACATGAATTGAACTGTTACCAGGATAGATGGGCTTGGCGATGAGCATATGTACGTTAGCCAACTAATAAACATCTTCAGAGATCACAGTCTGACACAGCACAGGCTGCCTTTTGCCCAGCCAATAATTAAGGGATGTGGCAAAGTACTGTAGAAGTGTCTAGAGAAACCAGATAATTCCTGAAGCTATGGCAGCAGTGGGGAGTGTAAAGGATGGAGGACGCAACTCAGAAATCCAGGCTTCATCCTTTTGTGAGCTGCAGGATTAATTTGCTGGGAGGAGGAGGGGAATGAAAATTTTGCCAACTCACTCTTTTTATTTAAGAATGTGGTTCTGGTCTTAGAACAGCCTTTTAAACAGAGAAATGTAAAGATAACTGTTTTCCACTACTCTGCCAGTTCAGATGTAGCCTCTTTTGTTTAAAGTGTGTTTTGTGTCTCAGGGAAATTTATATGGTTAGTCAGCCCCATGTTTTATTGTGTCTTCTAAAACAGCTGGAGCTTTACTGCTTTCTTTGTTTTTCTTCTCTGTTCATTTTGTCAATGTGATCAATAATGCCATTGTAATAAGAAATGTATCAGTTGCTTTCTGTTTTTCAGTGTTTAAGACTGAAGCTCTTAGTGCTGATAAGGATCTGTATCTCCATTTGGGAGTTATTTGGCACTGTAGGCACATCAGGCTCAAGGTTATAAAATTTAGCATACTTGTTGTATGCAAATGTTTTTTTCCTAGTTTGGGCTGCTCTGTATCTAAAGTGTTTACACTGATGAATAATATTAAAAAATGCATTATTTGCATTAATCTTTGGAGGACCTGCTCTTCAAATCAATGAAAAGCCTGTTTTGATGCGTACAGCGTTTTAAAAGGCTTTAGATCAAGATCGTAGAAGTTAAACATCTTAGTCTTTTTTCCTAATGGTCTGAATATTGTAAGTCTTGAATTCTGAATTTTGTCATCAACAACTCCATATGACTGAAGGCAAATTATTTAACTTCATTCTGCCTTCAAGCATGTTTTTTAAAAAAAATGTAATCCAGTGTTTTATGCAGTGTCATGAGTATTAGTATTAATACATTTCAAGTGATTTTTGAACCATAATTCTTCATTCAAATCAATGCAGAACTATCTTACGATAAATTTATTTCTACCAAATAATAATACTAGTAAATTATTTATTACACATTACAAAGGGGAACAATAATTTATTAAAAAGAAGAGAAGCTCAAAGGCTACAGAGAATATCTTTGGTGCCTGAAGTATGTTATTGGAGATCGGGTCAAAGACAAATTAGATAGGTTTTGTATATCTTTGGAACAGATATAATAATTTTAAGGAGACCTGTCTGGCTAATAACTTACAGTTTTGTGTTGTTATGTGACACACCTTTACACCAGAGACTCTGCCAACCAGTAAATTTTTCTGTTTTGTTAGGTGGATCTGGGTAATACAACGCAAACCAAAACAAAGATGGATTTTTTTTTTTTTTTTAAGGGAATTAAATGTCTCCTTTAATTCTGTAAATAAATAAAAGGCTTTATGCACAGATTAGTTGCATTTACTGAAATCTGGAGTGCTCTGGACCATTGTACTTTCTCTGAATTTGTGTATGTTTATGGAAGACCAGAACATGACCAGTGGAAAAACATTGTAGGGTTGCAGTTTGCTCCTGCATTCCTTTACACCCCGTCTTCATTACCAAAATGAGCAGAAATAATTGAATGTAAAGAAGATAATAGTTTTTAAAATCAATATTGCATTTAATAAATATACCTCAAAAATCTCAGGTATAAAGCGGCACTCGGTATACTGCGTGACATATATTGAATTATTAACTCCAATTTGATTATGTAGTTATCAGGTGTATGAATTTATTTAACTCCTGTGTGTTTTAAATATGTAATGGTTGCAGAATTATCCGTGAGAAACATTTCGGTATTTCATGGAAAATACTAAATACAATTCTTCTAAGAAGTAATTCTGATTTTAGGTTGGTTCTTAATACATCTCTTCCAGGATCGAAATAAGAAATTAACTTATTGTTGCATAACACTTTATTCCCCAGCAGGGGGAATAATTATTTTGATAGGCGAGTGAAATGTTGCTTGCATATTACCCAGCATAAATCTTTCTCCTTTAAGCTCACCAAAGGTTTTGGAAGAATGCTTTGTGGTGGATTTACAGTTTTAGAATCATAGACACATACTTAAAATGAAGCTGTTTGTGCCAGGGTGGGTTAATTTAAATTAAATAGTAGATTTTTATCATATTTTAAATAGGCAAGTAAGGATCGCACTTTTAAGGTTTCAATTTTTATTCTAATTTTACATTAATATATTTTAAGTATTTTCCTGAAAGGAAAAAAAAAAAAAAAACACCCTTGTGTTGGTTTGCAGCAAAGTAGGGTAGTGTATTTGCCTTAGGTTTGGTGATTCTGGTTGCCAGGCAGAAGGTTACAATAATACGCATATATATTATACAGCTGAATTTTTATTTTTCAGTCTACATCCTATGTTTTGGTGAGCTGGGAAATGCTGCATGGCAGTGTTCTGCAGTGTATTGGTTGCGGCACTCATGGGAAGTGTGTTTTGGTCCTGATGGGGCCATGAATTATGGGCTGTCCTCTGCATAGAGGTGGAGGTTCAAGAGGAATCGGGGAAGGTGGCTCTCCCCACCGGGCCGTTGGTAGCAGGGGCACTCTCTTGGAAAATGCGAACTGGAGCTTTGCTTGATTGTACATACTTCTTGGTGAGTTTAACTTAGGTTAACAAACTGTTTTGCAGCCTGCTCCTTTTTAAATCCTTTTGTGGACAACAATTCAGGGATATGAGATGGAAGAAGGAATTTTGGTGTGAAGAGCTATTTTTGAAATAAATACTTCAGAAGGAGGAGAGATGTATGGCTTGGCAGACAATGAGTTCATGCTATTTAAGGATTAGAGGCCTGAAAGGTCAAAAGCACAAAGACAGGAGCGTGACAGGAAGAACACGGAGGCAAAAATGGTTGTAAAGAGCATGGAGAACAGGCAGGGAGACCAAGTTTGTTCCTTTTGTTGTTATCTCCTGTGGTCTGGCACTGGAGAGGCTGGTGTTAAATTCTGTGCTTATGTGAAATAACATTTGTTGTTTAATATGTTAGAAAACTTCACATACTTAAAAGAATTCTAGAAATGAAATCTCTATGAAAATTGTTAGAAGTTTCAATATCAGTAAAATTATGGCAAAAAATTCCACCTCCACATCCTGCCAGTATCTGATCTTACCCGATGACTGAAATGGCTGAGGTCTAGATGCAGAATACTTAATGCTGACTAATATATCAAAATTAGCACCAATTAGCCTTTTTTCACACTATTTAAAAGTGTAATGATTTTGGAGGTTAGAGAACTGAGAATCCAGTCTCACGTTTTGACCTTGTATAAAACACTTGAGTATACTTATCAGTAATGGGTATTCCTATCAATAAAATAATGTTAAAAATATTTTCCATACAGTGAGTAAAGTACATTTTTGTAAGTTTGTATAAGTTGTATTGCATTCATTAACTACACCTTTGAAGTAATTATGTCCTTCTGTAATTTTTTCAATTTTACTCTTTAAAGTCAAATATGTAAATATCTATATTGTATATTGTACATTATAATTATAATAAAAATATATGAAGATATAAGTTCTTATATAATTATGCATATATAACATACTTATATATAACTATATAAAGTTAGAAATTTTACATGGTAAAAATATTGGACAGATTTGGGTTTTTTAAAGTATATAGCAGTGTATAAAACATGTTATCTGCTTTCAGTATGAACTTTGAAGTGTTATTATATAGTGGGGTTTTTAAAGCTTAGATTGATTCCAGCTCCAGAAGATTCCAACCCCTAAATATTTTACCTCATTAAAACACAGTGTTCTGCTAAATGGAAATTTCATGGACTGCCTTCTGATATGCTCAATTATTACACATGACTTAGTGACATTTGTGGAATTTAGCTGTCTGCTGACTAGATTAACTCCCAACTTTAAAAAATACAGCAAGCTAATTTGTATTGATCTCACACTTTTCTTTACTTGCAGAATTGGACTGGCTTAGTAACCCAAGCTTCTCTACGGAAGATGCACTGTTACTGCATCAGCGCACTACAGAAGTTGCAAATCTCATCCCTGAAAAATCACCACTAATAAGGTAGAATATACTTCAATATCTTTGAAAATAGCCTTTCTTATGTCCTGCTTATCTTTTGTTATGTGAGACCAAAATCAGGAGCTTTTAGGTTCATTCCACTGTTCAGTATTTAAGAAGGCCTGAATTGAATCATATATAAAGGTATGAATAATGCTTCTATGTCCTTTAACTTAAAATAATGAGAAATTACACTTACGCAATTACATTCCCATTTTCTTTTTCTCACAGCTGCATTTAAATCATTGTTATTTTGGAATGGAAAGGGAACTGAGTGATCATGATTCTTCATTAACTTCTGAATGTCTTAAGTGACCCTTGAAATAATGTAAAGATTAAGCGTCATCTTTGTGATTTCTCTGTGAAAACCAGTTCAATCAGCTATTTCACAGTCGAGTTTTTTATTTCTAAAAACTACTTGAAGATGTGAATTAATGAAATATTACATGTATCAAGTTGTGCGGCTGTAGAACATGATCACTGAAGTGGGTGATTATATTCTTTTACAAAAATGAGCTTTAAGCAGCCACATTTGCTGAAGAACTAGTTTTAATACCTTCACTAGAATAGTTGCTATATACTTGGCATATCTACACTAGAACTAACACTTAATAATTAATGGAATCAAGTTGCAGTTGCCAAGTTCAAAAACTTAGTCACTTTTAATTTGATACAAGCTCCTATGTTTACGATGACTGTTGGTGGTCATGATAGAGGATGTCTTTATAATAAAAATCACAGCTGAATACATCTTTTTGTATACTTATTCTTACATTTACATGTATTGTGTGATTGAAATGCAGTCACTGTTCTGTTCATCAGTCATATATTCTGCTTATATTTCTTCAAATCTTTTCAGGACTTTAATGTCATAAAACTGAGGAATTTACAAATTACCGTTCAGATAGAATGACATAGTAAACCCACCATATTTCATTAATCTTTGAAAAAGAATTTGTCAAAAAATAGTTTACTGAGAAATGTTTGATCTTTTTGCTCATTACTAGGGTACATTCTCAGTTCAATAAAAACTAATTATTCCAACACAGTTGGTGGTTTTGGGGGGTTTTTGGTTTGGGGGAGTGTGTATATGTGTGTTTGATTTAAAGGCCTGATAACGCTTCTCCCATAGCTTCTTTTGTTTTAGTGCTCTTAAATAAATTGTGTAAGATTATTTTCTGAGGTGCCTTGCTTCTGAAACGCTGAATTTTCTTTTATTGACATATTAGGAATACTGAGACTTGTCACTCTTCTTTTATTGAGAGATTCCAGAAAACCTGTTTAAAAAGAGCTTGTGCTTTAATTAAGGATTAGAGGAGACCTCCATTATTTCGGTTAATCATTAAGTATGGGAGTGTATGTAGTATGTACAATCATATACGTGTGTTTTGTCAAAACTGTCTGTCCTTTATGTGATTTCTCAGTAAGTCAGTTGTCTGTTGCATGTAGTGTTTGTTATTACATTATATTATATGATAACATTAATTCAGTAGTCATCAAAAATTGTTCTTTGAGAGGTGAGATTTGAATTTCTAATCTGGAAGTGATTTTAAAAGTATGTTTTTAATATTTCTTGTGTAAATCATAAAGAAACAAGGAAAAAAGTGCAGACTTTTTTCTTTTGCGGTCACCCTAAAAGATTTCTCCTCCTTTTAGCTTGACCTAAGTTGTCTTAGCAAAGTTAGGAAATTTTATCAGCTCAGTCATCTTCTTTAATTTGGCAATGATAACAAATGGATATTTATACAGATCACACATCAAAATGCCTTTGACAATTAAAACTCTAAGACTGGTTGTCAGTAATTCCAGCAGCTGAAAAAATAAAGATAGTTTTATTTAATGCAAATTTAAATCACTTTGTATATGTTGCTGCTAACCGTCTTCTCCAAAAATACAGGGAGAATAAAGGTAAAGGGTAAAATGATTCTAAACTTTCTTATGGTGATATTTCTTTACAGTTTTACTACTTATATATATAGATGTATATAGATAGATATACACTTGTTTCCAAGCAGGACTACTTCAAGATCAGAGTTGTCAGGGGAAAGTGATACAGATAAGAGTCTGAAACAGTCAAGTAAGAAAAGGAAAAAGAAAAAGAAAAAGCATCACCACTATAAGAAGACAAAAAAGAAAACCAAAGGGGACTCCAGTAGCAGCGAATCAGACCTGGACACTAAGCACGTCAAGGACAAAGCCACAAGAAGTAGCAGAAATCATGAAAAGGAAGCAGCAGCGAAGTATGTATTTATTAATACTATGCAAGATGTAAATTCATTGTGTTCTTGTACTTGTCTCTTCAACTTTATGAATTAAATTCTTGCCACTGGTGGGTAATTTTTTCTAAGCTGTATGTGACTAAACCTGCATTCAAAGCAATGAGAATAGAATTAGAAACACTTGTTTAATCATATCTGAAAAACTGTGACTAAAATATTCTGTGAAGTACTGTTCTGCAGAACAAAGCGTGGTATGGCGGTAATGAAATGTATTTTTAAAGACATGTAGAGGCTTATATTGAGTTTTTGTAAGCATCTTGTTTCCTTTCATGGATCTCTGATTTACTGGGAGAGTTTGGAGAAGGATTGCATTAAATGTTATTTTAATTAGTGCAAAAGTCTTAACATACAGCTGTGTTTGCCTTGTGATATAACTTCCTCCTCAGAGTTAACATTTCCTTTTTTTTCTTACTAAGACAAAGTTTGTTGTATGATTTAACATTTCATTTATTGCTCTATGCTGTGTGCTTCGTACTTCTTGCTCATGGTACATCTAGATGGGTATTTGAACAATTGAAATTGTTTTGCTAGATCTTTTTTGTTAATTTCAGAAACTCTGAAGTACTGTGCAATTAGTGGAGGTGTCATTTTTGTATGGAAAAAGCAAATAGGTATCTAGTGACTAGCATGATCTTTGAGCAGTAAAAGAGGTTCTGTGAACACACTGAGTATTCAGTTTTGGCATACCCTAGCTGTGCTTTTCTCAGTCTGTTGGTTTTTGATCACTTCATTCAAAGTGGCCCAATCTAACTGGCTGTGTAAGTCACCTTTCCCTGTTTCTCATCATGTTTCCTAGTTTGAGCAGCCATTTTACCTCTCTTTGATTCCCTAGTTCCTGTTTTTTCTTTAGAATTAGCAGCTCTGGCTCTAATTCACAGCACTGCAGCTGCTCCTGGGGACAGAGTGAGGATTTGGTGACACTGAGGAACTGTTGCTACAGCTGGGTGTAGTCCAGGCAGTCCTTGACTTCCAGATTTACTACTTTTCCCAAGGCAGATTTACCAGAAGTTGAGAGCTATGCTTGTGGACATGTGTCTGTGCCAAGGGCTCTTAACATTGTTTCCCTGTGGAAGAATGGCAGTGGTATGGGAGGAGTTGTCTGCTGCCTCTAGCTACCCTCACCACCTCCCATATGAAGACTGTTGTTGGCTGGTGGTGACAAAGGCTTACTTGGCTGTGAGGAAGCACAGTAAAAATTATTAGGATGCTAAGACTGTTCTGCTCTGCTCAGTCACTCTTGTCTTTGCTGGAAGGGTGTCCGGACTGGACGGAATGGACTTCTGTGCTGAACCTCGTTCATCAGCTGTTTGCTAGACTGGGCCAACCAGGCAGTGCTTTGCCCAAATGAAACGGTTGAAGTTCTTTCAGGGTGTCTTATTTTCACTTCTTTCCATAAATTGTTGATACTGAGAGAATATTGAGTTTTCGGGAGACTGTTTTTGAAACCTGAGTCACAAAATTGCTCTAAATGCAATAGGTCTTGTGAAATTTTAGAAAGCTTCTCAAGACTATAAAACTCATTTACTAAGTTACATATTTGTAGAATGAATTCAGATTGGAAGTTCAGTTTGGAGGCAGGTGGCAATTTCCACTTAAGTTAATTTGTATAACTGTAATCCATAAAGCACTTTGCACACTATTTTATCAAATCCATGGGTATAATTACAGCTAATCAACATAATCCTCTTACAGATTATCCTCTTTTAATAAGATGCTACAATTAAGAACGACAAAGGTGAATTTTAAAAGTAGTAATATATGGCTTTTAGATTATAGTTTACCAAGCAATTAATTGGTTAAATCTGGTGGTTACCTTTCATAATCCTAAATCCGATTTTTGGAACTGCAAGGAGGAGTGTTTGTATTTTGTTTTGACGGTCCTATTAGTGTATTTCTAGTTGGTTCTTTCCCAGCATGTGACTGACTTTGCAATGATGGATCATGTACCATGACTTTGAGTAAATTAAATTATTATGAACTACAGAAATGCAATGTTTCCTGGGTTTTGTAAATGCTGAATATATTCACCAATGTTTAGAATATATTTCTTCTCCTTTCTTCAGTCTAGATAAGAAAACATCAAATCCTACCAGCAATCGCTTTGTTTGGCTTGATGATATCCAGGCTTTCACAATAGAAACCTTCAGAATAGACAAGAAACCAGACCCTGCAAACTGGGCCTACAAATCCCTGTATCGAGGAGACATAGCAAGGTACAATATGATGGTTTCTATTGGTATTCAAACTACCACAGAGTCACTATCTCAAGACTCATTAACTTGAGTCTGGCTGTGAAATTTTTATGTAGAAGATGAGAAAATAAGATAACTGAATGGTTTATTTCAAAATTTGACTTTGCATTGGGCAGAAATATTTTAAAAGGCAAAAGATGCCATGAAATAATGGGAATAAAGTGCATGATTCTCATTTTTTCTAAAAGCATTCTCTGTGTAGTAGACTGCAGGCATGTGAACTTGTAAAACTGCCATCTGGAGGTGGTAGCATGGGGCAGATGCAAAAGCATGGTTTTGAGGTCAGAAATCCCGGATTCTGTTATAGATCATCTTTGGGCGAGTGCCCCTTTTGATCTCTGTTGTTCTGTTTCTGTGTCTGAAAGGGAAATGAAGGTACTGATTACTTCATATTAGATTTGGCAAGAGATTTACTTACTTGAGTAGTTTGATACCTTTGCAAAAAAAGGTACAGATACTTTCTTAGCAAACAGATTCTGTGTTAGATCACCCAGACACTGTACCAAAGGGTATCTGTCTTATGCATTGCTACATTTCAAATGACTATAGATGAAATTGCATATTCAACATCCTTGGTGGGTTACTGGTACTATGATGACCCTTCAGAACACTTCCCCATGTTAACAGGGAAGCCCATCTAAAGGAGCCTACACTGGGCTCATGCATTATGTATGTACACTTCTTGATGTTCTCAAGGAAAATTGTTTACTATATATAAAAAGTAATTATTCGTGGAGGAGGGAGGATTTATGGGGTTTATTTTTGTAGTGTATATACCTTTGCAGTAAAATTGCCTGGTTACAATCCATTCCAATTTTCTGCCACCTTTGGATTGTCAGCTATTGTTTGAGATGAAAAATGTTATTTTAGCATTGCACGTCATTATGTCTGCCACTGAAATGACATTCTTAGTAATATTTTAAGATGGTATTTTGCTTTCTTAATCCATAGGATTATTGTGGACGTTATGAACCTAGTCTCTCTTTCCTTTCCACGCCCCCCCACCCCTCACTTCTTGGCATATAAAATGGATAGAGGCTTAGGGATACAGAAAGATATTACCGGACTGAACTACTGGTGTCTGACTTTTCAGTTTAAAATAATCTAATCTAAATAGCCTTAAATAATGCTGTCTGTTTTTCTTTCTCCAGGTTTCTCTACATGGCTTAAAATGATAGGAGGAAAAAAACATTTTTCTTCTGCTTAGTATGACAGATATTGTTGAACTCAGAGGAAGCTTAATATGATAATAAAAGTTGTGATGGCACTGAAAAAATACATAAATTGAAGTCTTAAATAAGGAGAAAGTTACCAAGTTCTTACACTTTTGAAGGGCTATGCATACATTATTTGGGTCAATTTGAATTAAAGTACTTCTTCCATGCTTTCTTTCAAAAAGGAGGTATCTTTTCTAATGTGTATTTTAGATGATGTTTAATTGTATTTTTCCTTCTAAGATATAAAAGGAGAGGAGAGTCCTGTCTTGGCATAGATGCGAAGAAACAGTGTATAACTTGGGACGGTTCTGCATCAAAAAGGAAGCAATTACAGAGGCGACCTGAGCGCTACTTCACAAAGAACAATGTGAAGATGCTGAACACAGATGGGATTCCTGTTTGCAATAGAAGTTCTCCATCTGACCCAACTGCTTTTATACCAGTTTTCCAAATGGAAACTGATGATCATTCTGACACAGTGGAGGTAAATCCTCTTGGGATTTATGATCCATCCACTACAGTGTGGCTACAAGGAAAAGGGTGCAAGAGTACAGACCATGAGCCTGTAAATACGCAGCAAACAATTCAAGAGTCTGGGATAAAGATTAATTCCATTCTAATGACAAAAGTGGAAGAACATAACAAGAAAGTCAGAGAAAACCCGAGAGATATTAATGCTTGGATGGAATTTGTTTCTTTTCAGGTATGTGTTCTTACAGACCTGGTTGCTTATTATAAGTAATAAATACATGAACATTATATTGTAGTTTCATTTGTTTAGGGCTGTATATCTACTATTGCTGAAGAATGAGCTGTTAATTCGTCTTCACAAATGTCAGCATTCTTCTCGTGATTCTAGTGATGATTCTCCCTAATGTTGTAATGATTTTTCTTTTTGTTTTAAGGATGAATTAATGAGAGGACCTAGCCCTTATGCCAGTAAGGGAGAGCAGGAAGTAAGAAGAAAATCACTGAAGTTAATCTTAGAAAAGAAACTGGCTATTTTAGAGAGGGCGATTGAAAGCAATCCAAGTAATGTGGATCTGAAACTCGCCAGGCTGAAGCTTTGCACAGAATTCTGGGAACCACCAGCTTTGATCAAAGAATGGCAGAAGCTAATTTTCATACATCCCAATAATCCGGAGCTGTGGAAGAAATATCTCCTGTTCTGTCAAAGTCAGTTCACTACCTTTTCTGTTTCAAAAATCAATGGTCTCTATGGAAAATGTTTGACTACGTTGGCAGCTGTACAGGATGGCAGCATGGTATCACATCCTCTACTGCCTGGCACAGAAGAAGCTATGCTAGGTAAGGTTCTTCCTATTTCATGTTATGGTCAGAATGGTCTTCATAGGAGTTGACTACATTCTCTACATGAATAGACTTTCCTATATTACAGGAAGTTTTTATTCTCTTTAAAATGCCAGGCATTCTGATTTTTTAGCTGAGAATTAAAGCAGATATTCCAACCAAATATGGACATAGCAGATGCTTTTCTTCCCTAGGAGAGTTTGTGATATAACATCCAGTAAAGTCTAATGTGCTGAGCAGTTTACAGTACAAATGTCAAGGCTGGAGAATTGCAGCCAACAGCCAAGACATGTGCTTTTATCTTTGAAGAATGTTTGTTAAAAAAAAAAAAAAAGGTTGGCTTGTGAAAGAAACGATTATCTCTTGTTCAAAAGTTTTATAGTTAATTACTTTAATCCGGAAAAGAGAAGGGACACGGGAAGTCTGATGTTAAGTTTTCTTGAGCATCCCGGCTTGTAGATGGAGAATTCTAAACTGTAATACCATGTGACCATGCCTTTTGTATTTATTGTATGTATATATCTACCACTTATAATTTATTATATAATTAACCCTGGAAGGAAAATCAGTCAGATGGTTAGGATGCTGGACTGGATCCAGGGAAGAAACGAGTTCATGCTCAGGTCTGGCATGGGCTTTACATTTATTTGGAGCTAAATGACTTAACCTATCCCATTTCAGTTTTGCTTCTCTGCCTCCGGGGGTCGTTGTGCTTATTAATCTATGAATACACTGAGGAGGGGGAAATATTAGTGTCACCATGAATATGTTTGGTGGGTTTTTTTTTCCTTTTAAAATTTGTTTTAAATTTAGAGGAGACTATTATGAAGCAGTCCACATTTCTTCATGTGTAGCATAGTCCAAGGCACCTCTATTTTTATCCAAGTCCTGTAACTGCTGTTTGAGCAATGATGCTATCTGTTATGCAATATCCAGTCTGGACTTACAGACTGAGATGCTGGGTTACGAATTAGTTTCAGGTGTTCAGATCTCTTATGGTCTTTGGTTGATTCATCTTGGATCAAGCACTGGAAAAAGTGCTGTAGAGGAAAAATCCTGTGCTGGCAGGTGGATATTGTACTGCCTGGTAGTTTCTAATTGCTTCTACTGTCTCTGATTTCCAACACTTCAGTCACTTTGTACACTAACCACAATAAATGATTCTCAGGACAAATACTTTATTCAGCATCTATTTTTTCAAACAGGAACGTTTTTCTTTCATTTTGTTTCCCTGCACAGAATATATTTGACTCATTAGATACTGTTTGTCAACTGCTATGAGAAATTTGGTTTTTTTAAATGGAGTTCCTTTAATTAGTTAACTATATTAGATTGACATTTTTCAAAATACTTTGTTTGCTGGCAATGTATGTGGATAGGTTAAAATGAAAATGAACTCAACTTTATTTGTGTTTCTGTTCCACTCTTAATGTCGTCTTGTTCTGTATAAAGACTATAGTGATTTGTTTATGAACACTGTCGAGGGTTTTGGTTTTTGGTTTGGGTTGTTCCCCCGCCCCCCCTTTGGAATTCAAATGATAGGAGTGGAGAAATTTCCAGTGGGGAGACTTCTTGATCTGAGATTTTTTTTAGTGACTCAATTCTCTAATTCTTGGGCTGAATTTGAACTGTCAGTGTACTTATTAGAAAGATTACCAAATTGTTCGTTAAGATAAATATACAGAGTTTCACAAATTAATTATGAGGTGAGTAGCAGTGTAGATGGATGGTAGGCTTGTATCTTCAACCTTTGACCTTTGCTAATGACAAAATGTAAGAGCTAATTTTAAATAGTGGTGGACTGTGCCATCTAGTGTTCAATTCAGTATGCAGTACTATCCGCTTGGAAATAGCTGGGCGGTGGGGGGCTTTTTTTAAACATTAAATTTAAGAAAGCAGGTAAAAATTAATTTAAAATTATAGATCAGGTTTTAGTTAAATTTTGAGATTATTCATAATATTTTAAATTTACTAGGAACTGTTAATATAAAGCAGATGAAGGTAAGCATTCTCAAATTTTGCTGTGGAAAGGGAGTCCTATTTTTCAAATTATACCTACTGGTTGAGGAGAAACATCTTTATCTTTTAGGTCAGTTCAGCTGCAGAAGTGTCTTAGCATCGTGGGCTGAATTAAATATGTATTCATGCTGTTTTCAGCTTTTACCACAAAGAAAATGCTGATCTTTGCATTTCTTCAAATATCTTTTTCTTTTTTATCATGCAGAAAATCTTATGCTATAATTTATTTTTGGCTCCAGTTTGGCAGCAAGTTCTGATGAGATATTCTCTACATTCAGACTATTTTAATCAAAGTTCATCTGTTTGAAGCTGAGAAACTAGGAAAGGACAACTTTTTCAGTGTTGGTTGATCACAGTGCCTAAATGGGTTAAAATACTTTGGAAGATTCTACTATATACTTAAACATACTTTTTTTTGTTTAAATATCTTCAGAAATCTCAGTCTTTGTTACCAGAAACAATCGTTGACTTTGCAAGAAAATGGAATTAAATGCCTAGTTTGTATATTCTAGCTGAATTGAAATTTTTATGTACACACATCTGATGTAAATCTGAATACAGGTAAAAGGAGTAAATCATTTGCCACTTTTTAGTATTAAAAAATAAGATAATCATTAGAAGCAATTGAATCATCATAGAATCATAGAATCATTTGGGTTGGAAGGGACCTCTAAAGATCGTCTAGTCCAACCCCCCTGCCGTGGGCACGGACATCTTCAACTAGATCAGGTTGCTCACAGCCCCGTCCAACCTGACCTGGAATGTTTCCAGGGATGGGGCATCCACCACCTCTCTGGGCAACCTCTTCCAGTGCTTCACCACCCTCAGCCTAAACATTGATGCTAACCTATGTTGTTACATGTGTGTATCTAGACACTTAAATATTTTGATTGTTTAAAACCTTCTAAAGCAAATGCATTTAGTGAAGAAACAACAGTTTTTGAAGAACTGTTTTCAAAACTATCAATGAATTATTTAAGTCTTGATTTATGGGTTTTGGGGTTTTTTTGCAAGCCAATTAAGATTATGATTTAAAGCAATTTTTTTTTGAACAGCCACTGTTTTGTTAAGACTTGAGTGTAATTTGGAGTGATGGAATCTCTCTGAAATGTTCTTGAACTGCCTAGTAATAGAGGTGTTTATAATACCTGTTATTTCTCCAGCTCTTTCATTTAAGACTCTCATTGCAAATATATGAATAGAAGAACTGGGACTTTGCTTCGATCTTTAAGCTGAGACTTGAGGCTCAGTGTGTAGTAGGGATATGGCAGTGATTACAGAAATAATTTGTTGAAGAGCAAGGGATAGGACTCTTCTCTACTTTCAAGCAGTAATACTTTAACCAAAAGACAGGACTCCTCTTAGCTGAGTTCTTATGTAAAGGAAAAGAAAATGGGAATGACAGTTGGAATGAAAATGGTATATTACCAACATATTACCAATGTAACTATCTCATGCAAAAATGAGGCAAAAAGGATTTTTGTTGTAATCACTTACTGTGTGAATCACAATAATGCCCAGCATCTTCAAAGAGGGCTATGACCCACTCTGTCAGATGTTGGATAAACCGAAGCTGGGACCATTGTGTATAACTTTTATTCATCAACAAGGGCAGTGCATGTATGGCATGAATAAAAAGTCATCTCTTCGGTGCTCTTAAAGTGGGAGGTCTTAAAGTTAATTAAACTACAATGATTTTGACATGCATTTATGCTAGTTACTCCCTGTGTTTTGGATTTTGATGCTGTTCCAAACCAATTATGCTCTACAGCACTTCATGTATGTCTTTTGTATATTTGTGGGCTGTAATAAAATACTTGCAACAAAATCTATTTGAAATATTAAAACTTTATCTTCTTTACTTTACAGCTATATTTATTCAGCAGTGCCACTTTCTGAGACAGGCTGGCCATTCTGAGAAAGCAGTGTCTTTGTTTCAGGCTCTGATTGACTTCACCTTCTTTAAACCTGACAGTGTAACAGATCTACCAACAAGGGGACAGGTAGCAATTTCCATTTAAATGGGTGTATGTCCTTGTGCTTTACAGAGAATGCTGTAACAGAAAAATGTTGATGAATTTTTAAGGTCATAGGGAAATATTTTAAATCACAACTTACTTTGCCGTTCTTTGAGGTGATGCTTGCATTGGAAAAATGCTTGTGGGTCCTCTGGAACTACATGCCAAATGGCTGCTTCTGCTGTATACAATAGAAGTATGATAACCAGTCATTGCATGTCTTCTTTTTTACTAATTAAAGATGGAAAAAAATGAGCTGGCTGACCAATGCCTGTGTCTAGTTAGCACTTCCCCTGCTTGTTTTCCCCAAAACTGCCGTTGTTTTGTTACTGTTGATGGAGAAAGCTGATAGGACCTATAACCTCTTTCTGTTCTAGACAGTTCTTGGAAACATTTCTTAGGTTCTCCATTATCTGTTGTTTTCAGTAATTCTTTGATGGCTACATTAGGAACATCTTCATGCTTTAAAGTGTCTTCTGTTTGACCCATGAGATTCTGTTAAAGTACTAAATCACTTTTTCTCTTGATTTGCTCAGGAGAATGTTGGGCGTGCACCCCAATAATAATCAGTAAGTTAACATTTAGAGGGGGCTGTTGCCAGTGTAGCGTCATCCCACTGAATTGTCGGGAGCTGCTTCCTTTTTAATGAGTGGTAGGGAGGGCCACCAGTTAGGCCGCTGGGCTACCGTAGAGGACAAAAATTGAATTTAGTTCTATTACCTCACCTTCTTCCCCAGCAACCACTACTGAGACTCCATTTTTTGCTCTCTAGATTAATGCTGTTACCCACCAATGGAGCAATCTTGTAGTTCAAATAATAGAGGTGTCCTCTTAAAGAGCCAAAAGTTTAGAGTTCAATCATCATTATCATGCAGGATAGGAGATTTGGTATAGTTCGAGTTATACTTCCAATCATTTGAAAAACTGCAAGATTATCTGTAGTGTTTAAAAAATCTTAAGAAAGCAGGATGGAAAGGAACCTCAATTTAAAAGGATAGTGTTTAGGTTGGAAAGTGCAGTTCTTGAAAATAAGAAAATGCCAGATTTACAGCTGATCGCACATTCTGCCCTCTCACAGAAGCGTTATGACTCAGTCTTGAATTACTTGTTTCCGTACTGTTTTCACAGCTCACTTTCTCACTTGGAGCAAAGAATAAATCCATGAGGAGCAGAATTAGATTTTGCAGTTGCCCTGCATTTTCTGTTAATGTTGATGCTTGATTTTTCTTAGAGTAAATTTTATTGTTAATATTTGTATTAACAGTCACATCTCAATGTTCAAGCCAAGGTTTGATACACAGCAGAAGCATATAACAGGAGAGAGGTGGTAATTAAAGCTAAGTATATACAAAGCAGGGGAGGAATTGATGAATCTAAAGATGACAGGTGCATGCAGGCAGTGACAAGGTCAGGACTGACAAAGTGGCCTGAAGTTGTTGACCACTCTGAAACCTGAGAGATGAAAGGCCTTACTGATCTTTTCCTGTTGTCCTCAGTCCAGTCATATTAACATTCAACTGTAACATTTTGATTTGACCATAGGTGTATGATTGTCTGAATTATCATTCCATTAGCCAAATTCTTCACAGTCCCATGGAAGATAGGGAGGAGGGGAGATTTGGTTTCTGAAAGCCACATCTTGGGGACTTTGGATCCTTATCCTTGAAGGATCTGTATAGGACATTTGGCACAAAAGTCTTTTGCTTTCTTTAAAGCCTAACACCTTTTAAAAACAATCTTTATGTTCATGGGAAGAGCTGATGACAGTCCTGCTGTACCACAGGCATAATTGAAGTATTCAGTTGTTCCTGCCGATTCTTAAGCAGCATCTAACAAAGTCTTCAGCTACAGAAGTTGCACCCAGATAAGTGATTGTAGGGTCTGGAAAACCTAAGTTGACCTCGGGTAGTGTCTGTACAACAGCAAAAATGATTTTTCTATATGTTTTGTTTTGGTTCCCCCTGCCCAAAACAACAGGTGGAATTCTTTGAACCCTTTTGGGATAGTGGAGAACCACGAATTGGAGAAAGAGGAGCAAGAGGCTGGAAAGCATGGATGCACCAACAAGAAAAGGGTGGCTGGATTGCTCTTAAGCCTGGTATGCCTATGTCAGTATGTGTAGTTGTACATCCACGTGTACTTCTAAACATTTTGATTAGAATGGTACAAGCTGTTTCTTCTCATGTTTTTGCATACAAGTTTTCAAGAATATTTACCAAGATCAAGTATATCATACTTCACAGGGAAAAGCATGTGTTGAGTGTTCTATGTATGATATTGTTTATGGAATATTGTTGTCTTTCCTAGGGATGAGAATTAAGGGAGAGGATGGCATATCCTCCAATCTGTGCTGAAAAGGCTAAAGGTGTGAGTACTTGATTGAGACCCGCGCCCATCTAAAGTGGAAGGAAGCCTTAAGACCCTTTCATCATATTGGTAGACCTGGTGGGATTATAGTATTAGATGATAGTTGCCTCAAGGATTCCTACCTTAATGATTCTATTTCTAGAATCAGGTTTCAGTTTCTTATAGCAAATATATAGTAGAAATAGGAGGAAAACCTTTCCTTTCTCTTTGTGATGCAGAAAATGAAGGAATTGCATCTTCACTTGCCTGGGGTGCTTCTGGGTGAGTGGGGATGCAGAAAACACCTCCCTGCTGTGTAGTCCCACCTTGTCTTCTGGTCTACAGTGGTTCCCTTAATGTCAAGGACTGTTTCTCAAACAGATACATCTTGAAGGGAAGCAGGGGGCTGGAATGTGTCTGACCAAAGATGAGCTGTCTCTGCTTTTGCTGCTCCTGCTGCTGTAGCAACTCTAATGAAGCAAGTTTGGCTCTGCTTTTAGTGAACAAAAGAACTGAAAAATGATCCTGCGCTTCCCTTGTCCCTGGATTAAGATGGAATTTCCTTGCCCCTTAACTGAGGTCAGCAGTTGCACTGCTGATGGCTATAGACATTTTGCCCACAAATTGAGAAGACTCAGTATAGAGAAGAGGACCGCTGCCAGTCTTGGGCAGGTCCAGCACATATCAATGTTTTTCCCCAGGTGTGTTAAGCCCCAAAGTTCAGGTGCAATCTCTAATCGAGTGTAATCTGTAAAACTGTCAATTTTTTTCAAGCTTTGGTTAGATCGTGGAAATGCAGGCATTTTTCATAGACTTGCTGACTAAAGGAGCGGCTACAGATCACAAAAAATATAGAGAGAGTAAAAATCTTGCCACCTGTTTGTTTTACCTGAAATTTAAGAACTGTGAGTGGGGGTGTTTCACCTAGTTAATGGCAAATGTCAGGATCAAGAATTTGGAGGTGGCGTAGAAATGGCCTGATTGTTGCACCAAAAAAAATAGTGCAGGTAACCATAAATTTTGAGGACTTTTTTTTCCTCAACAACAAGAAAGAAAAAAGTATTTGAAAAACCTCTACAAGCTTTCCCTTAGCCTACAGGTGCTCATCAGTTTCAGCACAGAATTAATATATTGCTGTCACAGGAAAAATATGCTAATTGTATCTAATAGTCCAGCAAGATCATCATAAAAGTGGGATATGGTTAAGCACTTCCTTTTGTGTGTATTTAATTACATTGGTTGTTTCAGTTGCACATTAATTGAAATGTTGAAAATACCAGGTATTTTAAAGCAACATTGCCAAGCTTCGTTTGCATGTTTAACATTATAGTACTACTTTTTACTTAACAGTGGTTTTCTCAAAATGTTTTATGCACATGAGTATTCATAGAGCACGTTTGAGACTGTATGCCCAGGTATGAAGTGAAGAACCTAAGTTGCACAAACAGATGACTGACTCTTGGCTGCTGCTTGCAAACTGCTGTTGATAAAAGTGGTCCACAGCCTGTCAGTGTTTTCTTTTCTCCGCTATGAGAAAGTTTGAGTGCTGACACTGATTCACTGGTTCAAAAAGTTTGGAAACCTCCTACTCTTACAGAGTTGGTGTCAAAACCCAGAATGTTGGGTGGAAATGTGATGTGGCAATTTTCAGCTCTGTCTTATGTCTGTTTTACTAACACTGTATTCGTTTACATTTTTAAAGTAGTTAAATTGTATGTCAAGTCTGGCCTTTGGATTTGGTGGATGAATTTTTCTTTAATAATTTTGTGTGTGTGTGTCTTGATGTGGTTTTAGATGATGATGATGATGATGAAGAAGAGATAGATGAGGATCAAGAAATAAAGGACAAAACTCTTCCCAAGTGGCATATTTGGTTGGATATTGAATATTCTCGTGAAGCAAGGCATTGGTTACCATGGAGGCCAGAAAAAAACAAAAAGGAAACTGAAGAAGATTGTGAAGATCCAGAAAGACAGGTCACTGTGATATAACAAAACAAAACGAATTATCATTTTATTTGAATTCATTGCCAATGGATATTTTAGAGGAGTAATCCTTTTCTTCATTTGGAAAAAATTCTTCTCTTTGTTTGGAATTCAAAATTTACCTGAGGTTTCATGCTGTGACTTCTGAAATCCATGGGAAGCTCATGGTAAACTTAGGAAAGGGCTGTAGGCAAATACAGCCAAACAAAGTTTGTCTTTGCTGTTCTGTGATTTCTCTCATCCGTATGTGGAAATGTCACAAAAATCTGTGTTTGAGAAGATATATGCATTGAATAAACAAAGGTTTTGTTGCCTTCAAGTCAGATGGATTTTTTTTTTTCCCCCCTTCTTGGGCGATAGGTCAAGTCAGACATTGATTTTCGAATAAAAATGTGTTAAATGGCCTAAGCAATAATATCTTTCAGACCTTCATTGTCTAAGTTTTCTGTGGAGGTCTTTGATACTCAAGGGCAAAGAAATCTCTTGATAGCAAATATACAGTCTGACTGGAAGAACACATTGCTTGTTTAACTTGTCTGTTTTTAATTTGAATGACATTCTGTCACCATTTAATAGTAATTATATATCTTTATTGACTTCAAAAGGTTCTTTAATTACATAAATTACAGGTTGCCAATTTTATTTGATTGCATAAATTAACAGAGTTTGTTATAATTTTGATTTTTTTAGGTATTATTTGATGATCTTGGACCATCTTTAATCCAGCTTTCTAATCCAGATCTTCAACGTCAACTACTATACTCATTTTTGCAATTCCTGGGAGTTCCATGTACAAGTAAACTCTTTCCTTCCAACCTCTATATTGCCATGGATGAAAATAACATCTTTGACAGTGTGCTTTCTGATGAAAAGCCACTGACTTCTGTTGATTTTCCACTTTCTGGATTCAACGGTATTGGTCATATGGACACGATGCTTCGAGGGAGACATCACATAGGCCACTATAAAGAAGGAGAGGAGTTCATACAGAACGTTTTTCATGTTCTGTTCTTGCTATTTGCAGGAAAGGAAAAATCTAACCTGTCCATTTGTTGGTTACAGTATGAAGTATCTAAGGTAATGGGGAATCTGCATGTAATCACTTTTGTGATGTGTGGCTTTTTTGTGTATTAATGTTTATATTGAATTAAAATAAATATTGATGAAAGTTAAGTCTTGTAGGACTAAGTATTCAAATCGGGAAATGCCAATTAAGATTGCACTGGGGGTAAAAAAAACCAAACCCTAAACCCTTTTCTTCAGTACACGTTACACTGTGGCATACATGTAACAAAATATTCTTTGCAGTTTTGGTTAAATGTTATATATGATACATTGTATGCTAGACAGGAATGGATGCAAGTGATTTTTTACAAGGCAGAGTGAGTCAGGCAAGTACTTTTACCAAACTATTCTACTAAGTGCATAATCCCCGATACCATAAGAGCACCTTATCAAGAAACTTACTACTTCCTATACAGGTTACATTTGTAGTGTTATTGAAGGAAATAACACCTTATCACTTGAACATGGATTTATTTAAGTAAAACTGCTCTAATAGATGCCCACAGAAGGATGAGAGCCCAGGTTGTCTTCCTAACACTTCAGAAAGTTTAGTATTGTGTTTCCTTATGGAGAAGTTCCTTGTCTCTTACCCGAACACTACCTGACCAGAAGATCTCCTGTAATCTTCCCATCCAATCTCCAGATTTGTCTGTCAGCTCATTCCCCACTGTGAAAAGCTACTTGGGGGTTTAATTGTGCTAGTCATAAGCTGCATCTGGCCAGACAGGATCATTTATTTTCCTTTTCTCAACCATTACAGGTTAGCAGCTCTTTATTTAAGCAGTTGGCCTTTTAAGAGTGAAATTTCGTATTACTTAATGGCAGTGGCAGGAGTAAGAATGATAAGCCTGTGTAATTTGGCTATGTTGGAGGGAGCTGACAACAGGCAGTTGTGACAACTTAACAGTACTCAGTAGCAACAGATCTGGCTGGTGGTGAAATATGAAAACAAACACAGTAATGAAATTAAAAAATGCTGTGGGTGTTTTTTTTTCTTTTCTTCTCCCACCCCTCTCAAAGTTTGTTCTGTTTATTCTCCCCTGCAGGTAGTTCAGTGTCTACAAGCAAAAAACAAGAAGAAGCTGAAAGCACAAGGGAGGAAGAGTAAAAAGTTGGCCAAGAATCTCCTTAAAGCACCTGACAACCGAAACCACCTTTCTCTCTGGAAACTGTATGCCTACCTAGAATGGCTGCTTGGCAACATTGATGATGCCAGGAAGGTATTTGACACAGCTCTTTGCACAGCAGGGACGGGAGGATTGAAGAGTCCCCAGCTCTGCAGCCTCAGTCTGCTTTATGCTCAGCTGGAAGTGGAACTACTAGAAAGTATAGAAGGAGCTGTTATGTCACGTGCTGTTCATATATTGACCAAATTGGCTGAAAGTGGACCATACATGCCCTACAGTGGACAAGTGTTATCTGTGAACATCTTGAAAGCTCGTAAAACATATGAGCATGCACTGCAAGATTATTTAAGTAAAACACCAGTTTCTGATCAAGATCAGGTCAGTGATGCTAATCAGCTGGTTAACTTGGTTGGTTGTTACGCACTGTTCCAGTATTTGACTGTTGGGATTGATGCTGCAGTATTAATATATGCACAGACTTCAGAAAAACTTGAAGCTCCTGGTCCACAGACATGTGAAAATACTGGAGAGAATTTTGGCATTCAAAATTTTCCCACTGCTCTTGAAGCTGTCACACTGCTGCATACAAATTTACTCAGATTCCACATGAAAATTAGTGTTTATCCTTTGAATCCTCTGCGAGAGGCACTAACAGAGGCTCTGAAACGGTATCCTAGCAACCAGTCTCTTTGGAGGTCATATATCCACATCCAAAGGAAGTCTCACAGTGCTAGCAAAGCACGAAGATTTTTTGATGGTGTCACAAGGTCTACTAACTCTTTAGAGCCATGGCTGTTTGCAATCCAAGCAGAGCAGATGAGAAAAAAACTCACTGAGAATGTCCAGAGGTAATATCTTGCAGCTCCTTGTGATTATGCTTTCTTTGATCTGTCTAATCACTTAACAGAGGGGAGAAAATGCTGTCATAGTTCTCATTTTGCAGATGAAGAAGCTGTAGCTAGGGAAGGTTATTTGTTCAAGACTGAACAGTGAGCCAGTGGCAGAATCCTGAATAGAATTAAAGACCTAGGTGATAGTCTCATGTCCTTTCTGCTGGATCAGATTGTGTGTTGCTTTGTGTTTGATTACTTGGCTACTGACAATCAAGATGGTACGCATTTCTTTAAGTAATTTTTAAATAACTAAGAGCCGGCTTAGATGGCCAAGGTAGACACTGTGAGCTTAGAAACTGCTGCATTTAAATACTACAGCAGTAAGGAGGGTAGTACAGAGCTATGCTGCAGTTCTGACTGAGCTCGCTGCCCTACTTTGCTCCTGGATCACAGAATACAGTTGTGGCAGACCTGTTTCCATAGTGAGTACTTGAGAATTTAGTTTTCATATGGGGCTGTTGCTAGGTAGAACAGGCTGGAAATTTCCTGAATTCGCAGTGTGGTCTGGACTCAGATTTTGTGCTCCTGGGAAAGCAGAAAAGGGTAGGAGATGTGGGGATCAGAGGTATGTGTTCATTCTTAAAGCTTAGTCTCTAACTGTTGTCTACCTGTTGCTTGGAGCTACCTATCCACTGCTACCTATGTATCTCTAATAACATTGGCAGCTTGGTTCTCTGTGTCTGCACATAGCAACAGAGATTTCTAGGAAAATGTTATCTGGAAGTTTTCCATAGCTGTAAGCTTACAATATTCATACTTGATGAAATTACAGAATTATCAGTATACTTTAAAATGACAGTGCACTCACTGCTTTGATTGCCACAGTCTGGCAACAGGCATGCGTACATGATAGTGACATTCCTGAGCTGTCAGTGTATGTCATCCGAAATTGTAATAAGAATTCTACAGCCACCAAATGTAAAGGAGGATTCTAATTTGATTTACTGTTAATTACAGACAAACACTATGATAGGTGTTCATTATTGTTACTGGAAACCGATGTTAAATTCCAGAATGATGATTTTCTCTGTGACATTTAGTTCCTTTCCAGATTGTTCTCTGCTAGCATAGCCTTTCCTGTACGTTATATTTGTATAGGGACAAGTTGGATGTTGCAAGAGCAGAGCTGAACTACTGCAACAGAGAGATAAATGGCCTGTCAATCATGCGTAAAACTAATGCTTTATGATGTTGTGACAAACTAAGAAAATGTCTGTACTATGTGTGACTATTTCCTATTCTGTTTTGTATTTCTGCTTGTTTAAGTGCATGGAATTCATTTAAAGAAATGAACATGAAGGGTAAAACAGCATATGTAAGTCAGTGTGAGGTACGATGCTTCAAATGTCTGACTCCATGCAGAGTAGATTACATCATTTTCCCTCATGGCAAAGGTTAAGATGAGAGAAAACATGACCTCAAAGACCCTTGAAAAAAGAGACAAGTTAGGAGCAAGTGTTAAGGGTGAGTGGAACAAGCTGGCAGGCTAAGAGAATGCACAGACAGAATTGATGTCGCCATGAGTGCTCCAGGCTGTTTCTTCAAGCTCAAGCATCAAAAATAAGCCAGTCTGTATCAGCTGTAGATAGAAATCAATGCTTCAGTGAAAAATACGTACCTGCTTTTGTGTTATTCCTGAACTTAGGGGATTTGAATCTCTGGGTGAAAAGGAAAATTATTACTGTAATCATGGTTGGGATCCAGAGCTGTAATCTAGGCCTTGATCCAAGACCAACGTAAGGCCTTACAAATGTGACAGGGGTAAATTTGAAAAGGGTTGCCTGGCCACCGGAAGGCGGCTTGCTGACCTAGACTTGAATTTGGTTTGAGCTGCTAAGCCAAGCTTGGAATGATAAACGGCCTTGAATGAAGACTAAGAGGTCATACGATAGTGGATTATTATACTCAAAGAGAAATTGTCTCCTCCAGTTGGATGGGGTTAATTTTTCAACATGCTAAAAGAATTTTCACAAAAATACCTCATTTATCTTTTTTAACTGATTTTCCTATTTAGAAATGTGTTGATTAGATTAAGCAAGTGCTAAAAATCTGGTTTATAACATTAAGAGTTTGTAGCATGAAATGCAAAAACCTGGCTATATACAGTGCTATGTGAACAGAGACAGTACATTGATCTTCACCCTCTCTTACCTGGATGTGGTCCTTTAGCTTGGGTTTAAGGGATTGTGGTTTCTTTTTTCCTCTGTGTTTCAGGGCAGATGTTGGTGAAGTACATTCTACTATTCCTGAAACTGGGTTAACAAATCGGATTGTAGCTCTATTTGAACATGCAGTTCAGAGTGAAAATGGTACCCATTGTCCACTGCTGTGGAGAATGTATTTGAACTTTCTGGTAAGAAGAGGAGCATCAGTTTTGTTTTGTTTTGTTTTTTACCATATTTGGAATTTCTCATGAACACAGCTACAATACTGTATAAAAAAGGAATACTAAATGCTGCCATACCTATATGATTTGCAAGGTGATATATTTGAATTGTAATGCTCCTTATTGCTGGGAGTATTAAGGAAAATGTAGTTCACATAGATTAGAAGGAGTAATAGCTTCTGACAGTGTAGTTTTAATATAGATGCAGGCAAGTTATTGTGGCTGCCATCTTACATAGATAAAAAGTATGTCATAAGATGTCAATAGATGAATTCCACCCAGTCTTACTCACAATATAAAGGTAAGTGGGCAGGGGAGCAAAATTTAAGAAAAGAGGAAGCAAGTTGTAGAGACTTAGGATTTTATTATTGTTATGTAAATAAAATCAGCAAAGATGACTTCTATTTATGTTTTAGACCTACTTTAGGGTTCTGTAAGGAAATTATAAGGACTTTGATATTTCAGTCAAATCTAGATCCTGAGTTTGTATAACTTCACAAAATCACAGAATGGTTGAGGTTGGAAGGGACCTCTGGAGATCATCTTGTCCGACTCCGCTGTTCAAGCAGGGCTACCTAGAGCCAGTTGTCCATGACAATGTGTAGATATCTTTTGAATATCTCCAAGGATGGAGACTCCTTAACTCTCTGGGCAACCCATGCTAGTGCTCAGTAACCCTCACAGTAAAAAAGTGTTTCCTGATGTGGAGACAGAGCCTCCTGTGTTTCGGTTTGTGTCTGTTGCCTCTGGTCCTGTCATTGGGCACCACTGAAAAGAGCCTGGCTCCCTCCTCTTTACATCCTCGCTTCAGGTATTTATATACATTGATAAGATGCCCCCTGAGCCTTCTCTTCTCTAGGCTAAACAGTCCCTGCTCTCTCAGCCTCTCCTCGTAGGAGAGATGCCCTAGTCCGTTAGTCATGTTAGTGGCCCTTCATTGCACTCTCTCCAGTATGTGTATGTCTGTCTTTTACTGGGAAGCCAACAACTGGGCACAAGACGCCAGGTATGGCCTCACCAGTGCTGAGTAGAAGGGAAGGGTCACCTCCCTCAACCTGCTGGCAATGATTTGCCTCATGCAGCCCAGGATACCATTAGCCCTTCTTTGCTGCAAGGGCACACTGCTGGCTCCTGTTCAACTTGGTGTCCACCAGGACCCTCAGGTCCTTTTCTGCCAAGCTGCTTTCTAGCTGGGTGGCCCCCAGCATATGCTGGTGCATGGGGTTGTTCCTCCCCAAGTGCAGGACTTTGCACTTCTCCTTGTTGAACTTGATGAGGTTCCTGTCAGCTCATTTCTCCAGCCTGTTGTGGTCCCTCTGGATGGCAGCATGACCGTCGGGTGTATCAGCCACTCCTCTCAGTTTTGTGTCATCTGCAAGCTTGCTGAGGGTATACTCTGCCCCATCAGCCAGATAATTAATGAAGATGTTAAATGGGATTGGACCCAATATTGACCCCAGGGGTACACTGCTAGTTACTGGCCTGCAACTAGACTTTGTTCCATTGATCACCACCCTCTAGGCCCAGATGTTGGGCCAGTTTTCAATCCACCTCGCTGTCTGCTCATCCAGTTCTTACATCAACTGCTTGTCTAGGAGGATCTTACGGAGGACAGTGTCAAAGGCCTTACTGAAGTCCAGGTAGACAATGTCCATTGCTCTCCCCTCATCCACCAGGCCAGTCATTTAATCATAGCAGTTTATCAAGTTGGTCAAGCATGACTTTTAGTGAATTCATGCTGACTACTTCTGATGATTTTCTTTTCATTCATGTGACTGGAAATGGTTTCCAGGATTAGCTGCTCCATCACCTTCCCAGGGATCAAGGTGAGGCTGACTGGCCTGTAGTTCCCTGGGTGGTCCTTCTTGCCCTTCTTGAAGATAGGAGTGACATTTGACTTTCTTCAGTCTTTGGGCATTTCTCCCGATTGCTGTGATCGATCAAAGATTGCCAAGAGTGACCTCACAAAGACATCTGCCAGCTGCCTCAGCACTTGTGGGTGCATCCCATCAGGGCCCATGGACTTCGCATGTCCAGTTTGCTTAAGTATTCCCTGATCTGATCCTCTTCCACTAACGGTACATCTTCCTTGCTCCACGTTTTCCCCCTGGTGTCTGGGACCTGGGATTCCTGAAGGTCAGTCTTGCTACTAAAGACTGAGGCAAAGAGGGCCTTCCATACATCAGCCTCTTCCATGTTCTGTGTAACCAGGTCCCCTGTCTCATTCAGTAGTGGGCCCACATTTTCCCTACCCTTTGTTTTGTTACCTGTGTACTTACAGAAGCCTTTTGTTGTTTTCGACATTCCTTGCCAGGTTCAATTCCAATCGCTTTAGCTTTCCTAACTTCATCCCTGGAACAACTTCCAGATCTGAATTAGAAAAAAATAATGCATGAACATCTGTATGGTTTTGATTTATGGTGGAATAAAGAATACGGTAAAAAGACTATTTTATGTGGGCCCCTCAAATATTTTCTTCTCTCTATTTTCTCCATACTATAAAAACTTTTCCAGACCAAGATTTTTTGATTGATTGACATTGGAGCAAGCAAGGTGCAGTCCACATGCAAATTAAATGCATGGTAGGGAAAACATAGCTATAGTTTTTATAACTTGCCTTGAATTTTCACAATCTTTTTGAATCTTAAAAGCTGCATATAAAGGTTACGCTAACTGGCATTGCAGAGTAACACCAAAAAGCAATAATGTTAGTTTCTTTCGTAGTTCACCATGGAATTACATAAATAAAATCAACTTCACATAGGCAGTTTTGTCATCTTGGTTCTTTTCTTGCTTCTCCAAAGTACAATATGGAAGACAAAAACACAAAAGAAATGCTTGGAACTCATGTAAGGGGAATTTCATTCCACAGTATTACTCCTCTCTTCTGGTGTAATAAGTTGTCAGAGGGGAACAGCAGTTATACAGAGGAGGCAGGGGAAGGAGAGGCTCTTGTTTTGTGTTTGAGAAGATCTCTTGTGTGGGACTATTACTGTGACCATTTCTACACAAATACATGCTTGTAAATATTTTATACAACTTTGTATATCAGAATGTACGATTGAATTACTGTTATTCTTTAAAAACTACTAGTGAGACTGCAGTATGCACAAATACTAAAGTAAAATCACCTAGTGTGTATTTTATCACTAATGATTCATTCATGGAAGATAACTTTTTCACAAGAACAAGAAGGAATATTCAGTAATAGCTTTGAATAACACTGTTCAAAGAAGCAAAATCAATTAGAAACCTTAAAATTTTCAGATATAGTCATAGAAGAAGTAGTTGTGATTGTCCAGTATTACCCTAAGTTCTGTTGATATCTCTGTTTTCTCTTTGGGTGTGTCTAGATATTCAGTCTTCGGTATTTTGGGCAAAAGCTTCTCACTGTTTAAAAACACAAAGCTTTTATATACTATTTCTCTTAAATTCCTATTTATTTTTTTATGAAATCATGCTTGACCAATCTGGTAGCCTTCTACAATGAGATGACTAGCTCAGTGGATGAAGGGACAGCAGTGGCTGTTGTTTATCTCAACTTTAGCAAGCCTCTTCCACTGCCTCCCATAACATCCTCGTAGACAAGCTGATGAAGCATAGATTAGGTAAGTGGACAGTGAGAAGGACTGAAATCTGGCTGAACTGCCAGGCTCAGAGGGTTGTAATCAGCAGTGTGAACTCCTGCTGCAGGCCAGCCACTGGTGCTGTACCCCAGGGATTGATACTGGGACCAGTGCCCTTTAACATCTTCATTAATGATCTGAATGATGAGAGACTACCGTCAGCAAGTTTGCAGATGATACAAACTCAAGAGGAGTGGCTGATGCACCGTATTCTGCTGTTGGCTGTCCAGGTCCATTTGAATAGCCAAGAGCCATGAAGGTGAATAAGGGGTCGGAGCATGTGTTGTACGGGGAGAGGCTGGGAGACTTGCGATTGTTCAGCCTGGAGAAGTGAAGGCTCCTGGAAGATACTGTCAATGTATATAAATACCTCATGTGAGGGTGTGAAGACAGAGTCAGACTCTTCTCGGTGCTGCCTAGTGACAGGACAAGAGGCAATGGCCATAAATTGAAATATAGAAAATTCCATTTAAACATAAGAAGAAGCTTTTTTTTTACTGTGAGGGTGATGAAACACTGGAACAGGTTGTCCAGAGGTTATGGAGTCTCCAGCTGTGGAGATACTCAAAACGCAGCTGGACATGGTTCTTAGCAGCCTGCTTTTGCTGACCCTGCTTTGAACAGAGGGGTTGGAGCAGGTGATCTCCAGAGGTCCCTTCCAACCTGTGTGATTCTGTGAAAAACTTAAGAGGCAGAATGCTACTGAAAGCTCTTCGCAGAGCTGCAGAAGAAGTGTATGCATCTTAGTGCACAGCTCTGGCAGCAGGGTTTCCAGTAAGTGAAATGCATTGCTGTTCAGTAAAGGGAGATCATGACACCAGAACAGCACAAGTTTCTACAACCAATTTTATCAATAATATGAAAAAGAATTTCTAGACTTTAAGAATTGACAAGGGAAGCTGCTGATTTTTAGCAGCAGTACTGATGTAGTCAGAACAAGAGAAAATGTAAACTCCTGATTGAAGATCTCTTCTCTTCCAAAGACCTCAAAACATTTAATGCGTTTTCAGTATTTTGGAATTACTGCTTTTTTTGGATTTGCCATAAAATCCCGTTTGTTAAATGTTTTTAAAGTAGCCCAATTCAAAAGATGTCTTCTCAAGAAATTGTAATTATTTCTACCTGTAACTGGGGTGACTGAAGCTAAGGAGTCTGTTCAGCACTCTGACCTCTGTTACCCTTCTCTTTTTAAACTTCATGATAGCTGTGTGCTCTGTACTTGTATCACATAGTTGAACGGGGACTTTGAGGAAGAAGTTTTAACTCGTTCCAGATAGACGCTAATTTGACATATCCATTTTTGTGTGTAAGGGGATTCAGCCTTAAGAAGCTTCTGCTGAGTAAGAAAGTGTATGAGCATGATCTCTTCAGTGCACAAAAATAATGTATTATCGCCTTCACTGTACCAAAGATGCTCTTGTGTAGTATATGTGTAGCATGTCGGGTGTAAGTTTTGGTTAATGATTTGCGCTCTTGCCCATTGCAGTGTTATTGTCAAATACAGGCAAAGGCACTGACTTTAGCTGCAATATTCGGCAGAGGCTCTTTCTGCTAGTCTTTGTTCTATTACTTCTCTTACAAGTAAACCCCTGAAACTCCTTAAAGACATCTCTTCGATTACATTGAAGAGTGTAACCAGTGTCACCAGTGTAACCTGTCAAATTGCGTAACTACCACAATATATACTAATAAGGATTCCTCAGCAGAAGAACACTGAACTTCTCAGCAGTAATTTCGTTGTCTCAGAGATAATTGTTTTATTATTTCTGCTCTTACTGCATTGAAGTATGAACATTTTTTTCCTCACACAGGCTTCAGTAGGAAAAAAAGAAAAAAGTAAAGGATTGTTTTATAAAGCCCTTCAAAACTGTCCTTGGGCAAAGGTAAGCAAGCATAGAAAAAATACAAACCTGTCATCATACTCTCATTTTTGAAGTTCTGCATTTGGAAAAAAAAAAGAAAGTTAGACTTTAGTAGTTGTTGTAATGAGTTATATGCAAATGAAAGGAGAGACTTCTGAAGGAGAAGATTTTCTGCAAATAAGAGATGCATCTGAAATAGAAACATACCTAGTGGTCGGTGCTGTTTGCGTTTCAGAACAGAAAGGTGTTGCATTGCATGAGGCAAGGAGATAATAAATTCCTCTCTGTGATCTAGAAGTGATCGTGTCTTGCAGACCCTGTTTTATCATGAGCATGGTAGTAGCAGAAATATAGGTAAATAAAAATGTGTTTAGTTAATAGTATAAGAAATTATTCAGGAGCACCTGCAACTCCTCAGGTAATGTCTGTGTATGCTGCAAATGCTCCAGCACCTCTTGACCTACGTTTTATCTTTTTGAATAAAATTATTTAGTAAGAGTTGGAAAAACTTGACTAAACATCTGCATTGCTGTCACTGTAGAAGCACTGATTCTGTTTGTATTATTTTAAAGAAGTATATGATATTTCTTACGTTCTTGCTACAGAGCTGTTTGCGTATCTACGTACTTCTTTATACTATGTTTCGTGTCATGATAGAAAGATGGCACAGAAAATGTTCTTGTTGTCTTTCGAGGTACTCTATATGGATGCAGTAGAGTACTTCCCTGATCATCTGCAAGAGACGCTTGATCTAATGACTGAAAAAGAATTGAGAGTGCGGGTGCCTATGGAAGAGCTGGATCTACTATTAGAGGTTTAAAAGAAGACTGTAGATGAGCAGAGAAAGTACAGAAGCTAATTCTAAAACTAACAGTTAGACCCGTCTCTTTTCAAACAGGAACTCTGTTGGGACTTGGGTACCATGTACTTTTTTCTTTAAGGGTTTTTTTTGTTTGTTTGTTTTAAGCTTTTCTATAAATTGCTATCAAAATGGAGTTCTACTAGCTGCAAGTATTCTGGAATCAAGTACTGCATTTTGCCCACAAAAATGCATCCTCTTCTCTGAAGTATTCCTGGCTCCCACAGAAGGCTACCCTCTTATAAATAGCCTCCTGTTGAATGTTGCCCACATTTCTTATTCTATTGTTTGAAATTACATTCCCTGGAGTTCAGTGGAGATGCAGTACATGCCAACTATGGTTTGGTGAGCAGCACAGGAAATAAACATCTGCCAAATGGATGCTCCACTGTCCTCCAGTTGGCGGACTTCAGTAATTTCCTTCAGCTTGGTATGCGTGCGTGTGTATATATAACTACCGAGTCAGACAGCCGTTACATCTGTACATATACTGTTAGTAAAAGCTAAATCTTTGCTTGAGCAGGCACCTATTTTGGACTTGTATTTGTATGTTTTGACAGATGACCATTTTAATACGAATATTTATGAAAAATATACCTGAATATTTGAAAATTCAAAAGGAACTTGAATTATTTTTTTATTTCTTAATTTAATAGAACTGTGAGTGTATTAAAAATGAAAATGTATCCATAATGCATCTCTAAGCAGCTCACTTTTAAACAAGTTTTTGTAATTGATTTACTTGCTTTTGACCCAAATACAGGCAATCATCACAAGAGAAGTAGAGGTCTGGTCTGTATTTAATCTTCACCAAAGAAGGCAGCGTAGTCAAAACATGGTTGTTTAATTAGTAGCTTCTATTCCGAGAGTCTTTAGGCAAGCTCCTAGCGAAGTAGTATGAAACATGGTAACAATTTAAAGATATAGTTACGTTACATACTTATTTTATAAGACAGAATATGCTGAAATATGTAAAAGCCTGTTTAGCATCCCTTCTCTTGAGACACAAGTACTCAGAAACTGGATCTTCATCTGAAAAGAGGGTACCTGCAGCGACTGAATACCCAAAACTGCTTCAGCAGTTTTCAGGAGAAAACTAGCTGTCACTAACAGCACTAAAACAATTGGGATCATCCGGCTGGTGAGATCTGATTACACGGAAAACTATGGCTGGACAAAGCCATACAACCTGTGGCTCAATTTTGCCTGTAGCACCACGATACACGATATAACACATTTTAGTTTAGGCTGCACTTCACTTATTCCTTTCTAAAATTATTTTAAATATTACAGGGAATGTGCAGAATTTTAAATGGCATTACAGCACTTCTTAAGAGCCTTATAATATTGCTGCGGTTGCAAGTGATGCTGGTTTTGCTATAAAAGTAATTGATTAGTCTTTGTAAAAAATACATGCTTTGTTTTTAAAATCCATGCTTCTTTCAGAAATGACAGAGCTCCTGAATTGGAGGTAAGAGTTACTCTGTGCACTGAACAGTAACATCACAAATTGTGTGTGTTGTGTGTTTGGTTTTGCTCTCCCAGCAAAGCAGAACGCCATTTCCTCTAAAGACCTGGAAGGGACACGGAGAGGGGGGAAAAGCTCGATTGTGCTGCTGCGTGTGTTTCTTTTCAGAGTCATAGAATCACAGAGCAGCCCAGGTTGGGAGGGACCTCAGAAGATCATCCGGTCCAGCCTTTTGAGGGACAGGGAGCCTAGGTGCGATTATCTAGCACCCTCTCCAGTCGCATCTTGAAAACCTCCAGCGGTGGCAGTGGTGACTCCCGTTTTAGTCACTTTTCCCTTCCATGCATCCCCTCCCCGGGCCCTTCCCTTTGCACAGCTGCTCCCTTTGCAGCACTCACGCTCCTTCCTTCACGTGGGGAGGTCAGAGGCTGCTCACTTACTGGAGCTCCTGGAGTCAGTCAGTCCTGCCTGCTAATTCAGACCCCGGTAGCTTTTTCTGTCCTTATGGGGAATATACTTGCTGTTCACTTTCTGCTGATCTTTATTACTTTTGTCTTGATCTTTGTGACTCAAGTTCAGAAATGTTAGAGAAAGTGGCAGAAGTTAAATTTTGCTGCAAAAGGTAAGAATTTAATTTTCAAATATGTTTCTTTTAAGTTACTGTTGTGGCAGACAGCGTACCAGAACACAGTTCTCGGTTTAGCTTAGTACATCGCAGCCTTCCTTCAGTCAGTTGAACTGACCTCTTTGTGGTTGTTGCTTCTAGCCAGCATTAACAGCCACGTCCCAAATAAAAAAAAGCCTTGCTCGCCACACATGTCAAAGCTCTTCAGCCCCTCAAGCAATGATGAGATCAACGGCTGTGATTAGAAAGTGCTAAAAAATCACAGTCTTTCTGTGACCTTTCCACGGAGACAGCTCTCATAAGGTTTATAAGAATGGGTAATAACTTTGCTTGTTGTTTTTCTATCTCCAGATGAAAAACAACTCTATTCCAGGGCTCCTGTCATCCACATTAAATAAAAGACTCTGTTCATCTGTAGGGTTTGTTTTTAACAATGAGCCACACAATTTTTACATAGAAAAACAAAATCGCTTGGCCGGGCTGCTACCATTGTTAGAGCACTGGCAGTTATCAAAGGGATGGCTCTGCGTGTAACTCAGACGTCTGTTACTGGCCAGCATTTGCTCCCACAGAAAGTTTCCAGAACAAAGACTGCGCATTGCTTGTCTGTATATGGAACTTTATGTAACCTTAAAAATCACATTACAACATTTGGAAGTTAATTACTTAGAACTTCACAAGCGCTTCACAAAAGTACGCAGCACAGAGTACTTAATAAGCAGTATATGCATCACTACAACTTAGGAAAAGTCTGACTCCTATGGGGACGGAGCTGCAGGCCGTAGCTTTGTTCAGAGGGGAAGAATTCATTTTAAGATTACACTGCAGAACACCAAGCATGCGACTTGCAGTTTGAATTTCTCTCTGCATGTCTGCAACATCACAAACCGTGCACCTCCAGCACCTGGGCTGGTCAGTGCCCCTGCCTTAACAGCACGTACCTCTTGCCGTGGCAGCGCAGGGCTGTGGAGCCTCCCACGGTGTGGGTTCCTTTTAAAGACAATCTCTATGCCTGTTTGTATGATGAACTGTGACCCTTTTGGGAAAAACAAATGTATAAACTTTTCAGTGTTACAAGTAACTTGTAACCAAACATGTTTAGATCTGTAAACTGAGAATACCAGTGAGCTTGCTTCCTTGTAAGTGCAAGTGCTAGATAGAGATGGGTACTTCTAAAGTGTATCGGAATGTTACTTAAGGCTGCATGGTTTTCATTACTTTATGTATGACTTAGGACACCGAGGTTACTCAAAAGAGACTTTTTTCCTAGTTACTTAGCCCCTAAAAAGAGGCCTAGAAAAGTAATTACTTCAAGAACAGCAGCAATTATACAGTATTGTAAAAGACTGCCATGCCTAACAAGGACTGACAGAGAGGTGGGGAACCTGCTTACGCGCTCCTCACTGCACGCTGTGGTGCATCAGCAGCATGGTTCGGATCACCGAGACAAGCACTCCTCTGTCACCGGCACTTCTTGAAAGCAAGTCCGACTAAGGAACAGACAGTTCCATGTAAATAGCAGGTCTTTGCCACCAGAACAGTTGAAATAAATGTTTTATTGGGAAATGAAGTGTTACACTGACTGAAAAACCACAACCCACCAGGATTTAACCTCTTCAAGCATGAAAGTTAGCTAGGCTATGTGGTTTTACACAAGCCTGTCATCAACTCAGAAAGAGTTCCCGATAGTCCCCAAAGAGACAGATGACTTAAAGATACAGTCCCTCGGGGGTTCCCTCCTGCTTCTTATAGAGAACGTTCTCTTTAGACTTTTTGAAGTCTTCATTTGTTACTTTCATTCGCCGTTCCCTCAAAGCCATCAATCCAGCTTCTGTACAAATTGCCTGCAACAGAGAAAGGGGGAGTAAGTTACGGTCTCTGTGCAACCCCTTCAAGCTACACCTCAGAAGACAGCACCTTCATCCTGCTCCAACTGACTGTAGCAGAAGCGAAGAGTGTTAAGAACATAAATTCTGTTAAGTTTGATACTGTTCAGTAGCACTGAAGCACGTAAAACAATCTGGATGAAGCTAGATGAGCGTGTCCTGTGGTCAGAGTGATGCTTCCATGACAGAAAGGCAGCCTCCTAAACAGCATTTCCCTCCTGTGAGGAACAGATGCACCCAGCTCTGTTAACAGCGGACTGCGTTATCCTCCTGCAATGAGGTGACAGGGTAATGTCATGTTTGGTTAAGCTCATTAGTGTGGTAACTCTAGCAAGGGCTCGCTCTACTGTCGGAAAGCAGACTGTGTATGTCTGCAGCTTCCTAATCTACAGTTGCATTTTTATCTGCTTGCAACATAGTCTCTAAAAATGCTTCTTATCCTGCGCTATCTTAAGTAATATTTAAGGCATCTTGCACATTTGTGCAAGATTCCACATTCCCCTTCTAATTTCCACTTTGCTACTTTTAAAACATGATATTCAGATAACGCAGGTATGTACTCTTACCCAACACGAGCTACCTCATAATTACAATGTTGATGAATTTCCCATCTGTAAAGCCGAGTACGTGGCGCTCACAAAAGGTATTTGAAAGCCATCCCACTGTCCCTCAGTGATGTAACCACAGGTAATCAGAGAACAGTTTCAACAGACGATGTTTTTGGATGCAGTAAAAATGAGATTTGATTTGTGTTTTGAAGCGTAACAGCGGTGATGTACACTGACCTTAATATCTGCACCACTGAGATCATCTTTTGCCATGATCAGCTCATCCAAAGTCACATCGTCTGCCAGCGTCATCCTGCTGGTGTGAATCTGAAAGATTCGTTTCTTGGTCTTTTCATCAGGTAGAGGGAACTCTATCTTCCTATCGATACGTCCTGCGCAAAAGAAAAGTTCGGTCTTAGGTTTTTTGCATGCAGCTATTGGAAACAGAGCAGGACAAACATTTCAAGGTTAGACTGACAGTCACTGTTTCTTCACACCAGAGTCAATCACGTCTTAGGGTAGAAAGTGAGACCAGACTATTTGCAGTGAGCAGGAAGCGACTGGAGCTGAACGGTACCATGCTGCTGAGAAAGTCTGTGTCATTGCAGGTAAGAGATGCCTCACCCGGGAAACGCAAAAAACCTTCCTTGGCTCACATATAAATATAAAAAAACCCCACCAATGTCTCATAGCACAGGAAAGTATTAATCAAATACTTATGTTCTTGTAATACATTTTATTCTACTCTGAGACTACATTTAGCTCTGAAGTTTAATTTTCTGCTGCATACACACACACAAAATAAATCACTGTGGCAACTTGAAGAACTCTTCCTCCCTACATAACCAACCTCCTCAAAACCAAAACAAAGCAAAAAAGAAACCCTAACGGAAGAAGGAAGGTTTTGCATAAATAGTTCTGTTGCAAGTCCCCACCAGATGTTTCCTTTATGTCAGTAGGGACTTTGGATGTTCTGGTACTCATTGTCCCAACTTTGATGAGCAATCTTTTCAAGGATGTTTTCCATCTCCAGATCACTCCTGTTTTTCTTTAGTTTTACAGTATCTTTTCTAGAAGGGTTGATGGCACCACGTAGGATATTCCAGACTATCATACACAATGGTAAATCAGTCTTCCGAGCTGCTAGGAGCGCCCTGGCTGCCCAAGCAATGGTTACAATTTAAACACCCGATAGGTGTAGGAAGTCTTCCAACAATTTTAGATCATCTTGGCTTGTCCTTTGATACTGGTGTAGTATTATCTCCTCTGTACTCTAACGGCACTGTTTTTGATTTGGAGGGGGTAAGGCTAAGATGGTGACAAACTCAGACTTTGGGGGAAAAAACCCAACCTCAAACACACCTCAGCAACTTCACACTGTGGAGTTGTTTCTTTTTCTGAAATCCTTGGGTCCATGCAGTCTAGTTAGTGACTGTTCAGAGTAGTTCTTTGACAATTTCATCTTAAGTTATCTTTGCTCTCTACCTTACCTCTATTACTTTAGAAGGAGTATCTTTACCACCTCTTCCATACTTAGGATTTACTTGAAGACACTAACGGGAGGCTTAGCTTATTCCTTTGATCTCTGTGTTGCTTTCTACCTTCTGATTTAACAGACCCCACAGACGTATTATGTTTCGGTACATTTTTAGTGGCCATTTAAGAATACGGCTTGTGCCTGTTCAAGCTCTTGGCTCAACGTGTAATACTATGTCAAAACAAGATACTACTTCCCCCTCACTCATCCCCCAAATGACAGTAGCATGTAAGGACGCAGACTGGTTTCCTTGCATCAAGAGCCTTAACAACGAGAGCCTGGATTAAGTTCTCATCTACAAAGCACAAGTGGTACTGCCCTGCCCTCCCCTCCCCAGCTGCTGAAGACATTAACGAAATGCTGCTGCCGCACTACAGCTTGCCTTAACAATTACTTAAAATACCCGTGCCATCCTAATACAAAGGAAGAATATTCAAATTGTTTATATATAGATGTAAGAGGAATTAACACGTTTCTTCTCTTCCAGAGGTTTTTCTCCCTTTTGGAAGCTTGTGAATGGGTTCCGATTTTAACAGATACACCAACAAAGACGAGATGGTGAATAAAGACAAACCAGTAACTTGCATTCTTTTTACCAGTCCATGTCTGACAAGTTGTAACAAGTCCTTTCACAAGAAAAGTGCCTTAAGCATACACAGCGCGAAGTCTCTTACCTGGCCTAATTAAAGCCGGGTCCAGTGTTTCTATTCTGTTTGTAGCCATGATAACTTTAACATCCCC
>NW_008824356.1:12598785-12604562 GCF_000699105.1 Pygoscelis adeliae | reverse complement strand
GCTGGATCTCTCTCTCACCACCTGAATTTGAGTCATACCTTTAAGAAAACAATATAGTCAGAAAAAGCACCATGCAAATTTAAGAACATACATACTTCGCATAACTGCCACAAACGTGTAAACAAAATACTGTGTGGTTGGTTTTTTTATTTAAAACACCCGTAACAGTTGGGTTTTTTTTAATTTAATGTTCACCCATAGAAAACAAAAAGCAGGTTTTCAGAATCGTATTGCGACGTCTAGGTAAGTAAAGAGACACTGAACTATTCTTGTAGCTGGGGAAAGTAACAGCAATCACGTGAAGGAAATCTGTCCTTTTTCCATGTTTGTTATGTATTTGGAAATCTCTTTTTTTCCCCCTAACAAAATTAACAAAGAAAAGGAAAACCCCCTAAATTCTTAAAAGCGCATGCATCCACTGCATAGAAAATAACAGCTTGTCGCTCATTTTTCCATTTCGGAGTTTTTCCTTATGCACGCAGACACAACTGTCCGCCCTCTAGCCTTGCTAACGCGGATCCTGGTTTAACTCTGCTCTTCCTGAAACACAGGCACCAGTGGCTGCATTTCTCTGCTTTGTCGCTTAGCTATTTCATTCTGCTAACATCAGACTAGATAATCCACATCCAAAACGGCTCACCCACGTTTAGGAACAGTTTGAAGCAACATAAGATTTATGAAGAATTCCACGTGTTACGCACTTCACCATCAGTCCAATCCTTTCTACATATGCTGAAATACATGGGGCAGAAGCTGCCTTATACTGGAGCTTCAGGCTAGTACCTGTAGGAGCACCTTTTTATTAATTTAAAAAACATTTGACTACTTTAAAGACTATTTGTATTGGACAGTTCCAGCCAGCCTACGGAATTGTCAAAGTAATACAGCTTGGATACAGGCTGAACAACAGTTTAGTGTGGCACATTAGAAGCCATGCTTCTCCATGACATCACACTCTAACTTACCATATAATATTGTAAGAACGTAAGCAGCCACCTATCTGGAGAGGCAAACGATAAATGGATATATTCTGTATTAAGTACACTGCTTTACTGTTGAGTCACGAAAGCCAATTACTGTGTATTTGGATTTGCACTTGGAGGATACCATACGAACTTACGCACGGCGTCTCTTTCTGTTTAAGACACTCTATCATGGAGATGCTACCGGGTAGCAAGAGAACAGAAGTTAAGTCTCCGGCCACATCTATTTAATATGAAAAGGTTGTGATATATTTTAGTTTCAAAGAAGTTATTTGAAGTTTTACTTGTTAAAAATGCTTACATCAAAAAGAGGATTATGAAAATGGTGGCAGAGCTAAGAAACTGAGTATCAATATGGTTGCAAAAGAAGTGCTTCTAGTAAACCTTTTACTGTCCCCGGCAATGCTTGTGTGTGAAGTGGGAGCGAGAATACTGTACCTCTTTGTACCGATGGCATCAATTTCATCAATGAAGACAATCGACGGAGCATGCTCTTCGGCCACACGGAACAGTTCGCGCACGAGCTTTGGACCGTCGCCCAAGTATTTCTGTATAAGTTCTGAACCAACCACTCTCAGGAAGGTTGCTGAAGTTTGGTTTGCCACTGCTTTGGCTAGCAAAGTTTTACCTATTTTTAGTTGGAAAGAAATACAGTAATTTGTTTGGTGGGGGGAAGCGCTTTAACGAAACAGTCATATGAAATTTGTGACAGACTTGGCAATGCTTTAATACTAAGCAAGCATAATTTATTTTACTTGTGTTAGCTCAGCACAGTTGTTACTGTACTGTGAGATACCTGTGCCAGGTGGGCCATACAGAATGACTCCTTTGGGTGGCTTTATACCCATCTCTTCATAATATTCAGGATGGGTGAGAGGAAGCTCCACAGACTCCTGCAGCACAAGAAAAACAAACCTGAGTTTTTATAAAGGGTGAGCACTCTCCACGGAAGTTCCGTGAGGATCTCAAGAACAGCATTAATAAAAGTAATGAAAGCAAAAAGAACTTAACTAATTTCAGGACAGACCTTGAAAAATATGTGTCTCTGCTGCCTCCAATTCTAAGGCAGACAGCTACTCTATCTGAACAGGTCTTCCTATTGTTTCCACTTGACACGTGGAAGAGAAGCAGTGAGTGTTCCCCATCCTCCAACCTAAATGCATCGTGCTGAGTTTAGAACCCCGGAGCTGCTGGCTCCCAAACACTGATGGAGGACCTTGGGGTGCGGGGACCCTTTATGAAAGGATGCCTCCCACCATGAGTTACCAGATACTACAGGTCAATATTTTAAGAGCATTTCTGATTTTGGACACCTACCCAAAGCAAAAAGGTTGAGTTTTACCATGGCTCAGATAGAGCTCTGCTGGTGGGAACAAAAAACCCCCCCCCCCCCCCCCCCGCAAACCCACAAAAAACCCCAACCAAACAACAAACAAATGCAAAACCAAAGCAAGCCAAAAAAACCCCTACCCACCAAATCCTTGGATTGCACAGCATCAGACACTCAAACCAACCTCTGCACTTTTTACAATTTAACTCTCATCTTGCGACAATCAATAACTTCACATGTTGCAAAATAATAAGAAGTTATTGCACAGGTTTTATGAGCTCAGGGCTCTAACAGATTCCACAGCAACTGTGAAAGGTTTCTGTGCATGCAGTTCGTCAATGGGTATGCTACCCACTGAAGAGAGTTAGGTCCGTGCGTCTGCCTAGCAAAATCCAGTGAAGAAATGCACTAGCAAGATACAAAAGAACACTACATGCACAGCGGTTGGTCCTGCTGTTACACTTTCAAGCTCCCAGCACAGCCAGCTACACGGCTTGCTTACTTCACAGTGTAAATTAGTACAACCAAATACCTTGATTTCTTGAATCTGGTTGTCAAGGCCACCGATGTCAGCATATGTTTCTTGAGGAGCTTTCTCCACTTTCATCACAGTAACTAAAGGGTCTGTGTCATCCATCAGGACCCCTATCACAGCATGAACCTAATTCAAGCATTAAAAGTCGTCAGAGAAAGCGAGCAGCATTATTAATACAAGCTCAAGCCTAAACCCAATGCCCATCTATTTAGGTGCGTGAAACCAACAGCATTAGCTCTCAGACCCTACGATCCTGTGATTCTCAGAAAAAAAGGCCAGTTAAAAACAATACAAGAACTTGTGCTTCATTTTATAAAAACAACTCACCTTATGATTTAGCAAAACAGAGCAGCCTGGCTCTAGCAGATCCTTGTCCACAAAAGACAGAATACTGACGTAGTGTTCCGATCCTACTGATGTGGACACGATAGCATGGTTGTCATCAATGATCTCCTCCAAGGTACCCACGGACATCGGTGTTCCCCTCAGATCATCCACCTTTGATCTTTCTTCCTGTTGTCACGAAGAATCCAAGAAACAACGTGAGAACACAGGCAAAAACATTCTTGGACAACACTGGCTCAACAGTTCACACCAAACCTAACAGAACCTGTCTTTGCTATTGTTGTTTTGCTGCCCCAAAAGGTATAAAAGCATAGGCCAGTAACAAAATCCACCATTATTTCAGTCCTATCCTATGGACACTGCTATATGGATGTGCAGAGCCAGAACATGCTTGCTTTCTCTGTTGATGGGTATCTGGGAGCTGCACTTTGACAGACCACTCCAACAAAAAACCACTGTGGCCTCATCTGTAGTAACCCATGCTTGGACTAAAACCACTAAACCGCTAGAAAAAAAAAAATCCCCTGTTTTCTGGACAGTAGTTGAGATTTAATGAAGAATTGTAATATACATAATATGTTTGTACTGACGTACACGTTCATGGCACTTGCTTCCCATTGCCTTTGTATGAAGTAGTTTACTTCTAATATTACAATAAAAGCTCTAATTTAACAGTTCACTCAAACCTCACCTCTTGCTTTTCTTCCAAAGGTTTCATCTGTTCTTGATTTCTGATAAATTCTTCCTCCATTAAGAGGTAATCTTTAATTCTCTCCAATTTCAACAATTTGAGTCTGCACTGTGTGTGAGGAGTCACTGTAATCAAAGTAGAATCAAAATATTTTAGGCCAAGTTTGATATGGTACCAACTATTCACTAATTCATTACCAGAAATTCTGCTTTATTTTCTGACAATAACTTCTGTACGAGCAGCAGTCACTATTTCACTTGTCCCACTGTATTTCTAGGTAAAAAACATTTTTAAAGATAATGTTTCCCCTGTATTTCTCCTAATTTCAATTTCTCTCTGTCTTACCGGGGAATTCATGGGCTGCATCTTGCGTAACAATAATCTTATTTTGTGTTTTTACGTTAGTAAGAAATAAAATGACATTTGGCCTTCTGTTTAATCATTTGCGACCTACGTACAGCCAGATCTAGGGGAGAGGACGGCTCTGCACTTCTCGAAGAGCAGACAGTCCACAGGACTGCTGGGGCAGGCAGGATGCTTACCCAGGGGGAGTTTGCTGGCAGCATCTGGTCCCTTTGTTTTCTTCTTCTTTTTCCCCACTCTGGTTGGAACTGGAGGTTCATATTTCTTCTTCTTATCCTTATTCATAAAAAGAATTCCATGAAAAAAACCAAAATCAGGATATTAACAGTGAAAAAACACACACAGGTGTTAGGTGCAGAGACCGAGAGAGAGCTCAACTTAAGCTGAATGGCTACAGAACAGAAGTGTCTCCTTTATGATCTATAGCGAGAAGCCCACAAGGACTATTTGTCTTGGTTTTTAAGAAAGTTCTAAAATTTCTTCTCCTGCTTATTTTACATCTCTTTTTTTAAATTTAGATTTCTGCCAGTTTTCAGTGAATATAGAACACAGAAGGCTGAAGCCCGAAGTAAATCACAAACAAAATTCACACGTGGAAGGATGAGGAAAGTATCGAATCTGAACATTTCTGTTGCATTTTAACCAGTAGGTAACACGCACTCAGTTTGCCAGCTTGGACATCGCTTGCCACGCGCGTTATCGCTCCATCTCCAAAGGAGACTGGAAAGGCCTCTAAGGGTCCACAACATGAAGTGCAGACCTCATGCAGATGATGGTATGATGTCAGTTTCAAACCAAAACCAGTTACTTACGTGACAGCTTGAAGGCAACTAGTCTTTCCTAACCCAGACAGATTTATAGTTTCATTCTTTTTAAAATAAATCACTACTGCCAAATAGTTTCAGCTTTCCTTTACAGTTAAGGCCCCCCTTCTATTTTTGAACAGTAACCTGTTTTCTCCAACGTGCTCCCAGAAGAGATAAGGCATTTCATCAAAACTAGCAAAGGCGCAGTTTTACAACGTTCCGAGCACAAGAACAAAACAAAAAAAAAAGTGAAATGAAGCCTACTGCAGCCAGCCTCTGCAGTCACACCCCTGCAGCTCATCCTCTAAGTAAAAGCATTTGATTTTAGTTACCTTGTCATCCTTCTTGCCGCCACCAGGACCGTGTCCGCCGCTCTGACTTTGACCCTAAGTAAAAAGAAAAAAACAAAACAACAGCCAAATACAAGCACGCTACTATGAATCTTGAAACCTACAGACAGCGCCAGGTAAACAAATGCCATAACTAGATTTCTCCTATCTAAATAAAGTACTAATACGTTCCAACTAACTGTCAAAAGCGAATAAGAAGAAGCGTGCACTTATGAGGCAGGGAAGGAGGCGTTTATCGGTATGTTTTTGGCTCACGCGGCATCGCCCCGTCTTGCTACATCGTCGTTCTAGCTCATTCCTCGCTAGCGCAAATGAACGAGCACCGCTAAGGAACGCGCACCGCGAAAGGCTCTCCTTCCCCCTCCTGTCGGCTA
>NW_008824356.1:12561844-12597801 GCF_000699105.1 Pygoscelis adeliae | reverse complement strand
CGCCGGGCCGGAGCGGGAGCAGCGGCCGCCTCGGCGTGCGCCGTCGGCCGCGGGGGCTTTGATGTTGCTTTGAAACGCCTTGATTCATCAGCCCGGGGGCTTGCAGGTGGTTGTTCCCTGTGCAGCGTTACAAGTGCAAGCCGTCTGGCTTGCTGTTCGTCCGCCGGCAGGCGGTTCAAATGGTACCGAAATTAGTCCTCTTGAGCGCGACGAGCAGTTTACTGGAGAAAAAGTGATTTCTGTCCCGTTGGCAGGCGCTTTGCGGTCACGTCTCGACTACTACTTAAGATGCAATAGCTTTTGAATACAGTTCCGGGTTAATAACGCTTTTCACTTCCCTTAACAGAAGAAACATGTTGTAACGGCTAAGCGGAGACGACGTTTTCAGCAGTCCCCTAACAGCAGCTTTTGCTTCAGAAGTGTGAAGCCGCCTTCTCCGCCATAGAAACCCAGAAGAAAGCCGCGTTCTTTTCCCATGAGACGTTTCTCGGGTATTCTTATGCTTTAGTTCACATCAGAACAAGAAGCTCATGATGCGTATTAAAGCTCATAATAACCAGCTGCCGCAATAGTAGTATTCACAAAAATGATATTCAAACCTCTGAATATGCTGGGAAAGTACGCCTTAATCCTGGTAGTCCAAGTTACCTCCCGTAAGCACTACTACTTAACCACTAAGAGATGGGTCTTCCTGGAAAGACCAGAACACTCTGGTTGTGTTGTGCCACAAGTGGAAGTGATAGAAGAGTCTGCAGCTCTTGCCTGCTTGGGGAGTGGTCCCGCCCCTGTCAGGTGTCACGGGAGGTTCTTTCAGATGTGCTGTCACGAAGAATTCATCAGTCGCAGCTTAGCCTTGCCCGTGCTGCAACCTCTTGCTTTTAACGTGTGGCCTGGTACTGTGGAAGAAGGTATGTGAGCACTGTAGAGGGCGGCACCTTTAAAGCTCGGGAGAGTAGCCTGAAGTATGGAAAGGAACAAAAACAGAGCTAACGTTTTACCACATGGATGGCAGGACCTTCTACTGAGACCCTGTCTGGACTAGTATAGTGAGTACTGCTTTCAGAGTGCTACTGGTGCTGCTTGTTCTCCGCCTGTAGCATGAGCTGCCATGTGTTTTGACTGTTCCAACAACACAAACAGGCATTCACGCTGTGTATAAAATGCCAGTATCTCTTCTTCCAAAAATTTGTTTTCCTGTAATATTTCCATCTGTGTTTTCAAAATAAATGAAGCCATCCAACCTTGTTTTAAACTTATTTGCAGAGAGAGTAACCAGAAAAGCTTCTCAGTAATGAAAGAATGGAAATACAGATCAAAGAAAGTGAGGGGGTTTTTGTATGTCTGGGAATGACATTTAGTGGTTTGTAGCTTTGCAGTCATTTGAAGTGGGAGAATTATTTCATAAGCTGACCAAAATGGTAGGGGCGTGTAGGGTGAATCTAAAAGCTCAGCTTTGCCTTTGTGAGCTCACAAGGCACACCTGTGACAGCGTATCTTCATGAAAATTAGGAAATTATATATGGGAGCAACAGTGAAAGGATATTGTCAAGATTGTCTCCCAGCTCATTCGCTTAAATACATGCTGTGGAAGAGCTGTGGCAGAAAACACGAATCTCGGAAGGGAAATGCTGTTGTTTTTGAACCAACTTCCTGACCTGGGGTGATCTGGTTAATGGCTTTCAATTCTTGGGGTTAGTAATGCTGGCTAACTAAGTGCTATAGAAATGCAGTTCTGTAACCTGTAACTTTCCACATCCCGATTTTTGGTTTGGTTGCAGAGTACGGATAATGTCAAATTGGGGAGTTTAAACAATAAATATGTTTAATGATCCAGGTGCCTCTGACTTTTTGTGTTACCCTCACTAGAAAAAAACCAAAAGAGCGAGCGAGCAGGGGTAACAGGAAAGAACACACAGTCCTTGTTTGGTAAAGATGAACATAGCCTTGGGGGCGTCAAAAAGCTTCTCTTCATATCAGAAAATATTAAGAGTTATATTATATTAAGGGTTATATAACCCAGGAAGGGTGGGGGTTTTTGTGCTTTGTTTTTCTTAGTGTTTTCTACTCCCTCTCCTTTATTCTGAAGTAAGCTTACTGCTGATCTTTTAGGCATATTGTAGAGGCCCCGTCTCTGTTCCCAGGCTTTTGAGGAGCAAGAGGGCTGGAGGAATACTGGGGTTGGGATTAGTACATAGCAAAGAGGTTTATTTTCCCTTTGCACATAGAGGAAATTACTAGGATTGCTCGTGTTGTTGATGTCAATTTGCCTTTCTTAATATATGCCTCGGCGCCTAGAGCTTTTTATGTTTCTATAAATTTAAATAAACCTACAGATAAGAAAAATATTAATCTTGCTATTGTAGCTACATATAGTGGGTTACATTTTCAAAAGTTGCAATTTGGACTCCCTCTTTTCATAAGCGGGTTGTGAACTTACGTCCCCTTCAATAAAGGAATAAAACTGCAGGTTATTAAGGCCCGTTTGGAGAAGATTTTTTTTTTTAGTGTGTATGTGTCTAAGTACCCAATTAACCATTAAGTTTCTGTGCTGCTTACAAGTTGTTCAAACATTTTAGCAATGGAAGGTATTCCCACCACCTACTAACTGGCATGTAACTATGTGAAGGGTAGTTATTAGCAGGGTACTTACCCCTTATAGGCTCCCCACAGAATCAACTAGGAGAATTTTCTCCCCCAATTCAGAACAAGGCTCATCACCTTCTGGAAGAGTCTTTTACTTTACAGTGCCCATCCAGGGAACTAGGGATATGGCTTTTTTTAACTAAGCTGCTCAAATAAGTGCCTTATGTCAGACAGCACGATTGCGTCCTCCTTCTTCCATCACCAAGACTCAAATACGATGATTTTAAAAATAGGAATGTCACCTTCACCTCCGTTCTTTTCCTGAAGTCTGTATTGTACATTTGCACCAGTTCATTTCAAAAAGGAGTGGAAGCCTGTTAGCTTCAGCCCTAACTACATCAATGGCTCTTAGCTAAAACCCATTTGATTTGAATTATTGGGTATATACAAAGACAGCATTCCCTTAGAAAAGATTCACCTGATGTTTCACAACTTGAATCATTAGTCATAACTTCTGTGACCTTCCTTGACGTCGTGTTGTGTTTCTAAACGGTGAACGGTGGTGGTGCTTATGCCTTCCTGATCCCTGGGATGTTCTGTAACTGCCTTGCTCCCAGTGTGGATGAGAGCAGCTTTCAGCCTCCTCTAATCTGCAGTGACTCTGCTGCATCCCCAAGGCACAAAGACCTCTTGCCCTGCCTTTCTTTCCCCGCACGTAATCGCCATGCGATTTCTCAAGAGGAAAGAGTACACAGCAACTGAAGGCAACTCGCCGATTCCTCGTTTCAGTGGAGAGCCCCGAGATGGATCCCCAGCTTTAGTGTGGCTTTATGGTAGTGAATTAGCACCAAGCGGCTGTAACAGAATGGAGGATTAGGACTGCAACTATGGGCTTATCCTGCTAAAACATTAATGCGTGTTCCCACCAGTGGTACCAAAGACTTCAGTGAGACTGTTTACCTGCTCAAATTGAAGCAAATGCCAAAGCGGATAGATTCTACTGTGCATTGGAAAGGAGATGCTAAAATAGAGGAGAAATCCTTACAGTCCGACTTCCTGAAGAATTAGAAAACCACATTTTCTCTGCATGGTTAGGAATACTCTGGGTGAACTTCATGTCCTTGGATATGATTATCCAAGCATTACATATAGACAGCATTACATATAGACTTGATTACTAAAGTTTTGTTTAGAAGAAGGTCAGATAGGAAAGGTTACTGGGAGCACTCTTTAAAAGCAGCTGATAAGGTTTTATGCACTTAATTTCTGCAATAACCAGCTTAGAGGTTTATTATTTAAACTTGGAGTATACTAGAAGATTTTCCGTGAAGAGAGAATTAAGGTTTTTTAGTCCTCGTGGAAAGGCGATATCTTACTGAACACACAAATCTTAACCCTCCACCAAGAGGGAGGGTCATGAAAGGTTACTTAACAGGCTGTCTGTGTAACTTCACCGGCCATCCAAACAGATTGTGTAAAAACAAAATAGTGCTGCCATTTCTTTGGTTTTCTTGGCCGTACGCTTTGGACCACACTCTGCCATCGGGCCGGGATGCGCAGGTCTCTGGGAGGCTGCAGGGCTGCAGAGGTGAGTGGAAAATTCCCTAAATGCGGAGCTTCGACGTGGGGTGGGCTGAGGTGCTGTCGGCAGCCGGAGTAACTCACATGCTGCAGTGTGCTAACCTGCAGCAGCTACCTCCACGTTCCCTGTTACCTGCTGGCTTTTCTCTAAGAGCTTGGGGTTGCCCCTTGCACCTACAGGTTGTTTTTTGGTCCTGAACCACTGCTGGTTACGACACGGTGTATTACAGTAGTTGCCAGACTGAGCTTTCCTCCCTCCTAACCCGAGCTGGCAAGACAGGCACACCTACACAAAAGCTTCTGGGGTGAGGGTTTCTAACCCATGAAAATTATTTCCGCTGCCACCACAAAACTCGCATTTGCCAGTCTTTGCATTTATAATTCAAAAAATTTCTTTGTGCTACCAAAATTGCCTGATAGTGGCTTTAATCTGTCTCATTCTTTTAGATTAAGAGGTTACTAGCTATTCAAAGATTCCTCTTCATTAAGAAGTTTTAAATCACTTTTAAAAAACCCACTTTTTATTAGTCAGAGGAAATCTATTTCTTGTCATGAAATCTAAGGACCTAGTTAATTTAAATTTCCAAGTGACTTACTTTTTTGAAGTATGAGAAGTTTCCGATTATTTCTTGCTTCGAATAAAAGTGATGGTAAAGAATAAGTTAGAAAACTAGAATGAAAATTTAGAAAAATTCTTAAGCATTTATTTCATTTTGACATGTTTTTTTTTAACTTTTTGAATATAAGTTAGCTAAAATTTATAAACAGAAAGGCATTAACAAAACACTTTTTATTTAAAAAAGCAAGTAGAATGGGTTGATAATGTTGAAGTTTTTCCCCAAGCTTTTCTGGAGTAAAGAAATTAATTCTAACAAGCCCTTTCTATAGTCTTACTTTGGGGGGGGCGGGGGAGACAGACACTTTCCGAAGAAAAATGTCTAACCAGATATTCCTAATAAGCTTTGGGAGGAAGTGTCTAGATTGTTAATTCTCCAGATCAACAACAACTTTAAATAAAGCTGAGCAAAGCTGGTTTTGGTCCTGTAGCCAAAAAGACCAAATTTAATATATCAAAGATTTATTTGAAGGGCAAATGATGCCAAGTTGAACGGAGTAGATGAATTTCTGTCTGCAAAGGGCACAATTCATTCCAACATATCGTTACAGTTGGAGGAAGGTATTCCACTTAAATGTGTATATTTGAGAGAGGGGGATCAGGAAATAAGGAAAAACAATCAACTGCTGAATAGCAAGAATCATAAGGCAATATAAATATATGTTTCTTTTTTAGCTTAATAATTATTAAGGGGACAGCTGAGCAGTACAGCAAATGTTCACTCTCAGGAGCTGAGTTGATTACACTGTACTTAACTACAGTGTAAACAGGATGCCATAATTTTTACTTCCCCTTTCTGTTCTAGGAGTTGAACTGTGCTGGCATGTAAAATACCTGTCCCATCCCATTTCCCTGCTGGCTGTGCTGGGGGTTGATTAGTGCCACAACTGATATGTTTAAACCTATTTGTTCTGCAGCATCTATTCATTTGGATAGCTCACCTGAGTGTCCAGCTACTGACTCATCTGCATCACTTTATCTTCAAGGACTTGTATACTTCAAGGAATACTTCAGGTATTCCTCTCCACAATAGCTCCCACTGATCTGTGTTGGTGTTGTGAAGTCTGAGTACCACTGAAAAGCAGACTTCTTGGAGCAGGAATTATCTGGAACCGGACAAGCAGAATTCAAAACATCCGAAGTGAATGGATGCTTTCAAAAATTTTGATAATAAAATTCTTGGGAATCTTTCAGTGCTGTAGCAAAGTCTGACACCTTGAAGACCGACTCATACATGTGTTCAGAATACTGCAGAACAAGTCATTATATTAAAAGTTATGCTTGTAATGTACTGTGTCTTCATATGGTCTCATCTGGAAGTCTCAAAGCAGTCTTGTAGGCAGGCAGGTAGGTGAAGGAGGCTGTCTCAGTCTTATCATCCAACAGCTGAAGTGAAATTACTTCTCCCTTAGTCTAAGCAGTGTCAGATTCACCTCATTCACCTGGTGGCAAATACATTCCCATAAGCGATGGCAAAGTTTGGCCCAAAGGGTTCCGATGAGTGAAAGCAGCACAAGAGCAAAGTGGCATCCTAAACCCAGCTGAAAGTGAGTGTAAGAAGAAAAGCCTTTCTCCCTGTTTTTGAAACAGTGGTTGGCAAAATACTAGGTAGTGTGGCTTATTAGTTCTCATATTTCTGTAGGAAAAATTCCTGTAGTACTTCAGCAGTGAGCGAAGAACGATGTTGCTATGGTGACTTTTTGTTGCGTGGCAGGCAAATGTAATAATCAGTTGTTTTGTTCGTAAGGTCTAACGTGTTAGCCAGTCTATATTTTGTAGGGCTTTTGGTAGCTTTATGAAAGCTGATACAAAAGACTGCCTGATGAGAAAATTACTAAATTTGGGGAAAAGAGAAAAAGAGAAGTGATGAAATACGGAGATATCATCTAAATGGAATACAGAGTTCTTCACCTGGCCAATTAATAGTTGCTGATGTTGAAAAGATGCCATCACCCAGCACTCCTCAGAGTCGACCCATTGATATACTAATAGTCTAGGATGGTTTTAACAAACTGAATGCTTCATCGTTAATTACATCAACATTCACATAAATCGAGTTTGTTCCAGAGCCACTTTGCAGGACTCGGTCAATTGATGAAGAGACACCCAAATAATTTTCATGGAAAGAGGAAAACATGAAATAGGCTTTTCCCCTCATTCTGCAGAAAGTAATATTTCTAAAGACACATATGAATGCTTTCTAAATATTATACTGAGTACTCCTTAGGCTGTGAGTCTGAAATCCTGAGACAGTAATAGATGTTTGCCAAGTCTGTGTGCTTCATTGAATTATTAACTGCTAATGATTTGTATGTTTTTCCTCATGAAAGGGCAGAGTTATAATTACTTCTCTAATGCTGCAAGTGCTCATGGTTTGCAAAACCCAAGAAAGGCATTGTGCCTGCTCCACGGGGCTTCTCCTCACAGTGCAGAGCAGGAGGGAGGCCAGAGGGCAAAGCACATCAGCGCAGATACACCAGCAAAGGGTTCGTTAACGACAGTAGTTTTGAGGAGGGACTTGAAGTCAGAAAGCACTTAGGGACAGTCCTGAAGCCCACTGAAGCGGATGGAAAGAAAGGCTGAATCTAACAATGAATAGCCTAAGTGGACTGAATGCACTGAGTATTAAAGGGAAGCAGAAAGTAGACAGAAGGGAGAGAGCTATCATCAGTGTAGGAGAATGGGAAGTCATTGTCTGAGACATCAGAAAAACAAGCGGAAAAATCTTAATGTCCCTCATAACCTAGGAGTCACTAGCTCACCACCTTGCCACTGGAATTGAGATGAAGATATGTACTGGTTCTGCATTAATCTGTTGGCTGTAATGTAATCACTCCTCTCTGTCATTTCCTGCAGCACTGTAATCTAATACTGCACAAGCGTCTCACGATGTTCACGTCCTCTATTGAGTAATTGTGGCTTCAGTTTCATGATGCATAGTCTGTTCAATCAGCCTGTAATTGCAGCGCTATCTGGAGGTATGGTTGATATACCTATGTAATTATGTTCACTGTTAATAATGCAAATTGAATCTGTTGAGTTAGTGAAATCAGTCATCCTCACTGGCAAGCAGCATTTTCTACAGATGATTTCTTCAGCTGCTGAGGGACTGTTTTTTCTAGTTCTACTTTGCTCATTCACACAAAAGATACTCTTATTGAAAGGTAACTTTGAAAATAAGAACCAAAACTCCATTGTGGAAGTGTCAGCACGTATTATAGAGGCTGTGCAGAAATCTTTTCTATCCAAAACAGCTGGAGAAGGCCCTGAATTCAGTGGAATGAGTGTGGTACTGGCATGCGAAGTGAGAAATAAGAAATGCATGAATTCCTGATTGCTTTGGGTACGGCTTCGTATGGGATTTTCTAGTAATGGGCAGGGTGATGAATTCAGGAGTATTTGGAGATGCCAATCTCCTCTGGAAAAGCACCGGAGCCATGCAGGTGCCATGGCTCTGAAGCTGTATTTTATCTTCTCCAAAGAAGTCTGTTGAAAAAACTTTGTCCCTGCCTGGTACAAGTTTCTTTCTCCCCCAATCCCATATAAAGTCAGCCTTGGCAAAGGTTTTCGGATATAGGTTTAGAGTTAGTGAAATTGCCCATATTCCCTGCTGTAAAAATAGCTCTCTACTTCAGTTTCCTTCTTTTTCATTCACAGCAGTTTCCTTCATACTGCATTACTCAAATGTTATGTCTATCAGGATAATATACTTCATATTCTAGTGTGAAGTGTTTAGAGAGCATATGAGTTTGATTTGTAGGATTATACTGTTTTTCAATGACATCAAACTGCACTGGGGTCATACTATGACATTTTGGATGTCACCTCTTCTTTTATAATCTGTTTTAGAAACTATGCTGTTTACTCTTAACTGCATTTGAAACATGTAAAATCACCTGTTGTATTAGTGATTTCTTGAGTGGCAACATGAAGAGGTTGTAATGCTTTGGCGACAGGCTGATGTGCACAGTTCTTCACATCAAAAGTATTACACTGCATCAGTGTGAAGCCTGCAACTGTCTGTGCTGTGATCATTTGGTAGGATCTGTCTGTATCCCCTCTGACACAGGAGAAAAGCTTCAACCAAAGATATATAGAATTATACAAGTTAGAGGTGGAAGAGACATTAGTTTTTGCAGAATATGTTTCTCAATCTGCAGAAAAAATTGATGTAACCTATGAGAGTACCCCCAAGCTGAGTCTGAAGTGACCCCTCTGACACAGGCTACATGTGAATCAACAGCAAGATGCAAAATTCTGTAGTCCATCATCCTGCTTTCATCGCTCTTAACACCTAAAGACAACTTGCTGCAGCAGCAGTATATTGCTGGCAGGTCTCACAACCAAATAATGATCCAGCCCCCACATATTTATACATGAAATGTGATTGCATCATGGCACAACCATGGCTTCAGGAACCTCATGGAAGTGTTCCAGTTAATTAAATATGAAACAGGAATAGTAGTTACAACAATGTCAACATATTCTGCTGTCAGCTCTTAAACGGAGAACTCTTTAGCTCATGGTAAACCAAAACTCCCCAGCCTGAGAATGAAAAAGGCAGGTGCCCACTCAGAGAAACAATGGTCCTTTGCAAAACTAAAAGAATTCCAGCCAAAATGGTATATTAAACACAATGCGCCATTGGCAATAATTATACAGGACTGTATCTATCTTTGGATCTAAGAGTATAATTTAATTTAGATAAATTAATGTCTTCGCATGACTGACTGTACTTTTAGTATCAGTATCTGTCTTTGTGAGTGTATGTGCTCCATCCACCTGTGCTTCCCTGTGATCAGCTTTAGACATAACATGGTGTTTTCCACATATCGCCAGGGTTCAGAGTAGAAAAGCATTTGCAATTTCAAAAACTGTCTGGTGTTGAGTGTCAGATTTAAGTTGTTTCTAATGAATTTCCTGGAGGTCTGGTTAGAAGTAAAATTCATTAACCAGTTTAACATTTTTAGAATCTCATTCTCATTTCAGTGATTCTCAAATAGAAATTGCAAGCAGAGATCTTCATGTGTATGTGTGTTTTTGTCTTCATGAAGAGATGCACTTTTTGCTCTAGGTTATCATGTTTTTCCCCATTGTTGCTCATTTATTGTTTGCTGTTGCTCTTATTGAGTGGTCATACAATCTAAGTAAACTGTCTCCCTACACAGAAAGGTCACAGCTGCAGAGAAAAATAAGCGAGACACTTATAAAATATAGGCCAGTTTAGCTCTATCCTCGATTCATGATAAAGTGAGAGACTAAACAATGACAGAATGGGATGTGAGAATACAAATAACCAAGGAGGAAATATGTAATATTGCAAAACCAATAATAAATAGGAAAAAACCCAAACCGACTAAGCAGTATCGAAATGTATGTCTGGGTATACACATGGCAAGGTTTGAGAAGCACAGAATAATAGTTTGTAGACACTTGAAGAATATCTTCACTTAGTGAAGACATTAAGAAGGGAGAGGTACTATGTAAATCAGAAAGAAGCAGAACATAATCTTAACTGCACAAAAAAAGCTGCCTAGAGATGAGCCTTGAGTATTCTTCTAAACAGAGCATTGGAAATCTAGATCCTAAAGACATTTAAATGGACAATGAGCCAAATGTTTGGGCACACACCATTGGCAATGTCTCACCCTGGCCACGAGTGGCTCCAGGTACAGTGTAGGGACTTTCTGCTTCCCAGCAGTATGTGGCACATCGTTTCCTTCTGCCGAAGCCTGCTTTCTTGGGACTTCCCCATCAACAAGAATTACTCACTTCGTGGTCTTTTTAGCACAGGATGCTCCTTTTGTAAATGAAGAATTGGTCACACAGTATGAATAACATTTGAAAATGGATCTCTTGAGCACATTTAATTGAGACTGAACACAGCACTGTTGCAATAAAATAAATTCAGTTCAGCCTCCAACAGCTGGGAACACTGCACGGTTTGTGTTACACAGTCCTGGAGTTCTCCCCCCTTTTCTGCATTTAGGTGGTTGTTGGAAACCGTTTGTTGGTACTATATTACAGTTATTCTGGGCAACTGTATTGCCTATGGCTCTGTAAACTCCTTGAAAACAATTATTAATGACCCTGAGTACAGCTATTTACGTAATGACTGTGGAGTTTTCTCGGGAAGTGCCCTCTGAACATGCAAATCTCTCCTCATGTTGCCTGTGTGGTCCCTCAGCTCCAGCTCTCCAAACATCACTTCAGGTTCTCATGTGATGCAGAGATGCACAAAGGAAGAACTGTCAAAAATGGAGCTTTCAAGGGGTGGTGTTATTTTCTTTACACAAAACTCGTAAGTTCCCCTCAAGGCACTCTCCCTCCATCCTCCTATCTTGCAGCCAGCCTGCTGGGCCCACAAGTGTGGGGCTGTGGCCAGATGGAAGAGTCCTTGCCCAGCTGGAGTTGGCCCTGGCCACGCAGCAGCTCTGCGGGGGGAAGAGCCTTGCTGGCTTCTGTGGGGCAGGGTTACAAAAAACGTTACAGAAAACAGTCAAGGGAAACCTACCAAATTTGCTATTTGTTCCTTAGCAGCACTGTCAGCCTGTTTCATACTTCATTCTTCTGTCGAATTTAAGCTTTGAAGTTTCAGAATATTAGTAAGGACTTCAGAGCATTTTCCTAATAAATCCAGGCTTTTGGCTTTTCAGGCTGGAGCATAGTTACTACTTTGTAAATCAGAAGCATTTCCAAGTTGGTGTTACAGCAATTAAATGGGAACTATCACTGTTTCCCTAGAAGTTAGACAAGACCCCTCTCCCATTGTTTGTGACTTCCACTGTCACTCCACCTCCACTCTGCTCTGAACGTGGGACTTCGCATGGAGATGAAATGGTTTTCTTCTCTACAATATGGGTGACAAATAACATTCATTTGTCTTTTCATTACATTTTCTTGATAATGAGACACTATTTGCCTTTTTTTCCTAACATAAGCATGATTCCTCTGGAGCAACACCTGAGTCCTTGGAAGTGGGCATCCCAACAAAGGTGAAATCCCCGTGCCAGGGCTTGGGTAAATGCAAACCATATTATCTACAAACTGATTTCAAAACAGAGAAGCAGGGCACTCCTCTGAAACCTAGACAGCAATGCTGTGTTCCCAGGAAGCCAGTAAGTCTCAGGAATCAGCTGTGATCACAGAGAGTGAAAACTTCTCCATTTTTTATCCTGGTCTATTCTTTAAAGATGCCACACTTCTATAGCAGATAGTAGACAGCATGTCTTAAACACAGCACAACACCTGTGAATCTTGTTCTGGAGGTCCTGACTTTTTCTATGCATTTCCCAGGGGAGCCCACACACCCAAGTCAAGGTCATGATTTCCAAGAAGTGATGAGAAAACATTCACAGTCATGTGATTCCAGAGGATTTTGGTGGGTGTCTGAAGCCCAACTTGGCATTTACCCATTTGAAGATCTAGTTTTATAGCCTTTACCTCTATAGTAACTGCAAACTGCCCTGTACTAGTATGAACCATACCCAGGCAGAGGAGAAGCAGACATATTATTGTAAGTAATTATGAGACCTAGGTAAAACTCTTAATATTAAATATCTGTTCTTTAGCCAGAAAAATCTGTAGCCTGTATAGCCATGGTCTTTTTCATTTATGCTAGATCCCAAACTGTTAGTATGCTGTCTTTAAAATACAAGGAAATTTAAAAAGAATCTAATATGACTCATTGCCTTGTAAGGAGACTGTCTCTCTTTTTATTAACTAACTGCAGTCTGGGTCTCCCCAAGGTATTTGGAGCAGCTGATCTGTGTTTCACCTCATGACTGGGTTATTGGTTATATCACAACAGGATGAATGGTATCAAAATAAATGGTACACAAATGATGCATTTGTACAGTGAATGGCAGCACTGACAATTATGGCTTGTGTGGACTTCATTGAAAGTCTGCAAATTGTTCAATATCATAAGCAAGACAAACTAGAAGCAGGAATCTCTAGAGCAGCTGGATTTACTACTCCAACCAGATGTATTTTTCAGAGATCCTATTGCCAGTTAAAAAGTGATTGGCTATGTAATTACGGATATGATTATGAATATTAGATCAACAGGCTGACAATAATCATGGTAGCCAGATTTTAGTCTCTGGCAGAAATGAGATTAACAATTGAGAAGTCCTCTCATGGAGACTAACCAGATTTCCTGTACGACATAAACATTCTTTATTAAGCTTGTCAAACAAAAAGGCCACAAGACATCCTGAAATAGCGGTTCCAAGAAAACTATAATTTCATCTATTTTATTTCCTCTGAGTAGGTCAATGTCTGATGTTCCCGTCAGTTTGTTCTATAGACTACTCACACAGTGTGGAATGGGAGCCAGGTTTGATGAGTGATCCAGACATGGCAGGGAAGGTAGGAGAGCTTGATCACTGCTACGTGAGGTATCTCATCTGAATCTAGAGCAGGGCAACTCACACGGGTCTGGACAAGCAGTGGGAGGCTGGTGTATGGCCTGCTCAGGGAAGCAGCCAGGTTTGAATTGCAGTGTCAGAAGTCACCAATGTCTATGCTGAGCAGGCAAAGGTTTTGGCTGAAGGCAGTGCAGCCCCTGGGAGGCAGCCAGCACCATTCGCTTGAGAGTCTGCATGTTCATAGCACTGGGTACCTTCTGTTCCTGCTGGTTTGCAGAGTCCAAACACTCTCCCCCTCAAGGAAGCTAAATCCCTTGTAAGAGGCTCTTCTCAGAGTTTTCTGCTGCCTCCTCCTCATCATTTTTCTATGGAGGCTGCTGACAATCCAACCCCATGCTAACAACTGCTGGCTGTAGTGCTTGTGTGTAACATTCACAGCACTGACAACCCCAAATCCCAAAGCCATGCTTTAAACACCGAAATGAGAATCACAATCTTTTCCATGATTTTTAGAAACACATTTTAACGGTCCCTCTGCCCTCAGCTTTATGACCTTACAGAGTGCACCAGAACCTTCTGTTCAAGATTTTCTTTGTGACCATGAGAGAGTACTTTCTTTTATAAAAGAAAGCTGAGATACTCCTGGATCAGAGTAACGCAGGGGCTGGCAGTTCCAAGGAAAGTGTTCAATATCCTCAATACACCAATAAAATCAATGGTGCTGACAAAAACCATGATTATTGCTGATCGCTTCAGGAACAAGTGGAGACCTTGCAAGGCAATGATAAAACAGTAAGAACTGGTTGGCTAGACAGAGGGCAACAATAGCTGAAGTGATGAAAGGAGAGGCAGGGGAGCAGAGCTTTATGGGGGTGTGCTGCCTGGCTGCTGGCTGAAGTGCAAAGGGATTTCAGCTGATTCCTGTCACCTGTTGCCGGAGAAGGTATTTCCAGGAGAGGAAAGTGAGAGTCTGGAGGAGATGTGTAACAGTGCATAGAAAAAAATGGGACCATAATTTCTTTTTCATCATTAGCTTGTGGTAGGAACATTGGAAAGTCACTGTTTACATACACCCCAAATAAAAAAGGAGTGTTGGGCAGGTAGAGGTCTGACATGTCCTCAATTATAACAAAACCGCTCAATCCAATCCAAACCCTGCACTCTGGAGGACCAAGGAATATGACGTCCCTGTCTGTGCTGTCAGACTCCTTGGAGGAGGCAAAAATTGCTGGGGGAGCCCTTAACCTTTTACTCGCATTAATGTCCTAAGTTTGAAAACAATTCTATTCCTCCCATGGTAAAAGAGATGCAAGGGAGGAAAACAATCCCGAGAGTTTCAGTTCTGGGGTGAGATATCCTGGCAACACTACACGTCCTCTGGAGCCAGCCTAGCCAGGCTTCCCAGAGGCTCGGGGCTACTGGAGAGCTCCTGCACTCGCTGCTGGCAGCTGAAAGACAGTGTCACACAGAAACGTGAGTGGCCAAGGGGTCAGAAGGACCAGGAAGGCTTCTTTTTTCCTTCTCCTTTCCATTCCCCATGCATCATGGCTGAAGATACTTGCTGACAACCTGGTGACTGAGGATTTCTATACGTGCCAAAGACAGCCTGGATCTCATCCCTACTTGTGTGACCTGGGGGGAGGGATATACTTCCAAACAGGCAGAAGAGTTTGGTTTTCATGACCCTATCTCTCTTCATCCTTTCCCCTCAGCTCATGTGGTGGCCAGGCATCCCAGCTGCAAAATACCCTGAGGTAAGAGCATCAGCCTGAGAGGAACTGGGCATAGACAACTCACTTCCCAGAATGGCTGCTGAGGAACAACCAGCTACTGAAAGCATCCAGACCCAGCAGCCACCTGGTAACTTGTAGCGACTGGCCCAGAGAGAAAATCACTGACTGCCACCCTCAGGAATGGAAACATGCTCCGTATCACCTATGGTGTGTCAGCAAACTCCCTGCACATGCTGTTCAATGATAGACATATATGCAGTTGGGCCATTTGCTGCACTAAGGCACTAGCTCATTGATTTACTTTTCAATGGGTGCACTGTTGAGAAAAAGAGATGAGACTTTCCTCCCACGTGGCTTGTTGCAACTGATTATTGTAGCAACTCACTGTGAGACCGTGGAAAGTGTCAGATTAACATCTTTTTTGTATTTAAACACAATACCTGTTTGGAACATGTAAGCTGTTTGTTGCCTTTCTGGCCACCTCCGTGTTATCTCCGGCACTGTGGAGAAGCTCTCAAGTCCTTTGTCTACACAGCTAATTGAAAATAAACCACCACTGTCTGAGCATGAATGCAACACTCAGGACCTGAACTAGTTTTGGTCATTAGGCTAATTCAACTTGCTGAAAGTAAGTTTACACCAGGGCTGACTGTAAGAGTCTGCCTGCAGTAAGCAGTGGCCAGGGCTAAGAGCTCAGATGAAAGTCCAGGAGCAGCACTAATACAAACATTGGAAGTTTTTTCACTAAAAAAGTGGAAGTCTATTACAGGCCTGTAAATTCTTTTAGTTAAGCTTAGGTGCATGGGACCAGAAGCATTTCATGCTGCTTGAGGATTATGTTATTGAACAGCTATTGTTGCAATTAGCCTTAATAGAAAAATCCTTCTGAAAGCATATTTCAGTTCATTGTCTGAACTCTGCCTTTAGCTCAGTTATTCATTACCTATCGAATTACCAAGTCATATTTCCTCTTCGTTACAAACCCCCTGCTATTTTATCCCTTATAAAGAGCTAGTCTGAATTTTTACATCCTTACTGCTATCTACCTAACATGTAAATTGCTTCAGGAGTTCACTTGGGGCAGTTTGTTAAGCAAAGCTCATTAATTTACTTGCCTGGATTGGCTACACTCTTCTCTGCAGCTGGGAGTGCAGGTGCATGCAAACACTGGTGACCCCATCTTACAAGGTGCTAGATACGCCTTTCTGGCACACAGCCCTGCTTTCACTGCAACCAACCTGGTGCCTCCTGGCAAACGCCAGCACAGTGAGTACCTTTATTAGCAGCCTCTTCAGAGAAGGAAAATACCAAGTTAGCTTCGAAACTGGATTCATTTAGCATCAATACTGGTATTTCTCCTGACTGCAGGATGACAAAAAGTTTGGGAACTATGGGAGGATTTGCAGGACTGCTGCCGATCTGCAAGCCAGCAGATATCACCTGACACTCTCCTTTCCACTGCTCACTTTCCCTCTAAGTTATACTGTTGGACTCCTTTTCTTTGCTCCTTTTCCAAATTATAGGGACATGGGGTGTCTCTTTGTGGTTTCTGTTCCCTCACAATCTGTGTGGGAAATCCTTAAGTAGAAAAAGCCCTGGAGGCTGAAAGGCTGTATGGAGATACTGTTGCATGAAGTCCCCTGGACTTCTGCTACTGACTGCTGTTGGAAGCATGACTAAACCTTTGACCTGACCTGATCTGGCATAGCTTCATTAAGGCATCTTGCATGAGTGGGTTTTTCTTAGCTTTTAGTGCATTGTAATATAGGGGCTGGTTTGCATACAGGAAAATGTTGAAATGAGCATATACTGCTACCACAAAGACACTCGCATCTATTCTTCTGTGCTCCATGAGGAATAAAAGCTCATTCCTAGCCACGGAGAGCATACCACTATGCAATGAAGAAGCCTTTTTGCTCCATTAACAACTTTGTTTTAGGAAGGCTACAAGAGATCCGTGTTCAGGTAGCACCTCTTCAGTGAAGTGATGCCCAGGAATGACCAAACCCTGCCTCAAGAGGTCTCAGGTTTGCATGCTGTTTCTGAAGTGCAGAAGGCAACTTGTGGGACAGGAGACAAAGAAGTGTGGTCGCAGAATGTGCTCAATGGCTTGGTTTCCTACAAAAAGCTTATACTAACACAGGAGAAATGAGGGAAAACAACACCTGCCCATACCATGCAGGCTTATGAGGGGGAGGAGAATGGACTGAAGTAGTCTAATCCTTTCCCCCGCTGGCACTGGCAAGTGAAGCATGTGCTCCCTTAAGTTGCCGGAGTCTGCTCAGAGCAGAGCCACGTTCCTGTCTCCTGGGCTGGCAGCCACAGCATCCGTCTGTCCTGAGTCAGGCATGGCCAGGGCTTGGCTGTCTCTGTCCTCAGGAATTTTAATTCTAGAGTCAAGCAAAACTTTACCTTGTGCATCAGAATCAAAAAGCTACCAAGCACATAACATATTCCAACAAGTTCAAAAAGCTGGAAGGTGCTGTTTGGGTCATGAAACCCAGTCCCTGTGATCCCAGGCAGCCACACAATAGGCATTTAATCCACTGCATTCTCCAGAACATCCCCTCCATGACATAGATCTAGCCTGGAAGTATTTCCCCATAACCTGTGATAAGTGTAACCTCTTTTGTACACACTACCAAAAGTCCACAAGACTGTAACATGCCATGGCAAAAAGGCACAGGAGATATAGAGAGAGTCACTACAGCCTGAGGTCCCTGCAGCAGTGGGGCTTTATTGGGTGAACATGCCAATCTGATCTAGAAACTGATGGCAGCTCATCTACCCTTCAGTTTGGGTTTTAATCTACAGATTCTCCTTTTGTCACTTGGGGACAAGGAATTTCAGTGACTGTTTTCTCCCTGCAAATTGCATGGATGGTTTTGTTACTGTGCCTGTTGCCATCTTTGTGCCTCTGCTTAGAAGCGTCAAACAGCTTCTTACCCAAGCACTTCTGACTGCAAATTTCAGATTGTTTACTTGCATTTGATTTGGTTTCTCATACAAAGCCACAGCCAGAAACCACGTCCACAAATGAGAGAAAAGGGCTGTTTTGCTAATTAGCACCCTGCCAGTTTATCATATTTTACCAAGCCTAAGCTCCTGGCACAAGTGGCCACATGTTACACTCTGCTCTAAATCTGCCCAAGAGATCAAATGTAAACTACAGTGGTTCTTTTTCAAAAAAGGGAAAATTAAAATTAAAGTGAATGTCAAAGATGCTCTGAGGCCCTTTGTTGCACTTAACAATACATTATTCCTATTGGTTCATCTAGAGTGCATGAAGCATGTCTAAGCTGCGGCACGGAGTGAATCTGAAGTCTGTCAGGAGGGAACTCGTCTGTGGAAAGACAAAATGATGGGCAGATGAGCATCAGCCCCCACGTTCCCCAGCACTGCAAGCAAACCACAGGGGCACCCGTCACACAGGCAGCTAGCGCTGGTCTTTTGGCAGGGGCTGTGCTAGAAGGCACAGGGGCGGAGGGCAGAGAGCCTGTCACGAGCGTCTATACAAATGCCCACCCAGAGGAAAACTATAAGACAATGATGAAGCACAACAAGGGCAGTACCGACACTCCCAACCTTTCAGTTGCCTTTCTGCTTCATTCGATAGCCCCACAGGGATCAGCCTGAACTTCCCAGGGAACACAGTTTTTCCCACAGTTGGGGTCAGGGCAGCCACCTCTCTCACTGTAGCGGCTGGTTGTTTTCTGCTCATTAGGATGGAAAGCACAACTGTGGTAATACAAGAGCTTTTATATTTTGTTGACCCCTGACTTTGCAGCAGCTGCTGCTACTGTCCTAGCACCAAGGTGCAAACTCGGAGCTAGAGGTGCAAGCAGAAGGAATAACTCATTCCCTTAGCAGCAACCTCCAAGCCTGCAGTGTGGAGTGAGGCAGGAAGGAAGGAGCATGCCACAGGGGAGCAGCTCCCAGGATTTTGTAGTACAAGATGTCGATGCATCTGCCTGTCTGTGGGAGATGTGAGAGCGCTTTGGGGTTAACTGCAGCAAACCACTTATGTCTTTTTCATACCTCTAGAACTCACTCTGAGAAGTTAGCACAAGTACATCCTAGCAGGCATATGTGCCACTACTGCCTGTGATGCCAGCTGGGGAGAGCATTTGGATTTGAGACATCTAGGAAGGACTGAACTGCCTCACAAAACTGGGACAGCCATGCTGTAAACATCCTGCACCCCAGGTCCCCAGCTGCTCTGCAACATCTGTTAATTCTCACAACATGCTATGGTGTCAATTTTTATTGCTTTGTTTTTACAGGAATAAACAGCTTGAAGAATAGGTGACGTGCTAGACAGTTCTGTTCTGTGTAATTTTACCAAGTTTGTAGATCTCCTTCTTAAACATTGGAGGAAATTTTACATACTAGTGCAGAGCTCTGGAGCTGGGGTGCAGACAAGAATGCCAAAAAGGGATCAGCAGGGCGCAACCATCCCCCACCCAAAGTGCAGCTACATTGGAATTGGTAGCTAATGGTGCCATCCATTGGCACAATGTGGAGAATGAAGGCTTTTAGAGAGAGGATTCTCCCTGCTCAAAGGCAAAAGCACTCACTTACATAACTAAAAAGAGCATTCGTGTCAGTCTGATGCCATTATGTTTAATGGAGCTGAATGTGTGACTTCTGCTGAAATAAAATAGTCTTACAGCAGTGGGAGGAGAGAGAGACACACATTTTACATTGTAGCAGCCTCATGGGAAGGAGAACAAGGCTATAGATGCTGCAAGCCTAATCACAGAACTGTGGTTGTTTTGTGCATTGCAAAAACGAACATGGGATTGATATTTACATAAATCCCCCGGGAGAGCTGAGCAAAGGCAGAGTGACTGGCTTCCACGCTAGCATGGCCCAACAGGTACACGCACCTCTGGCTCCCTCTTCTCTCCTTTATCATTTTTCTTTGCTTCCAAAGTCATGCCATTACAGAACTCTTATCGTGAGGGCTTGGTAAAATTAACCTGCTCAGCAAAACAGCTTCTACCTTAAAATTTCAGATTTTTAAAAATGAATAGGTTAATAAATTGTTGTTTGGATTCTCTGGTCAGAAGGGTAAGTATGAATTTTCCTTTTCCATTCCCGTACACAGTCTACATTGGACTAATGCACAGTGGAAAACTGGAAGCAGAGAGAAATGTTCTTCCTCCCCCTTAACACATGGTCAGGGTCTCACTCCCTGGCCCCACACTGGATCTTGCAGTAGAGTAAGGTTTGACTCTTTTCTTTTCCCCACTGAAGGGGATTTAGCTAACACTGACCCTCTGGTCCCAATTTTTCTCTCAGCCCTCCTCCACGGAGCAAGACTTGCTAGCGTGATGGACAGTTAGATCCACAAAGGATTCACATGCCCAAATTCAAACAAATGGCCATAGCATGACAGTACAGAAAGTCTGAGATGCTAAACTCTAAACACAGTTGCTGCCCAGCCCTGGAGGTGCCTGGAGTCATTTCCATGGTTATGTTCTCAAAGTGGGTCCATAAACAGCTGCATTTTGGCTAAATACCTGGCTTATGCCGTGGGGCATTTCGATGCTGCTCCAGCTGTTTTGTCTGCAGGTGTTTTTAAAGTATACCTGACTGAGCTCAGGACAGAGTGGACCTGGGAGCAACGGGACGTCCCAGCTACCCTTCCTCCAAACGTGGCAGTATCTGTAGCACTTTGCACACATGCTGTTAACATTGGCTTGCCTTGGATGTCAAACAGACATGCTCTTTTTCTGCCTACCCCCAAAATCATAAACAAATCTGTACTCAGAGAGGAGATGGTGGGGTAAGAACAGCTAAAACCAGCCTTTCATAAAAGTTACCCAAAATTCTGGTATTTAAGGTCTGCAGATTATGGATATGCTGCTACTGCCCTAGATCAAAGTCCCATTCATAGCCCAATTAGCAATTGCAGCCTTGCTTTTAGTGCCATGTACATTGGCCAGATCAGTAGTGACGTTGATACAGGGCAGGAAACATCCCAAACTAAACGCAAAATAGACATTAGCCTCTGGTCATCTTCCAGAGTTGGGCAGCTGGAATCAAACCACACGATTCGGACCATTTTCAGAGGAAATAACATAGCTACCATCTGGCTTTGTAGCATGGCTCACTGCAGTCAGTCTTTCCTCAGTGCATTTTTTCACCGTACTGTTCAAGTAAATTTTGGAACAATAGATAATAATGTGACTGCCAGTCAGCTTTTTCCCTTCTCTTCTGTTATAATTATGGGTCTCTGTTCAGTGCCTTATTACTCAAGGAATCTTTGTTTTTTTCATGACTATTTAATTAATCCCATTATTTTCTGAATTACAAATCACATTTTCAATTTCTCCATTTATCAGGGTGGCAAACCACTCAATTAGTTTTACAGTACAGAATTCCCATAAGGTCTGATTATTATAGATCAGCTCTGCATCACTGTGTTGCATCTATCACTTGAGGCTCAATCATTTCAATAACCAGCAGGAAAAGAGAGCATTTTGTATTTAAATGACATCATTTTGGTCCCAGTTCAATAGAGCATGTAAGCCCATGCTTATGGGCTAGGAGGTCACCAGGACTCAGCATGTGTTTCAGCAAATGAATGGCCTGAAAGAGCCCAGCTGTATGAAAACAGCGTATCTGCCCCTTACAGCACGCACCACACAGGAGAGCTGCGAGGTTTCTCCAGCAAAGCTGCTTATCTTACAAGTACTACACAGATGTTCTCTGCAGGAGTTAGGGGATGCTGGTAGAGTCAGCAGCAGCATTTTCATCCAATTCATGTTTGTGAGGGTCTTGGCCCCAGATCAGCATAGCAAGAACGCAGGCTTAAATCCCACTGCAGATAATTGGGCTGAAATCCACGCTGACCTGAAGGTACACGCTAGCTGGTATTGCTGCCTCCCACTGCAACCCTGCAGGGCTGTGTGTTTGCTCTTCTGTACACTTCAGTGGGAGCTACTGGAGCCCTGTAGTGCTGTTGTTGCTCACTCCCACTCTAAGGCTGAAAATCTTAACACATTTTTTTCAGAAAAATATTTGTTTCTTTGCTAGCTTCTGTTCAGAGGAAGAAGGGAGAGCCGTTAGAACCTGCTTTGCGCATACCCTCTGCAGCACCATTTTATCCAAGTGAGGTGTACCATGGCAACCACTGATGCAGATCTCAGGGTGCGGGAGATCCGCTGAGGACTGGCAAAGCATGTGAAAACTCATCTGTGCCAACAGGTACCAAATGCCATTCAAAACCTACATCTGACTGTGGCAACCTGTAAAAGACTCAAAGGATGCCACCCAAATTAACTCACTGTTTTATTAACAACTATAATCCTTGGAACTTATTTGGTACCTTGCAGTTAGTAGACTAAAATGCTATAATCAAATTAAAATCCCAAAATTCCTTTTCTACAGTATGGACAAGTTACTGCAAAGTACCATGCGAGTTTGCAATGTGGAAGCATTGGGGAGCTGGTTCCTCAATGGCAGGGGTTGAACAACCTTGCAGTCCCTGCAGGCTGGACAGCTGGGGTGGAGAGCCACGCGGCTGCATGTTCGTATCCCAGCATACTCCCTGGTAATCAGCCTGCTCTGCACTGGCTGAGTTGTGAAGGAGCAACTGTGATGCTCATGTCATGGGAGCAAACCTGGGAATGGACTACCAGATCTCCTTCCCAAACCTGCAACTCTCTCCTTCGGATCACAGAGGACAGACGTAAAGAGTTTTCTTCTGAGAGGATGAGAAAAATGTTTTTTGCTTTGTTTGTGGGGTTTTCTTTCTGTAGGTAATACAAAGTTCTAACTTTTTTTTTCTCAGGGAACACCTCACTCAACCTTCCCAGGAGGTACTGTATCAATATAGCATTATGAAATCAGCTTGTATTTGGTAAGATGTCTCTAGTTCATCAGACCATGGGTAAATGTTCTGTCGAAAAAGGAAACGGTACTTTTTTCCCCTTCACTTATTTATTAGTGGTATGACTAACCGTGGGTATAAAAGCAGAAGACCCACTGGTGTGAAGACCTATTTAAACATTTAATCTGTATCAAGACATGAGCCAGTCAGTGATTTCGTCCCTATGGATCTCAGCTTGACCTTTCTTGTGAAGTTCTGTCAGCCCCAAGGATCACAGTGTGCTTTGTCTGGGAGCTTGTTGCTCCCATGTGGTGTACTTGTGCCTTGAAGATTATGGTCAGATTCAGAAAATATGCATTTAACATACAGTATCCTGAGCCAGATCCTGCAAGGACACCATGTGGACCCACAGCTTGCTGAGATTCTCATTTTGTAAATCTCTCAATGGAATCATACGACAGCTGCAAATTTAGGAAAAAAAAGTCTTGTCATTTGGACTCCACTGTGAGCCTTTTGCAGGTCTTTGCTTCATTGGTCTGACTTAACTCCCCCCATTTGATGAATCAGAGCATCCACTTCATAAAGAGAGGAGCCCTGGCACAGTGCTGCCAAAGCAGTGAGATGTATTTGGGAATAACCAGTTGGGAGCAAAGTGCTCTGACTTCTGTTTGGTTATATTCAACAGGTCAGTGTGCTGCTCCTGCAGTTCTGAACAGCCCCTTCTGGAGGGCTTTTGGTTTTGTTCAGGGACTTTCAAAACTAACAACATTAAAGTAACAGCTACTGTGAGAAGAGTTCGTGCCTCCGATGCTTCAACAACTAAGCATGTTGATTCCTAAGTGAAATGCGCTCCGCCATTGAATCATGTAGGCTGTATTACCAGGGTTTCTCCCCGATGAGACTGCATTTCCTACTCCCTTCAGCTTTGTATTTATTTGTCTTAAAAGTCTCAAAGTCTTCAAATCATCAGTCAGAAGCGCAAGAACACACTGGAATGGAGTAGAAGTTAATATACTGTCTCAATAATTATACTCATTTGGGAAGACAATTTGTAATTACTTTCAGGTCCATAAAGATAAATCAAAAGCACTTAATGCACAACTGCAGTGCATAAATGCTGTTTATTACCAGTGCTTTTCTTCTGTAGGTCTCAGTGCATCCTACAAAAGTAAGCTACTGCAAACCATTCTACAGGTGGGGAAATTGAATTACAGAGAGCTTAAGTTACCTTTCCAAACCACTGCTCTGAACCAACATCATCCAGACAAAGTCCAGCTTTATAATTCCATATCTGATGCACCATAGTGCATGAAGTACTAATCACGTATAGAAAAGCAGTAGAGTTGTGCTCCAAGCCACAGATTTCACATCGCAGTTTGGAGCCCAGCCTACCCATTTCCCACGCCTCGGGTGCATTGGTGTCTTTGTGTGGGCAGGTGTGCTGGAAGTTCCCAACTGAAGGCCACTAAATGCAAAATGCAGTGCAGCTTGAGTGCTGAGGTCAGATTTTTCCAAGGTCCAAGGGAAAATGAGAGTGAAACAGGTAGTCTGTGTCCTGATTTGGGTCTGCAAATCTAGAAATGATCATCTAAAGCATCTAAAGACTCAAGATTCATCTGGACTGAAAGTGAGCTGGGATCAGAAGATATACCTAAGGGTGTGGTTTTGCACCTTCTCTGCTCCTCTCTCATTCACCAAGGCTCTGGCTCCCACAGGACCTTCTGGTGGGGGCCAGTTGGGATTTCTGCAGCTCTGGTGAAAACATGTACACAGATTTATTTATTGTACAGTGGGAAGATAAACACTCATCTGCTTTTATACCTCAAGCACAACAAGCCTCATTAGAAATCTATTCACAGCTCATACCAAGTTATAGACTCAAAAAGAGTCAGTGTACTTCAAGGGAGGTGTAAAGGCTATTGTCAGTCAGCAAAGCTATAATTAATCATGATCATATTCTCTGGTGACTAATTGGGAATTAAATTATGATATTATTCTTGTTTCTCAAACAAACCATGGCAGCTTTAAATTGCTGAAGGGAAATATTAGCTGTGATCTTAAGTTATTGAAATTGCTGTGATATATTGTGGTATTTAGTGTTATAATTTCTGTGTTTGTTTGAAATAGTTATGGCTCACTCTTGAGCAGATGGCAGGAATTTTTGTTTCTGAATGTTGCTCTGATGGTGGAGGGTCAAGAATCCCTCAGTTACAGCAAACCATTGCAAAGGGCAACAGCAATTGGAAAGCAAGTATGGGTGTTTTCCTTTCCTGCACAGGCAAGCAAGCAAGCAACCACCCGCTCTCTTGCACGAGCTGGAGTGTGTGCATATGGTGAGACAGCCACCCACTGCCGCTGGCCATGCACCTCTCTGCTTCCCCCCGTGGTACATGTGGAAGATGGAGGTACGGAGAGAGTTAACAGGATAAATATGTTTTGGCTATACAAGTAAGATGTCAATTCCAAGGATACTGGCTTGATTAGAGGCATCTTGTTGGGCAACACTTGTTTTTACAATTGAAGATTAAATCTGTCAGTCACAATAAAATCTTGACTCAGTCATGAATATGCCCAAATATAGACCCTGAGAAGAGGATTCTAAGGCTTATAAAATGGGACCCAACAGGTGACTCATTTGTGTATTTGTTAGAAAAAATCGAACATTTCTGTCTAAAGAACATCCAGTATAATTGATATTGTAGGAAATAATTGCCCAGACAGGCCCAGTGGTTTGGATCAATGCAACAGCCATTATCTCACTGGGTATGTTCTGTAATTATTCTATATTTAAACAGTGGCTAGGGTCTCATCCCCCAAACCCCATCATCCTGATCAAAGCTACTTGCATATAATGAGCTCTCTCAGTCTTCCTTCTCCTACCATACATGCTGCCAGGAAGCCTTGTTGTCCCATTTCTCAGAAGCCCGAGTACACCTGCTTTTTGCATCAAGTAAGTTTTCCACCCAAACAGAACACAGCTGCTGCACTGTGGCCTCCCACCTGAACCCAGAGGAGCTGCTGCTCTCACACCCTTCACCAGTGCTACACCATCTGACCTGTGCAATTCAGCTCCTGCTCCTGCTGCCTCCCTCCCTGCGCATTTCTTCACTGTACAAAATCTGCCCCCATGTCCCACACTGCCTCCATTCCCCATCTCACACAACACAGCAGTTCCTGTACTTTTTGTTCTCATGGTGCATTTTAGGAGAGCTCTTCCTCAGCTAAAAGCTGAAAGGGACTGTGGCACTTGCTCATGCCGTAGAGCCTGTAGCACACATAGGCTGCTCCGAGGAACTGGCTGTGCCGGGAAGTACCCATAAGAGTGATGCATTTTTCCTTCCCTGCACTGCGCCTTTCAGTGCAGGTCACCCTGATCACGTCTCAACGCAAAGACCACAGCAGAAGGGGCCACTATGATGCTGCTGCTGTCACTCTTTCACATCTCAGGACAGGAAGGAAAGAGAGTAAGAGGCAAAGCAAACCCAGCTTTTGCTGTCTCCCACCGAGGAAGCTGTGCCCTGCAGGGTGCCACCAGCGCAGCAGAAGGGCTGCTGCAGGGGAGGGCCTGAGCGGGCAAGTGCAGGTACACATACGGCAAACTAAGGGACCTGCAGGTGTTAGAGGTACTGGTCAAAGCACCTCACTGAAGGGAATGGGGTCACAGCTGTCACCAGTGTAGGGCATTTTGGTGTATATATCTGAGGACAAGACTTCCCCTTTTTCAAATTGCCATAGAACAAATTGCCTGCACAAAACAAGAGGTTTTGGAGGCTTTACTCAGAAGGGGAAGACTTGCTTCTTGCCAAGCACACATAGCTTTCACCTGCATCACCTAATTAGCTTCCTACAATCCAGTTTGTGTTGTTTCAGAACCTGATATATCCCATATCTGACAAAGTCATTCCTGTTTCTATGTCATGCTTCAACTGCCTCAGTTTACAGGAAGTATTTGGATGTTAAATTTGATTTAAGCCATTATGTTTCATTTTTATTGAGAATCTTTGACTCACCATTTATTTAGCTGCTTCAGTTGCTTGTATGGCAGGTTGTGCATTGCCAAGGCATCTGAGCACCTCATCACCTGTTTAAAAATTGGCAGACTGACAAGCCCCAAATCCTGAGAGACTGGGCCAGATTTTACAGGGGGTGATTCATTTTTCAGTTGACAACTTCCAGCTGCTGATATTGGGAGGTTTAGTCCTCTGTATTGACAGCACAAATGTCTCAGCCAGTGTTAGCCATTTTATGCTATGAAGAGATAATGTCTAAACTAGCTGATCCCTGATGTGAAAGGGCCTGCCAGTGTTTATTGGTAATATCACAAAGGCTATGTACTCTCTCTAGTGCCACTGACAGCCCGTGACGTCAGTAAGAATGGAGCAGAAGCAGAGGTGTCTGTGTGTGTCAACTTCTTCATCCATGGTATCAAGATTATGAATCAAGACTGAGTGTGAGGCATCTTGTAATGAAGCAGCCTCAGAGACCCCAAATCAGCGAGTAGGTTGTGGGAGATCCTGGGATTGATTTCTAATTATCCTGATGGCAGTCTACTCTCCAAACAGTGTTGTTGAGAGGCAGAATCATTTCACTAGACTGTAAAACGCATGAACAGCAGACAAGATTTATGACACATTGTGTGTGAGCAATGAAGTTGTTTTAGTAGTTACAAGCATTGGCAGATACAATGAGTAACTGAGATTTTCCAAAATTAGGGTATTTTTTAAAGTTATCCTTAGAAAGCCTCAGAACCATTAAAAAGAACTGCAAAATCAAATTAGGGACTTCAGAGTAGATTTACAAAGCATAGTCAATGTTAGTTTTAGACAACTATATAAAAAATTTAGATTCTCAAAATGAATGTTCTGTTACTACCCAGCTCTTGAGGACATATAAAACAGATCCAGTAAACACACAGCCTATGGGTATGTGGACAACAACCAAGGTCTGAGTGGCATCCAGCCTCTTCAAGCCTACAAAGTGGTGGTACACTGAGCGCTCTCCGACCCACACCGCTTGCACAACCTTCATCCAACAAACTAAGAGCATTGCAATGTCAAAATACCACATGTTTGGAAAAGGTAGTGCCATCCTTTTTGGGCAATGCTTAGGGCAGTTTCCATGAAGTTTTTCTACATCCTGCGAGAGTGTACTTAACACAAGCTATAAAGCATATGGGAACATCAGCACCAAAACGGCTAAACACTCCTGAGGCATTGCCTGCTGTTTCTGGTGATTCCTGCTCTTCTCACCAGCTGCTGCAATGCCTATGCTGGAGTGTCAGCCCCACATGGGGCCATGGTCTGAACTTGGGGCTGACCCCAATTTCAGCTTCCTGACCCCACCAAATCTAACTTTTAAGACAAGGCTGACAAATAGGCATTAGGGCTGTTGATGCCGAGGGGAATTTGCAAGCTGCTGTTCGCATCTGTGCCTGCCCAAATACCTTCAAGAATCCAGGCGTGAAGCTGTCCCCTGCTCACAGGGCAGCACACACAATTTCAGCCTCAAGAGTCAATGTCACAGAAGACAAAAAATCAATAGGATGACTGAATAGCAGGATCTGGGTCCTAACAGTAGCATAAATTTTATAGCACAAGTGACTACTGATGTAAACAGCTGCTGCGTTGTATAAATCCCTGCATAAATGTTTTACAGGATTGAGCCCCCAATTGCCTGCTTAGTGCCAAAAGACTTGCTTGTCACACACTCTGACTTCTTTCCTGCACAATTTTTATTTCATTGTTGTATTTAAAATACATCAGCAGAAGATGCTTTAAAACTGTTTACGTTACTATTTGAAGCATAATTAATATTAAATTTGTGCAGTATGATGAAATAGAATAGAAAGTAACCCTGATTTTTGGATAAATTAATTTCCTAATGCCTTCAGTTAGGGAGAGAAAACCCAATTTTTTTGTATTCTACAACCTGTTATAGTGTTTTATTCAAAATCCAATTCAATCACAGCTACATCCAGGCACACAGCCCCCACAGAAGCCTGACTATTGCTAGCAAAAAGTGAAAATCCATTTTCTGGCCCCCTCTCAGAAAGCACTGGTATAATTGGGCTGCAGGGGAGGTGTGTGCTCTTTCTTAAATTCGGTTCTTTCACTAGTTATCCCTAGGGTAGCAGTATAATTCTTTTTTTTAAAGTCCTAGCTCAAGGATATTAAAGTTACCACAGGGAAAAATAATTTTATTGGATAACTATCCAACAAACAACTAAAGTGATTTTCTGCCTCTGGACCCGCCTACTTGCCTTCCTTAAATTAACAGCTTCTCAACTCAAATCAAAATACTTCCTAGTGTAAAAACCACCCGTCCTGTTTATTCACACCTAGCAGGGTGAATAGTTCACTTAGTAGGCTCAAAAGGAAATCATTGTAAGCATCAGCTGCAGCTGGACAAAGGTTGCCCCAGGGCTCTCTGAAAGTCTTTCCTGTCTATGTCTGAGCCACAAAGTGCCCAAGACAGCCGGAAGGTTTCTAGCAGTGGCAGAGCAGACAGGACAGTGGTCCATGAGCCAGAAGAGCCAGGTGCTGCTTGCTGCAATTTGCCTGTCGCATGGCCCTGGCCAAGTTACTTCTTGTCCTACCTCCTCCATGGGTTGTCTGCTGCTGGGGCAGGGTGTTTGTGCAGCAGGGGCTGAACGCAGCAGAAGGAGCAAGGATCCCTCCTGAAGCCATGGAGCAGAGGAACAGGTTTGCCTCACCTGTCAGAGGTGGAGGAGGCCTTTCCACCTCTTAGAGGTGTTCACAAACCAAACACTAGCTCATGAAGTGAGACTGGGGACAGCTTTCAATATCCCCTAAAGGCTGAGATGTTCGTCTGAACAATTCAGAACTTCTCAGCCTACAGGACGGAGATGGGCAGCACTCAGTGTAACATTGTTCTCCGCATCATGGTTCTCCTTTACTGTTTTCTTCCAAACCTCTTTTCTCTTTCCAAACCTAAAGTACAAATCATAAGGAAAATATACTAAAGGGGGGCAGGAGGGACAGATGCCTGCCAGGAGTCAGAAGAGGAGAGGAGACGCCTTGCTCTGGAGCAGGAGCCAGGTCCCTTTACATGCAAGGAAAATCATAGAATCATAGAAAATCTCAAATTGGAAGTGACCCATAAGGATCATCGAGTCCAACTCCCTTCTCCTCGCAGGACTACCTAAAACTAAACCATATGACTAAGAGCGTCATCCAGATGCTCCTTGAACTCTGACAGGCTTGGTGCCGTGACCACTTCCCTGGGGAGCCTGTTCCAGTGACTGACCACCCTCTCAGTGAAGAACCTTCTCCTAATGTCCAATCTGAATGTCCCCTGATGCAGTTTCATTCCATTTCCTCGTGCCCTATCGCTGGTCACCAGAGAGAGGAGATCAGCACCTCCCCCTCCGCTGCCCCCCTTGAGAAAGTTGCAGACTGCAATGAGGTCATCCCTCAGCCTTCTCTTCTCCAAGCTGAACAAACCAAGTGACCTCAGCCGCTCCTTGTAAGTCTTGCCCTCGAGGCCTTTCACCATCTTGGTTGCGCTATTCTTGACACTCTAATAGTCTGATGTCCTTCTTATATTGAGGCACCCAAAGCTGCACACAGTACTCGAGGTGGGGCCACACCAGTGCACTGTAGAGTGGGACAATCACCTCCCTCGGCTAGCTATGCTGTGCTGGATGCACCCCAGGACATGGTTGGCCCTTTTGGCTGCCAGGGCACACTGTTGACTCATATTCAACTTGCCATCAACCCAGACCCCCAGATCTCTTTCTGCGGGACTGCTCCTCAGCCCCTTGTCCCCCAATTTGTATGTATAAGCAGGATTACGCTGTCCCAGGTGCAGAATCTGGCACTTGTTCTTGTTAAATTTCATATGGTTGGTGATTGCCAAGCTCTCTAATCTATCCAAATCTCTCTGTAAGGCCTCTCTACCCTTGAGGGAGCCCACAGTTCCTCCTAGTTTAGTAGCATCTGCGAACTTACTTAATGTACATTCAATTCCTGCATCCAGATCATTTATAAAAACATTAAAGAGCACTGGCCCTAAAATTGAGCCCCCAAAAATCCAAAAAGTTTCTCATAACCACACAGAGCACAGAGATTTAAATAATTTTCCAGTCAATCTTAACAGTATTCACTTTAAGACAGCCTTTCTAAGCTCTGTACTAAGCTACCTCACCGGTAAAAGATCTGGATATGAAGTGTCAACAGAAGATTCAACTTTCACATTCTTCACTGTAAGCTCAGTTTATAAAACACACCTGCTTTGGTATGTACAAGTGGTCAGTCCCATTTTGGCTTGATTTATTAAGGCTTTTACTAATGTAATGTTCATCTCACCTAGGCTCTCTGGTTTACTTGTAAATAGGAAAGTCTGGGCTAATACTTTGTTCAGAGAAAATAACACTTAATCTTGGTGTAACTTGCAATTATTTTTATTAGGCAACCCATGAAGAACTTGGAGAAGAGAACATACTTTTGTCCTGATATTCTTCTAATTTTCTTGAGACAAATTACAAAAAATCACAGAAGGGGCATCACATTGTAAATTCTAAGAAAATCTTCCCATTTTTTGTGCCTTGGAGTATCTTTTAAAGGAGAATGTCAAATGCAAGTTCCATTTAAAAATACCTAACTGAATACCTACTGAAGCTGCTAAGCCAAGCACAGAACTGTCTCCTTATTCAGGTGCATTATGCTACAATTTTTTATTTCATGTGAGCTTTGGAAGAGTCCAATAGCCCCGGTCAGAGTCCTATCTCAGCAAATAAACATCCAAACTGTGTATAAATACTTATAAAAACAAAGAAAGAGCAGGCCTGCTCCCCGTCTCCAGGCAGATGAAGCATACCTACATGGGTATGTCAACAACAAATTATGGCAAAGCAGTGTAATTCCTTTCTGCAAGAGGGAGAAGAGGGAGAGACCATACATCTTTGCAAAGCTCTGATGCCATCTTTCCACAGTATTTTCATAAGCAATCTAGGGAAATGTGGCCCAAATGAGACTGTTTAAAGGTGAATCGGAACTGACTGAAAACTGTGTCAGAGACACACACAGGAAAAGGGGTTTGGTATAATGTCCTCATTTTCACCAGTGAACAGGTCAGAGTTAACACTCCCTTTTCTGGGATGAGCGCTTCAGATGTCATGGGATGTTTCTGAATAGTGCATGGCAGAAGCAGCCAGGAGCTGAGGGCAGAGGCATTGAGAGGGGTCAGACTGTGGCTCCCTCACCCTAAGTTCTCTGGAAATGGCATCATGAGGCTTTCTGTCTTACTGAGAGCAAAGGTAGCTGTGGTTCAAACAGGACAGACCTGCATTGCAGAAATAATTCTAAGACCATTATTTTATACTTTTCTTTGAATACAAGAATGCATGCATCAGATGTCAGGAGTGATTATGGTAATTAGATGAATGGTTAAGTCAGATCAATGATTGCAAAGCCTCACAGCAGCTTACTGATTAAATGGAATAAATTTTCAACCTAATTTTCCTCCATCCAGCTTCAAAAACATAGCTAATATTTTATGTAACTAAATTCCTTAAACTTAGGGGTTTGGAACCTCGCCAAATATCTTTAAATTAGATGAGATTATCTAACAGTATCCTAGTACAGTTTTGGAGTGCCAAGTTTACACTGCACAAGGAGCTGTGCATGTAACATTAATAGTGTGCAGAACACTTCACAGTGGCACATAGCTTGCCCTACACCGCAGAGCTCCTGTTTGTGATGGCACATAGCAAAGACGATTTGGGAACCGCTGGTGTAAAATTAAGGAGTTGAAGTCCAGAGTAACAGTCTGTAACATTAATGATGCTCATTAACACTTCTCACTCATCATTTTGCCTACAGTAAACTATGACATACTGCAAACATGGGATTAAATTTTAATGAACAAGTGCCAAAAACTCCCCCTTCCCTCATGTTAAAACTGGAAAGCTGAAGTGGTAAGCAGTGACTAGATATTTGCTGGGGCTCAGGGGAAATAACATAACAGTATGTCTTTCCCAGGGACTGTCACATGAGCTTGAATTCTCCTTGTTCATCTTAACATTAGACATCTGCCAATTTCATTACCCATGAGCAAAACTTGGAATTGTGTGTGTAGTTAGGGCAGTAATATAAGGCGACTTTATAGCACAGAACAAAAAATGCAGTATTGAACTACAGGTATTTTTACCAAGAACTTTTTAGAACAAGAGCCAAAGCTGAGAAAACTTGCTTGAAACCAAGTACTGATGGCAGACTGATTGGAGCACACCAGCATTGCGAGTGTCTGTGCCAGACACAATTTCCAAAGCAATGTTGTGCTGCCTTGGAGTGTCTCATACTACAGTGTCAGCCTTTCAGCCCCTAAATTACCCATGCAGTGTGTATGTGTGTACACATTTCTGTACTTCTTGACAGTGCTCAGAAGCTACCTATTTGGTTTTTTTACTACTCCAGGGTAACACTGGGGAGGACAAAAAGACCTTGGCTTTTGTTCTGTAGCAGGTTACGTATGGGTTCCTCCAGGAGCAATAGACACCTTCACATCCCTCTGAATGGGCCACCTGCACCCTTTCCCTATGTGTGGAGCAATGTCCTACTGCTACTCAATGTATGGCTTTGCCATACAGCTTTGTAATGCAAAGAACAGTTTTTAAGCTGAACATTTTGCAGGTTCAAGTCCCAATAACCTGAGATTGCATGTGACCCTGGGCAGCGCATCAGGGCGCTGAAGGCCCTGTTCACAGCCAGAGAGGAGCATGCTTCTTTCCCCTCTCAAATGCTGTGGTGGCAACTGTCACCAAGAAACCAAACCAGGGGGAGGTGGGTAAACATCAAAACCAAGTTCCAGCTTTCCCTAGCCACTTGCAAGATTACATAAATCAGTACATTGCTGCTTCCCCTTACACTTGAATCTAATGGTTTCATGGCCACCATACTATTAATTTTAGGCCTGCTAGCACCTCTAAGTGAGCTGAGCTGGGGCGGAATGGGAAAATGCAGAAATGACCGTTTCAAAGCAATAAAACTGCCCTTTGGATGAAGGATGTGCATCTATTATGCTATGAGAAATTGGAAAGCAATAACTGAAATCCACATTAAAAGGAAATTATTAATAATTTAGTCAGAGTTCATAAAACTTAGGTAGTTTTTCATATGAAGGATGCTTTATCAGAAGACAACAAAATATCTTTGTTCTTTTTACTACTGTTGTTATCAACTTATTGAAGCGGTATCATATGTCATCTTGCCTTAGAAGAAAAATGAGTACTTTTCCACCAACTTTGCAAAGTGCGTAGCTGAAAGGGATACAGGTGTTTACACAGGTGTAATAGAAAATAATTTAGTAGAAATGAAAAATGTGTTTTCCCTGTGAATTTGGAAGGATGGGGAAACAGGCAAATCAGTGAGACTTTTCTGGGCCAGCTAGAATATCGCATGATGAGAGTGAAGATGGTGAAGACAGTTCAGTGCTTAAGGTCTTGGAGAGTTTTGGTCAGGGACCTTTTCCACAGAAACATCCCAGTTTTAGTAGCACTGGCCTTATTCTGCACAGCTTTTCTCTTATGCACTTTGTGTAGATGTTTAAAATGTTACACTCAACCCATGAAACTCCAATGCATGATTTCTTTTACACAGAACAAAGAAAGACAGTAACATCCATCTGAACAGGACCATTCAATATTAGACATGACAATTTTCTAAGCAATATAAACTGTACTGTTTCTGGATGTAAGCTACATTCAAAGTGAAAGACATTAAAGAGAAATTTTGCAGATAAGCAGATTATTTCATAGTTATCTGTTAATAGAATTCAGGCAGTCTTCTCTAAGGCATCTTGCACTGGTTGCTGCCAGACACTGCCATTTGAATTGGTTGCTGCCATTTGAATACACCATGCATCTGATCCAGTATTATATTATTCTCTCCCCATAAAGATAAATGAAAGCCCCAGTTGTTTACTCTGGGATTTTTTTCAGGGGATGGATGTGTGGAATGAGACAAGGAGTTGGAGGATTTATGGTTTTGAACTTTTTGCTTCAGGATGCTCCCTACCACCTCTTAACTTCAAATGCATTACATTTCAAATAGAAATAGTTTAACTGCACTTCAGGGAAAAAAAAGAAAATTACCACCAAAATCCAAAGTATTCCCACCCTTAAAGGCATTGGAATTTGGAATTTAGGTACAGCAAAATAAAAGAAAATTATTACATTTTGATAACATTTTCCCTATGCAGGTCTTGACATTCTTTAAAATACTGATTCTGAAAGGCAGTATTTTAAAAGAGAGACTGACATGACAACAGATTTTGGAGCCAGACACACGTGTTGGGAGTTGGATGGGATCATCATGTCCAGGATGTCGTTATACAGCTTAATTGAGTAACAACAGAAGCAAAGCTATGACACAGGCACCAGCACTAACTTACACAAGCCTGCCAGAAAACTTTGATATTAACTCTTGCATCTAGGGCATGCCACAATGTTTATACTGAAATTGTTATTCAGACTGACTGGACTGAGGGGGAAGGGGGTCACTACAGTGACTGCAATGGCGGAATTGGTAGCAGACCTCAGAATCAGTGAACTGCAGCCCTTTAAGCATGATCCCATCACGTCCAGTAGTGAATGAAGAAAAGACAAAGCACAGACAAAATGTAAATCAGCTTTTTTCACCTTTCAGTAACAATTCAGAAAGATGCAATGGTTCTGAAGAATCAGAGGCTGGAGATATCCCATCTGTTGGAGCGTAATCTAATTACCAGATGACAGGCTGCTCTAGGGCAGGTCTTTTTCTCCCTCTCTTTTATTGCAGCTGTATTACATATTAATATTTGTATAGAATATTTAAACAGTCACAGTGCAATAACTTGACCTCTTAGGTAACCTAGCAGGTGAAATACCAGGTTTGCAGACCCTCTTCCTGTAGAAATAAGTGTCTATATATGAAAACTGGACTATCAGCAAGATACTCCTCAGGAGAAGGAAGAAACCACTTGGGTACAGCTGCAACTTGAAGCTAAGCATGTACTGCAACCATAGGAGCTATAAGATCACTTATCAAGGCTAGCAATGAGACTTTATTTTATTGCTCAGTTGTGACCATTTGGCCAACATCTGAATTTTATGACTGAGACAATTAAAATGGCTATTTTTTTCTTGTCAATGTACTGTTCTGTTAAACTCCCATTACCTGAGAAGATAATCAAAGAAAAAAGTGAAGTACCGAGCAATAGATCACCATAATACC
>NW_008824356.1:12549955-12561759 GCF_000699105.1 Pygoscelis adeliae | reverse complement strand
ATGGAGCTGTGCGGGGAGAGCACAAACACAGCTGCAGAAGTGCCCAAATGGGCAATGAAGCTGGTGGGGCTGAAGGCTGCATATGACAAATGAGGGCAGTGTAACACACCTTACAGCTGGGAACATGACACTTAAGTCTGGCACAGCGACTTCCTAGTCCATACAGGGAGGGATAGAGGAAGGATTGGAAGGATGGTGAGAACAGAGCTGGACTAAAGGGCTTTTGCAGATCTAGTTTGTAGTTGGCAAGGTGTCGTGGTTTAACCCCAGCCGGCAACTAAGCACCACACAGCTTCTTGCTCACTCTCCCCTGGTGGGATGGGAGAGACTCAGAAGAGTAAAAGTGAGAAAACTCGTGGGTTGAGATAAAGACAGTTTAATAGGTAAAGCAAAAGCTGCACACACAAGCAAAGCAAAACAAGGAATTCATTCACTACTTCCCATTGGCAGGCAGGGGGGCAGCCATCTCCAGGAAAGCAGAGCTCCATCACACATAACGGTTTCTTGGCACGACAAAACGCCATCACTCCACATGTCCCCCCCCCCTTCCTTCTTCTTCTCCCAGCTTTATATGCTGAGCATGATGTCATATAGCCTGGGATATCCCTTTGGTCAGTTGGGGTCAGCTGTCCCGGCTGTGTCCCCTCCCAACTTCTTGTGCGCCCCCAGCCTACTCGCTGGTGGGGTGGTGTGAGAGGCAGAAAAGGCCTTGACTCTGTGTCAGCACTGCTCAGCAGTAACGAAAACATCCCTGTATTATCAACACTGTTTTCAGCACAAATCTAAACATAGCCCCATACTAACTACTATGAAGAAAATTCACTCTACCCTAGCCAAAACCAGCACACAAGACCAGGGAAGGTTTGTTTAGTTCTGCATAATCCATAGCTCAAAATTGTCTCACTAAGCCCAAACGTTGCAGAAGTGTTTCCACATCCATTATGAAATGTTAGCACAAGTGTAGAGCACTTGAAGGAGAGAACAAGATGGCACATCTATCCGTTGGAGCAAAATGGAACTGAAGCAGACAGCTGCTGCTGTTTCATCACAGTTAGCTGAAAAAAGTGTCTTCAAGTGACATTAGAGAATAAATATTGTTGTTCAGTAAAACAGATTTTCAAACTCGCAGTTCCAAGTAGGCTGTGTTAATCATAGGCACTGTAGCGCTCACCACCATACTTCAGCTGCCTCTATATGAATGCATATTTGAAGAGTCCAGTTAGTTAAAGGGACATCCATAAGCAAGAGGAAGTGAGAAGCAACAGTTGCCTTCTGAAGTGTTTATTTGAGGAGCAAAGAACACAAATGAGTGATTTAGTGAGAGATGGAACTATGTCCCTCCCCTTATGGGCCCCATTTTGTAATCGTCAGAGCCAGGCTGCTCTCTGAAGGCTCAAAGTACCATTGTGTCTTTTTCTCTAGACTCACATAATTTTTGCCAAGAAATTATTCAGTTGAACCACTTGAGATTGATGAGATTTCTGAGTCTTGTCAGGAAGAGATGTAGCTGCTATACTTAGTGAACAGAAATTGCAGGGTCTAACTTTGATAAGCAAAGACAGTGTAAGCTGCTGGGGAAAAAAAGAATTTCTATAGCTCATTGGCTTCAAAATACCTCATTAATAAATACAGTTTTGAATTTCACTTGTTTTACATTCAGAACAGATGGCCTAGCAAGGCCTAAGGATGTTTAACCAGGCTCTGTCTTTACCACAACATTTGCACTAGCGTAATGATTAGCACAAAGCCACTTGGCTGTTTCAAGTTCTAATCCTTGCAGACATGACCTTTACTTTCAAGGTCTTAGAAGGATTTTCTTCTTCGTTCCCCACAATGCAACACCCAGGACCTTGTCCAGTGTCCCTACCCATAGCCCACATTTGGTATGTCTGCTAGAACTGGAGTTTGATCTAATTTCTGCTTCTCTCAGATGGATCCGTTTGTTGGCTTGAATGATTCCTTACCAAATATGAGCACAGGACACTCCAGAAAAACACCAATAAGTATAATGTAAATGCACAACACTTAATACACTTCATCCAAGTATGGATGTAACCCATTACTGCGCATGGCTAAATTTAATTCTCCTCCCTGAGAAGAGTGAGGTAAAGTGGACTGGAAGCCAACGTTCTCAGAAGAGATTCATCAAGATAATCACTAGTGACAACAAAAGAGAAATGTCTTAAATACACCAGGGAACCACCTGCACTGTGGTGCTTTATTAAAGCAAGTGCTATTAAGGTGTCTAAACCAACTTGTCAAGGAGCAGAATATCTACAAATCACCTTGCAGCTTTGTGACATATTCTCAGAATATTAGAGCTATTATAGATCAAAGCTATTTTAACAAAATGTGTGCTTAAAGTAGTGCTGCTTTGGGGATAATTGTGCAAGTACAATAAGTGTCTGATTATATACTTAATGGCCAGATACAGGTATTCTTTTAATATTGGAAAGTGTATTTGGCTTGCTCGTACATCTTTGCTGCAAATGGAATTGCTCGACTTTGTGCTACGTTGCTGAAGCTGGAGCAAAGTTAACTCCGATTGCTTGAACAAAAGGTAAGTGCTTTTGAAGTAGGATGGTCAGATTTTTGTCCACTGTCACTGAGAAATTTCAGATGACGATGACGTGTTGCATGGTGATAACCACAAAGTGCTAGGTGGACAGGGGTTTCTTAAAAGGCTTACAGTTAAATGAAATTGTCATCCCTTTTCCTTCTGCAGATACTTCTGTTACTTCTACCTCCAGGACATGAAATGATAGAGTGAGTAATTTTAAGTATTTTTACTGTAAAACTTGTCTGCTATCAGGTCATTAAGAGGCAAACAATTCTGAAAGTTGGAAGGAGAGCTACACAGCAGTAAGAACAGTGAACGCATGAACAATGATTATGCGAGGTGAACAGATTAAGATTTGTTTAGAGCTAACATAAGGCACACACATACATGCAAGAGATATAAATCATGCAGTTTTCAAAGGAAGTTTAGCTGAATATGTCTCTGGGATGTATCTCAATCATTCCTCTTGCACAGTCTGGGCTATGAGCTTATACTGAGGATTTCAGTTCAGCCTCATTTCCTAGACTGCCACAGATACAATATGAAAAAAGCATTGCCTTACATAGTGCTGACGTTTAATCTATTTAGTATTATCAGTCTCTTAACATTTGGCTACCATCCCAGAAGAAGCACATAGGTAAGGGAAACATTTGCAAAATAAAGGAGAAGCCTTGGAGGAGTTAATTAAAATAAACTAAACTGGATTCTTTTCTGCAGGAATCTTCGAAAATCCACTTGCATAAATTCAAGCAACTTTAACATCTAGGAACAAGCTGATGTTTTTACTCTAGGTATGACAGTAGCATGTGCAAATAAATCCACTGCTAGTTTTTAAATGAGCTATCTGGACAACAATGGCAATGAAAACACAACCCTTAAATACATTAGCAGATTGCCTGTACATACGGCAATTGCATGGGCAGAATCCCTAGGCACCTTGTGCTCTGTTTCTCGGCTCACAATAAAAACCAGACTGCCAGATCTTTACTCTGCTGTTTTCCCTACTGCAGTCATGCCTGAAACTTCTTATCTGAACATACTCCAGATCTCCTCAGTGTTGTTACTTTTACAGTTACTTCCTCTTGGAGGAAAAAAAAAAAAAATCCATGGGTTTTTTTCATCTCTACAGACTTGCAGAGATGTGCGCTCCAAAACTGCATAGACATCCTCACCTGTAAAATTGGCAACTCGAAAGAAAAATACTAAACTTTTGTCTAAGGCAAAAGGCTTGAGGTAAAATTACATGACTCAATATCATTTTTCCCTGTAGCTGTTCCCGGAGAAGACACAATGAAGTATTCTGTATTTTCTGCGAATAAAGAATGGAAAGGAAAAAAATCCTTCCTTGCTCTTTTTGAGGTCATCTGTCCCACCACAAATTCCATTAAACAGGCTACAAGAACCCTGGTGTAACAATCAGGGAGAAACGGAACCTTCAGTCATCTCCTTTTCAATCAAACATATTAATTTAGAAGCAGAAGACTGCAGTAGAGGAAGATATGGAAACTCATTCTGCTCCTGTATATCAGACAATTAATTCATAAGGGTGCTACATCTGCTATATGCAGGGGGAAGAGGGAATGCCATAAATGCAGAGGAAACTGCCAGCTTACTAAGTAGCAAATTTCCATGAGTGCCCACAGATTTCTGTCAATCTGCATATGCAGACTTCCTCTGAGCACAGCTTCTGACATTCAGATCAAAAATAATGGTCAAGAGAGGTAAATGAGACCACTTACATTTATTTTCATCAGCAACAAGTGGTTTTAAATTATCACAGTGGCACTGGCATGCTATGAAAACCTCTGAGTCAATCGGGAAGTAACAGGAAGTAATCAGTAAATTGTGGGAGTCTTAAAAGTAAAAAAGAGGACAAGTTTAGCAGGAAGGTCTGTGAAACTTGACACGAAGGACAATTCTCCCCCCAGCTGCTCTCAGTATTGGTAAAAGCAAATCCATTGTCAAAAGTTAGTTTAAGCTACTTGGCTACCCCTTAGAGTAAGAACAAGGCTTTCAGACCTGATTAGAGTAACCAGACAAAGTAGAAAACATATAAACTGAAAAAAAAACATCCAAAATCTGCCTCACTACTTCATTAGGACTATACTAATAAGCACTAAGAGAAACCAGTCACCCAATAAATGTCAGAAGTAACACTTATAATTGGAAAAAAATGGCAGAACTTGTGGTTATTTCATCTGAAGACTGAGATTCTTAGAACTCAAAGACTGAAAAAAAAAAAACCCAGCAAAAGAGGTTACTCACTAAAGGAAGCCAAGTTAGAATGCAAACAAATGAAGAGTACAAAAAACATTGCATAGCCTCTTCTATTATCTTCCATTATCATGCTAGTGCACTGGCCTTGTCCGAAGATCTAATTGTCTGGATAGGCTTTCAATTCCGACTCTAAAGTTCACTGGAATTGATGAAGATTCAGTGTCTGGAAGGCAGAATCCTCAACTTGAGATTTGAACATACCAAAAAGAGTAAAGGGGCAGAACATGAATCTTCAATATCTGTAGCTTCCCAGAAACTCCTCTAGTCTCATTGGCATTGATATAAAGGAAGGGTAATGTCGGGTAATGACAAGCTAGCCTCATGTACCCAAAGCTATTCATATCAAACAAGCCTGCTGCTCAATGTAAAGCACAACACATTCCTAACAGTACTTGTCGGTTGGTATCAATTGCACTGGAAATGAAGAACAGGAAGAGGAAATGAAAACAATATTGAGTTCAAAGGTACTGACAGCTAATGAGTAAAGAACAACCAGATTCATGCCGACATTTACATGCATTTGTCATGTCTGGGCTTGGTAAGTACTTATCAGGCCTGCTCCATCATCAGTCCATTGTGCCACAGACAGTGCACTACAGTCAAGATGAAAATGGTACTTTTTTTTTTCAGCTAGAACAGCAGAGTCCTTCACCACCCCAACTATTCACTAAAATAGATCACATAGAATTTTATGCCTTAGAACAAACTCTCTATTGGTCAAAAAAAAAAAGGCAGTGGAGTTATGTCTCAGCTGTGACATTAGTTATTGCCTTTCCTCTGTATAATTGTGCTAGGAAGACAAAGAAATTGAAGGTGTGAAACATGCTGCGCAGAGGCTACAGGACTGAGCTCTTCCATGACCTATGCTGCAGGTGTGGTCCCCCAGCTTTCCCTGGCCATGCATCAGTGGCACATCCAGAGAGTGGGCTTGAGACCTCCAGGTTTCCTTCAAAAGGAAGTGAAGGCACAAGTGAAGGGGGTGATCTGAGCTGCTCTCCAACAAGCCTCCAGCAAAGCCTGGTGTGGAGGAAAGGGCGACCTGTACTGTGGAACATACTAAGGAAAGGTCTTGTCCCACCACGTACACTCAGGCTCAACAATGATCACAGAGGTTATTTTTCGAACAAATAAGTACCTGGAAGCACCCTTGACAGACCTTTTCCCCACCAGTTTGCCTAATTCTCCTTTGAAATAATTTGCATTTTTTTGTCACTTACTAATTGGAGAACTTTTCAGGCCTATAGTAACATTTTTCTAAGACAGATATAACCCAAAGAAAGCAGTCCATGACCCCGTGACTGAGACACTAACCTGGGATATAGGAGTCTGCTCTTTAGAAGAACAAAAATGAGATCTGATAATTTGTTTCCAACAGGGATTTCAATCTGAATATTTGTCCTCCGCTTACACAAAGCCAATGCATTTTCCTGCAGCATTTGTTATCTTATGCCAAGCAAAGCAGGAGCAGAGGCCTTCAGGAATCTGTAAAACACAAGCCCCGGGTTATGCTCTGAGAACAATGTAGATCATTTACTTCCCATGTGGGAACTGCGTTCTCCCCCCACTCACCACTGATACCATTTTTGTCAGGAGCACAAACACAGCCACAAGAATAACTTCTGAAAAAATAGAACTGAAGACATAAAAATCAACTTAATTATAGCAAGTGAGTTTCAATGAACAGAAACATCTGCTTTTCAGCAAACAACATGCATGGGAGCTGTATGCGTGGATTTGATACATCACATAAGAAGGGACAAGTGTCTCATTTAGCTGTTTGCTGAGAGCATTTTGACAAGCTGTGCTAACTAATAGACAGGGTTAGAGACACTCTTGCCCAAGTCCATGACAGGCAAATTCAATTAGAGAGCATTTAATTGACAGGCTCTCATTTCAGCAGTGAGTGCTGAGTCCCATCACAGGACATGGCAGGGCCTTACAGCGCTGCAAGGGAGCAGCCATGTCATGCCATGCCATGCCAAGCAAACGGCTGGTGGGGTCCGGGGGCATCACTGGTGGGGCTTCTGTGGGGAACCGAAACTGAGCTGAAGCAAACCACGAACCTCGTCATGCTCTCGCCGCCTCTTGAAAAGTTCCTGCCTAAAATGGCTGTTTCTCAGCTCCACCAGCTGAGACACCATGCCTAGGGGCAGCCCTGGATATCTAAGCTGGAGCTCTCGCCCTCACCAGGGCAAACCTCACATGAATCAGGGCACTGAGGGCCTCACTTGCCCTGACCGGCCTCTCCCACCCTGCCCACAGCCTAGGACCCTATGTCAGCCCCCCAGGGCCATCAGCCCCTGCCCCAGTGATGCTGCAGCAGGGCCGGTCTCCAGCTCTCCACAGCCCTGCCCTGCCCGGCTGTGGGCCCATGTCCTGGCCCGGCCTTGGCCTAGCCCCAGCCCCCTGGCCCTGCCCAGTCTTGCCAGGGCCGTATCCGACCCTGGTTCCCCTCAGCGGGGTCTCATCCAGACACACCTCACCCTCGGCAGGTCTCGGGCAGGGGTCTGTCACAGTGCTTCACAGCTTGGTTTTCTCCCCAGCCCTCCCTGCTGAGCGCAGCCCTGTGGGCCACAGGCCAAGGCACACTGCTCCCCTGAGGGACTGGCTCACCACTGGCTTTCGTCCCGAGTGTCAGGGGATCGCTTGGTGCCTCCCCAAAATGCCTGGCAGCTGTGAGGGGGGAGCAGGGCCTGTGTGTGGGGCTGAGAGCAGCCCCCTGCTTGGGGGGCTGCTATGGGGGCCAGGCTGCATCCCCGTCATATGGCAGGAGCAACAAAAAGCCCTCTTGCTTGAAAGGCTTGAAATCTCTGCTGATACAGCAGCCTTTTGACTTGTGCAAACACTTTTGTGTTGTGTTCCAAAGTGCCAAATCCCACTTTCACCCCAAACCACCAGCCGTAAGTTTCTGTGCCTTGTAGCAGTGCCATTTATCCTGCCCTTACACACTCTGAAAAGGTGTTTGAAAAAAACCCCAACATGTTTCCTAATGTCTGCTGGTTTGTAGTGTTAAGCAAGTAGTCATTTTGGTCAATGTTACCAAATTAATCCACGCACATATGATAACATTGCTATCTCTTATTGAATAGAAAAATATCAGTATCTTAATTTTTAAATAATTTACAAAACATTTCTGGGCATGAAAATAAATGGATTGCACGTTATCAATACTCTCATAGCTTCTTGTTTGCGGGAGCCAAACTTGGTGACAATAGTGCTTTTATAGGGTCAGATTTTATACCTCCTTACTGCTTTCAGCATGCTGCATCAATCTTTCTAATAGCTGGTCAATAACTGAATATCTCTCAATGAGAAACTGTCATCAAATGAATATGTAATTCAAGAAATAGTGGGAAAATCACTTTGAAAGACTTGAATCTGATAAAATGTGAGTTTTGAATGATATATTATCACAGTTGCCCATCTTCATGGAACATTAGCCTAATCTCTGATGCTAAGCTTATGTACCAATTCCCAATCTCTGCAAAAAGCAAATAGCTGTTAAAGTAGAATAAGATGATGGAATACAACACTTAAAATGCAATCTAAAAGATTCATACAGCTACATATATTAGCACACTAGTATTCCTTACAGGTCTTTTAATGTAAATGTACTTCTACACTGTACCCCTACTGTTATTCTAATATCTAACTGCTGCAAGAATCAGAAATGTCAGCACTCCAGAAGGCTTTGGAGAGAGCAGTACATTATTTTAATGGGAAAGAGCTGGTCTAATATTTGGGCCCCACAGTGCCAAAGGCCAAATCCTTCCCTGGTGTAAATCTGTCAGTTTACCCCCACCCGAAAAATCTGTTTGTTGAAGTGCTTCACCCTTAAGCAGCTCACAGCATTTACCAAAGCTGAAAAAGAACTTCATAGCTTGCAGCTGTTTGTAACAAACCTGTTGCTTTCCTGAGCATTCGTCAGCAGAGAAGAAAATCTTGAAATGTATGATATGGTTGCAGTATATAAACATACATTTTGCTTTTTCAATAAACGTTCTGTTATGGGATCTATATTGCTTTTAGCACAGATACATTTCTAAAGTAAATTTGCTTTGCTCATGTACTTCCTGAGCAATTTAGTAAGATGGGAAACAGTGTTTAGGAGAACTGCAGAGGCTTATTGGTCTAGTTATGAGTCCTTAATGCCACCTGCTAAAGAGAAAAGTGTAAAACCTTCACGTGCACTTTTTATAAAAATTTATGTTATGCAGGAGAGGGCAATTTTTTCTTAACATTGTTTGCCCAGAAGAATGATGCTTCAGAACCATTATTTTATAGATAGTACAATTATTATTTATGTAAATATCCATTTTTAAAATTCTGTTGCATTCTTTACATGATTATTGTTCTGCATTAACTAAACACAATCTTAAAAGTACAATTTTTTCCCTTTTATTTGTCTTTTTTTAAAATTTTATTCCAATTCATTCCTTTTTAATTCTTTCAATAGAAATAACGAAATGGGTCCCAATATTTATTCTGTTCCTTTTATTCTGCAAGTGGTAACTCTGCTGGGCACCCTGGGACTCGAGTGAGACATGAGTCTTGCTCCTGTTGTACCTGCACAGGAGGGAATAGCTGCCCTCCTGAGCACCCAGCAGAGCTCGTGCTGAAGGACTGGCTTTTCTCAGTCATGCCCTGTGCCCCTTGTTTTTCCTCTTCTTTCCAGTTGTAGTATAAGCAAGACTCACATTCATGACTCAGATCTGCAAATAGTCCTGACTTTTTGTTTTCCTATGTGCGTGCCTTGGATAGAAGCATTTAGGGACCTCTGATTTGAATATTTTTAATTGCTTTTCCTTGGGCTTTATTTTTTTACTTTTGTAATCATCTTTTTGTCAAACTATTACAGTAATAACCAGGAGGAGGACATATATCTGATCTATGTATCACAATAACACATCTTAATACAGTTTAACATGCTACTTGTTTTTTACCTGCTTTGCACCTTGAGCAGGTGTCATCATTCAGCTGCCTTTGGAGATACCGGCAATAGCTTTTTTACTTGTCTCTATAAATACCATTCAGAACCCATCTCATGCGGTTTAATGTTTTCCCTTTGAAATAGAATACACTCAAGTGGTTCGTGGTATTACATCTGTTAATAACACAGTGTTTCTGGAGTGCCTCAGAGTTATCTCTAGCTGTGTGTATGTGAAATATTATTCTTTGTTCAGATTTTCCACTGACCCTGAAATATTCTGATATTCTTTCCTGGAATACTCTGATTCTTATTAGTTATTAGAGTACTTGTGCTGGCAGCTAGACTGGGTCAGATGCAGATTCCTTTCCCCCCCATCACAATACCTGTTTAGTATTAGAGGTGTGTCATGTTACAGCCTCCTGCTCACACTTTTTGTTGGTAACGAGCTGGGAACACAACTGTTTGGGCTCTTTGAAAGCATTTGAACCTCTTGGTTATTTTCAACCACATTTGATGCAGGGGTAGAAATATGAAAGAATTAAATTTCTACAAATTTTGTACTAGCTCTCCCAAAATTGCCCATCCCTATAAGCATCTGCCCCAGGAACGTGCAGGGGGTCTGGGCACCTGAACTGCTGGCTGGGCAGCGAAACCTCTGTTGGAGGCTGGGCAGACAGCCTGAGGCACAGCCTTTAGTGCTGCCGCCGTGCCTGAACACAGGGCTGTGGGTGGGTGCCCTGGGACATTATGCCTGGGAGGCCCCCAGCACGTGTGGCTGCCTGGCTGGCCAGCCCTCTCCCCGGGAAAATCAGAGCTGGATAACCATGAAAACAAACCACAAGAGCGGGGAAATGCCTTGCTACCGCAAATAGAGCAACCCTTGTGGGATAGGGCCGTGTGTGCCTTCAAACCCTCCAGGCGCGGAGGGGCCCCAGCTCAGCATGCGGAGCAGGAAGCGTGTGGTGGCCGTGTTCATGTCGAAGGAGGCATTTGGGGTGACACGACCATGTTGCCCGCTTTCTGGGGAGCTGTGGTATAAGGGGACCGTCAAAGCAGGCTGGTGTTGGAAACATAGCCGCTGTTTTAAAGTGGCCTATGGAACCTGACTGAAAATAATTTGAGGCTCAGCCACCTAAGTCATCTAAGTCTTTTGGAAATTTAGTATTTGGGACTAACCTGGTCTGTTTAAGATACTTAAGTCCTTCTCTTCCCTTTGGAATAGTACTCCATTCCTGTTATAATAACACAAACATGCTTTGATTATCATGTATTCCCCTGCTGCAGCTCACCGTGGCAATAGGATTACCAGGATGCTGCATGCAGCAGGCTGTTTCGCTTACACACTTAGGGGCAACTTCTTGAAAAAGCAGCCCTATAAATTTCCCTGAAAGGAGCTTTCCCTTTTAAAAGTCCCAACCTACATCTAGTCCTCATCAACATCCAGTGTCAATTCCTAATGGTAGTAAGAAGATGAGGAGTATGTTTGGTGAGTTCTCATCACTTTCCTCTCTGTGGCCCTGTTCTACATTGTCTCTGTTGTTTGCTATTATTATTAACTTATATTTGCTTCCGGAGGCCCCATTTAGGTCTGTGCTGTTCTGTGCTGGAAACTGCTTATTGCAGTTATTACTGTTGCCAAACAGCCGTGATACAGCTCCTCTCATGAGCCCATTCAAGTTTATCAAAATCAAGAGAGTGATGGCTTCACTGTATTGACCTACTTCCTACAAAGCAGATTTTGTATATTTGATGTGTGACTCTCCAGGGTTACGAGAGGGAGCAGCACGATTTCCCTCCAGCAAGCCTTAGCTCAGGCCAGCTTGCCCTGCAAGAAATATTTATCTATGATGGGTATCTGATGGGAAGGCAAAGTACATTTTACACCGTTTTTTTTTCTGTTAGACAAGCATTTGCTAGTGGACCAGGAGCCGAGATGCCTTAGACAAATAAATAAGGAAGTTGCTCACATTTGGCATATTCATTACAAATCCACAAGGTTTGTTTGGGGATTGAAGCAAGGAAGTTTCTATGATCTGC
>NW_008824356.1:12543545-12549916 GCF_000699105.1 Pygoscelis adeliae | reverse complement strand
GTCAATGTTGCAAAAAGATAATCAACAGCCTGACACATCACAGGAAAATCGTTCTTGAAAAACCTTTTTGGCACACACACACAAAAAGTTGTTCTGTGTTTCAGTACTTTTAGCCAATCAGGTTAAATATGTCTAGCATAACCTCACCTAAAATAGGATTTGATGTACTAACTTAAATTAAAATTGAACTCATATTTATAGAAAAATATTCCATGCTGATGTTTGACTTTTTTTTAATGGCTTTTAATTAGTAGAACAGAAATACATGATGTGGAGGAAAAAAGCTGACCCAAATCCTACCGTGTATTGTCAAAGTACTTTTGTATTTTTTTGATTGAATTCTTTCAGGTAATCTTTCAAGTAGTTTCATATACTTCTGTAGTGCTGGGAATACAATTATTTTATAAGATGTAACTGTAAAAGAACAGAGTGGAGTTTCGTGTTGGAGGCTTGGTAAATCAAGATTTCTTTTTGTTTGATTTTAAATTTTAACTACTTTTTACCCTACTAATCAGTTGTTTAAATTCACTTGGATCTGAAAGCTAAAGCTTTTCTTGCTCATATCTCATGACCTGGAATAAAAATATTGCAATTGCAGCTTACTGTCATTTACACTTGATTAAACTAACACAAGATGAGTGCAAAATTGATTGGGAAACCGTATTCGGACAATAGAATGTACAGGGTGATAGTTTAGTTTCAGACTGGAAGAAGGTATCTACTGGGTTCTGCAAGACTTGCTCTGGATCAATATTTTTATTAATAACTTGGATGATGGAATAGAGAACACAATTTTTAAGTCTGAAGATGATCCCAGGTAGTCAGGGTTGGCAAAGATGCTGAAGGACTAGGATTCAAAACAAAATGGATATGTGAAAGGGATCTGAAAAAATAGAAGTAATTCAACAACAATACATGTAAAACGGTACATAGGAATAGTCACCTGCATGGAGGCACTACAGTTTAGGTAACAGTTTTGCAAAAAAGAACTGGGCATTAATAGCACACGACAAACCGAACATGAATCAACAGCGTTTTAAAATAGCAAACACCAGCCTAGAACCTAAATAAAAAGGATGTTGTATAGAATCATAGAATCATTTAGGTTGGAAAAGACCCTTAAGATCATCAGTCCAGCCATTAACGTAGCACTGCCAAGTCCACCACTGAACCATGTCCCTTAGCACCACATCTACATGTCTTTTAAATACCTCCAGGGATGGTGACTCCACCACTTCCCTGGGCAGCCTGTTCCAATGCTTGACAACCCTTTTGGCGAACAAATTTTTCCTAGTATCGAATCCCCTGGCGCAACTTGAGGCCTCTTGTCCTATTGCTTGTTACTTGGGAGAAGAGACCAACAGCCACCTCGCTACAGCCTCCTTTCAGGTAGTTGTAGAGAGCGATGAGGTCTCCCCTCAGCCTCCTTTCCTCCAGGCTAAACAACCCCAGTTCCCTCAGCCGCTCCTCATAAGACTTGTTCTCCAGACCCCTCACCAGCCTCGTTGCCCTTCTCTGGACACGCTCCAGCACCTCAACGTCCTTCTTGTAGTGAGGGGCCCAAAACTGAACACAATATTTGAGCATATTTGAGTGGATCAGCTAGACAGTCTGGAGCACAATAGAGCAACTATAGAAAACGTTACATATAGAAGGGGATTTTTCTGGTCTGGAGTAGAGAAGACTGAGAGGAGGTTTTGTAAAAAATACCTTCCTTTGGAAAAGGAAGGGAATATTCTGCTCTCTGTATTCAGCATGGCTAGAATACAAACAATGTGCCTCGGCTGTAGCAAGGGAGAGTGAAATTAAGCATTTGAAAAAATGTTTAAAAGTAAAGTTAATGATGCTCTGCAATAGGATGCCTGGGACAACTGAAATCTCTAGCACTGGAAATTCATTACGAGCATGACAAAGTTCTCTGTTTTCTTATCGTCAGAGACTGTGGTCTGCGGATACTAATTCTTGCTATTGCACAGACCTATTACATGGTGTCAAACAGGGACCAAATCTTTTGCAAATATGGTGACACATTTCTGTGGTTTTGGTTGTTTAAGCATAGGGCTTTTAAGCCTTGGGCATCCAAAGAAGGTAACAGAGCTCAGGGCAGCTAGCAAAGAAGCTGATTGAGCTATAAATAAAAAAGTTAAAACCCTGGCAGATTAAAGGGATCTTTTTTTAGTGATGCCAAAATATCGCAACACTCTCTTTGATGCTTTGCAGGACCTCGCATTTCAGGAATTTGTAGAAAGAAGGTCAGAAAATCTTACTGCTGATATGAAACAATTTCTCAAAGACAACTACTTTTACTAAAAGCTAGATACATTATGAGACAAAAGCATAGGTCTGTCTTCACTGGACCACATGAAACTGTTTTCCCTTTGGATCTGTGCTGCGAGTCTGGGAAGGTGTAAGCTCTGTTTGACACCTTCTCAGCTGATGGGACATTTGGAACGTCATTCTCTCTTTGTGCCTCACTTTGTTTTCCTCCTGACCTGCTTTGTGTGGCTTTTCTTGTATCCAGCAGGTTGCAAGCCTGCCTCTCAGACTTTTTCTCAGGTGGGGTGTTAACATTTATCAAAAGGTGTAGGAAGTCAGTTCTGTGTGAGACCTCTCCCCCTTTGGCAATTTTGTTTGAAACTGGCCAATGTTTAAAATGGAGCAGAGGCACACAGACACATATGTACAGTCTGATCCCATGCACTTTGTTTCCCTAAGACATGAGGCAAAAATGCTTTAAGAACATCTTATTATTGCCTCTGGTACTGGTGGGAGAAATTCTACTCAAATGCCAACGACATCATGGCCGAGAAGATGATGAGATAAAAATCTTTAACATCTGTGCCATGGTTGTGTTTTATAGCAGCTATGAAGATTAGTCCTTATCAAAGGACGAAAACTGAAGTCAAGACTATTGTTTCCCTAATATGTGGGGAAGTCTGGAGTGTTACTGATTGTTACTGTGCTCACGGAGCAATGCAGACCCACTCATTTATTAAAAATATAGTAAGCCAAAAGCAACAAATATTGATACCATGAAACTGAATCAACTCATCAGCCTTTACTGAAAGCATCCGTAGAGAACATAAGTGTCCATGCAAATTGCAGGCCAATTGGATGTACAAAAAGAGGCAGAATATCCCTTCCAGCTGCCAAGGAGTCAAAGACACTGCTGCTGCTCTCCATCCAAGTACCTGTATGTGATACTTTAATTCCAACTTCCTAAAAGCTGTCTTGATACTCTCAGTGGAAGTAGGAGTGAAAAATAATAAAAACACATCTTTATCATTACATTTAATGGATGAGGTATGGCTCTGAATCTATATTGAATAAAGAGGTGTTAGTTTTACAGGAATCTTTTTTTGACAGAGTCCACTTTCAAGCGCAATATTCAACAGAGGCAAACCCCATGGTATATTTGGCTAGGAGAAGGATTTCATGAACTGAGACAAAGATTAATGGAAAGAAAAAAAGGAGGGAAGAGGATCTTGCAGGTATGGACTGAGGGAAGAAAGTTGAGGGAAAGAACAAGCTGACACAGGCAGTCATCACAGAGCAAAACCTGTCCTTGCAGAACTGCAGGAAGTTTCAGGGAAAATGTGATATTTGTCAGAGTTTTCCAGCTGAGGAAACGAGTGACTACCAAACAATTCTTAGAGCTAATAATCTGGATGCTTTCAATTTTAAATAAGTCTTCCTTATAAGTAGGTTATTATTTTGTAGACCAAATAATGGTCCCTGGGTAATAAGCTGGTGCAGAATACAGTACTGCATGAGTAAAATTAGCATTTGCACAGCTGGTGGCAAAAGCAGAGCAAAAGGCTAGTCAACATTTCTTTAGATTATTTTGTAAAGTGAAATTAATTCTTGTGAAAAATGACAGATAAAGAGCCCAGTAGCAAAGCCTCCATTGATTTCAGTGGAGCAGAATCAGTTCCTGAGCCGAGAACGCAGCCAAATCCAACATGCAGAGCCAAGCCAAGATGCCATGGGTTGCCTACCAAAGGGGTAATACCCCTGCCTAGGAGGCTAGGGCTGACAGACTGACTGACCTTTTCAGTCCTTGCCATCTCTAATAAGACTGCCAACAATAACGATACCTAGGGATCAAAATACCCATCTGCTATGTATTAGGCTGAGAAAAGCAGCTGCCTAGATGCTATTTACAAAGAAATTTGTTTAACTTAGAGCTAAGTATTTGCACAAATGCAATAGCTGCAGAGGAAGGGTTGTGACTTCCTCTTGGTACGGGGCGGTGGTCAATATTTCATGAGAAGGGCACTTTCAGCACACTGTGAATGGAATGCTACAAGCAGAAGCAGCATCACCCAGCAAATTACAGATATTTGCACTGAGATGGACAGGAACTAGCTGGACCTGCTTCGGAAAAGGGTTTGGAGACTAGATGCCATCCAGAGGTCTCTTCCAGAGTAAATTATTCTGTGAATTTCTGAACTGGTGGTTCTGGACAGCATTATCTCTGTTTACTTCTGGCCCTGTACACTAGAAGCAGACAATATGACACCCAGAGGTTACTAGCCAGCAATTGCTGCTACTGCAGCAATACGGACTCTATGGGTCACAGATTGTCTCCCTGACCATTGCAGAGATGTGAGCAATGGTGATTCCAGCCTTTTTAACTCTAACAGACTTAGCACTGCACACACTATTCAGACCATCAGCTTGTTTCCAGCATTTACAACAGATGAACAAACACAGCTTTAAAGTTCTTTGATTTGAACTGTGACTATTCACTAATAAGACCAAACCTCTTCGGTGAGCTGGAGAAATTAAACTCTGACGCAAACTTCGAGTTAGCAAAAAGAGGAGGATTTTAGCAGCTCCAGGTGGTACATATAAAGGTTATGTAAGGTTATTTTCATTTTTCTTCATGTGCATCTTTTTCTTCTAAAGATATCAAAAAGCAAGGTTAAGTTTTCACAGATAAGACCACAAACAGAAAACACTGAGAATGTTCTATTGGTTTGAAAGGGGGAATAGCTTTCAAAGACATTTCAAAAGATGAAGTTTGAAAACTAGGCCATCTTGCCTCTCTCTGGGAGCTTCTGCATGGACACCTAGTAGGAAATCCATTTGGAATCCAGAAACTGGCACACTTGCATGGAAAGAGAGCCCGTTAATTCTAATTTTAATCAAACTTTCCTTTTATAAAAAGCTAGGCAGCCTGAGGAAAAGGATATTTCATTTTAAACAAATCCCACTAGTATGCCTCTCAAAATCTTTGCAAATTTATATTCTTTATTCTATTATTGCAAATTATTTCCAATAATGAAAACTGTAGGCAAATATTAGAGTGGAAATGTAGAAAAACAAAATATAAATTAGTGCATCTATTCCACAAGGTTGTTCTTACATTTACTAATGTTTTTAAAAGTCTGCAGTGATGGGGTTTTTCTCTGGTTTGATGTGAAGCAGCTCTATAAACATGGGCCATATCAAAAAGCTTCTGACTGCTTGGACCTGAAGTGCCATTCTTTGTGTTCACACTGTGTTTCTCTTGAATCTGATAAAGAATAGGACTGTGTTGGTCCACGTAGATGAGCAATGGCTTTAATTTTCCTAGTGAAATGTGATCTTTTAAGCAGTAAGCACAGAGCATTGTATGGGCATTGTTGACAAGAGATCTTTGGAAAATAGGGAAGACGGAAGGGATTGTATTCTTATTTCCTGGAATAAGGAGTCCAAATACTTGGACTTCCAAGGAATTACAGTATTAGCCAAATGTTAGTAACCTAACTCAAAACAACAGATGATGCAACTGTATTGACTGAAATGCTGACCCTTCTCTCAGCTAAGGCTCACTGAGCTGCTGTTCCCAGAGCGGGGCCATCGGCAGGTCATAGCAAACAGCTCCACTTCCACAGCCGTTGGAGAGGAGTCATCCAAACAACTTAATACCCTCCACCTCCAGAGGAACTTTATTCAAATATAATGTTTATCAGAAAGCTCTTTCCCCAAATTGACCTCTTTCTCTTGATTAATTCGGTCTGAGAAATGAAGCTGGTTTGTTCTTCATGCCCAGCCCAACCTTCTCTTTGTTATTCAATTTATAAAAGTGTCAAATATAATTAAAACTGGCAGAGGCCAAGATTAAATCAAACAAACTGTAAACATTGCTTGTTCTATTTGGTTGATGCAAGGCTTTCACTATAAAAGGCTTTTAAATAAATGAATTCAGCTATTACTGTGCTGCAGCACTGAAACCTTGCTCCAAGTGTTTGAACTTTTTGGGTACGCTGTCAGGTCAGCTTAGATTCAAAACCTAAAACATGGCTGGGATTTTGAAATTGCCTAAGGGAATTAGGGACTTCTACTGAAAGTCAATGTATGGTGGGAAGTGAATTGACTTTCAG
>NW_008824356.1:12534283-12543510 GCF_000699105.1 Pygoscelis adeliae | reverse complement strand
TGTCCTTGTAAACAGAGGACCACATCCTTCATGGAGATAAATTAATGTAACTCCTTTGACACCTACATACCCAGCAAAGCATCTGATACACAAGTGTTACAAAACCTAAGACTAGCCAAAAAACCCCTAAGAGCTACCTTTACTTATTTGATGGTATTTTGGTTAGCACTAAATATTTTCTTTCAATGTGCAATAATTATATGGTACAATAATGATATTTTAAGGGGTGGCATAACTGTAAGCCCAATTTCTGGGAAATTACTCCATTAAAGACTTTCAGTTTCAGTCTGCCAGGCTGCTACTTGCAGTTTAACCCGCTGATTTTAGTGGTACTCCTGACCTGTTGAGTGCAGATTCAGAGCCTCAGTACATCCAAGGTTTTCCCCAAAACATTTTTGCATCAAAAAACCCACACTCGTATCTTATCAGCCATCATGCAAATTCATAGCAGGCAATGGGGAAACTTGGTACTTTTGAAAGCAAGTTTCTGTCTTGTTGACTGAGATTTTAGTGCTAAGCAATATGGCATTAAAATTTAGATTAGCTTTTAAAATAGATCCCTGGCTATTTGACATTGTTTCCTTTAATTCCTCATCACTACTTTAAAAAGTAATGCAAGAAATGCGATGTTGTCTGTATTCTTACTGTATCTTATTTTTCACACAGGATGGGCATTTGTCACTCTGCTTTTTTTGGCATGTGTATGTTTATACCTCCGCATGTTTTATGACTTTAATAACCTGATGCTACATTATGAACTGAGCTTTTTGGGATTTCTCTGTCCAATGCCTTTAGAAAAAACAACTGTAGCAGTACCATTGGACTACAGTCAGAGATTTCCCTTTCCGATCTTAAAAGCCTTCTTATTTATCCCCAAATATTGTCTAAGAATTCTACTGGTCTCCTAGGTAAAGCTACCTCATTCAATGTTCAGCGTGGCTTCTAGAGGGGGAACTCAATGACAAAGTCAGAGGTCTTTTGCAGACAGGATGACATCATGATACAAGACGGCACGGTCACAGAATGTACTGGTCCTTCATCTCTGAAACGGCAATTCACATCTGAACAGAGATGATTAGACAAAATTAGTGCACTTATTCCCTCTTTATTTTCAGTGGACATGAAGTCAGACCACAAAACTGCTGCAGAGCCTTGCAACTGGCAGGCTCGGGTCATGAGGAAGCCAGTGCTTGAGAGAGTAGAAGGTCAGGACTGATCACCAAAGGCAGAGCTGGCGTACACCAAAGATCTCATAAAGCCTTGCGCAATCTGTGTGATCAAGACTACGTGTTAGTCCCTTGCTTTCATAACCATAGATGTTTTCAGATCTATTGAAAATAGCTGATAAAGATTCCTCTGTGGTGATGGGTATCACAAAGAGGCTTGGTATCACAAAGAATGGAAAGGAGCAACATAATTGTCTCATGTCTTGGAAGCAGTTGAAACCATCTGAAAACCATCTTAATGATCTGCTACCGGGATGTGTCATATTCCAAAAGCTAAATAATCTGTTGAATTGACAGATAGATAAATGTATAAAATCTGTATAGATTGTAATGTTTTATCTATTTCCATCAGTGTATATATGTTTTTCTCTCCTTCTGTTTGCTTTCTCACCTTTTTGCTATGAATATTGCCCTGTGTTTAGACTTCCAGAACCAAATTTTGAAAGCTAATTAGATATGGAAGGATTTGAGTGAAAATCCTATATGGAAGCCAGATCCTTCATTAACGATGAGACAGAAGCATATAATAAATGAACTAAAGAAACTCGCATGTTTTGGTTGTTTGTCTAAGACGATAACGTGCATTGCCTCACTCATCTGGAAAAGGGAGTAGCGTTGAGTAACTTCGCCTGTGTTCAGTGCTCGGAAAAATCTGACATTTTCAGCTAAGAGTTACTAACCGTCATAAATGGAGAAGTAAGCTGCAGTTTTCAAGACTCCGGCTGTTCTGCCCAGAATGCTCCCCTGATTAAGCAACGAGTCAAGTCCTAAATGATTTCTGCTAGTTGGCAGCATGAGGAACATCCGTAACAATGAGATCTTGGGGTTACAGGCAGTGAACAGAGGCATTGCTGAATGAATTTGGAAAGAATTCAGAGCAGTACTTTTCTTTTTTTATATCCAAGTATTTTTATTCAGTGAGGTTGAGACAAAGGTGGTCTTGGGAGAAAAAAAAAAAGTGTAACAATGTAAGGGATCTTGGGTACTATAGTATCATCGAAAATAATTCAGTGGCAATTTTTGCTAATACATTCCCCCCCCAGAAACAAGTCAGACTGCTTTTCTCACCAAAGTTAGGGTTTGGGAGCTGATTTGGATTTTACATGGATGCAAATACGAAGGGATACTATTAGGGATATTCCACTGCTGCACAGCTGAGTTGATATCAGAATTTGGACTAATGGCTCCAGCTTGAAGCTCTCCTTGTAACTAAGGATAGCAGGATTTGAGTATTAATCAGGACATTTTAGCTGTAATATGTCAAAAAGAGCTTGCAATACTTTTCGTTAGTTAAGTACAGTTGTTTAATCTAATATCTGGTTTTACTTTATTATATGAAAGGATTCCAAGAGGTATGTTTTTGTTTTCAAATTCAAATACTGCTTAAAATGAGTATTAAAATGTTATCCTACAGTATTAGGAATCTAAATAAAAGAACTTATGGCCAGAATGAAGAAGGATATGATATTAATTCCTATTACAAATTAAACTGAAGAGGCTGTCTGCATTGTTCCGAACGAGAGAAATTAAGAACTGCATACTGGTGTTTTAAAACACCTAAAATTGTAGTATTCTGCAAGGTTTTCTAGCTGTGAGAAAACATTTAATCCTGATGCATGTACTGTTCTCTTTAGGGCAAATTGGATCAGGTCCTTTGTGACCAATTTTGCTTATTTACACTCTCATATACAGTTTAGCTTTAATGCATTGCATGGTTAAAGGACAATCAGGAATTTAGCCCAGTCTTCCTTAAATTCTTGCTAGACTTTATGTTAATTTAATCCCTTATTTCTCCAGTTATCTAATACAAAGCATGATTTCACTGTCATTAAAGATCACCTTGCTTCCTGTTTTCATATTCTTCTCGTTATTATTCTTCTCATTGAAGTCTCCTTTCTAGTCATAATGAACACTTGGAGCATTTCGTTGAGAAAAATGAGGAGTTAAACATTTTCTATTTCCCTAATCAAGACCCTGTCATTGTCATCACCAAAAGCCAGAAAAACAGGTAAAGAATGACAGAATTACATGAAAGGTAAAAAGGACACTGTCAAAGTGATTTTGTGATCACAGTCACTTATAATAATACACTGAATGTTGGCATGGCAATCTAATTGCATACTAAAGCCTGTTGTGTAAACTCAGTTACCAGTTGCATTACATAATGTTGATGCTCAATTCCATCAGTCACAATTGAGCATAATATGAATAGAAATTTGGAAAAGTCTCTGATTGCTATTGTGGAATAATTCATACAACTCGTCAGCATGGCAGTTTTCAATTTAATTTGATTTTTGAAACAGAAAGCCACAGTGATTCAATTCTAGAAGAAAAAGTAGCCTAGAAAAAAATCACGTTTTGCAAATGGAGAGAAGAAAACAAAAGTAGGATAAATTTTTATTCTATCACTTTTGACAGTATCCTTTTAAAGGGAAGACTCAATTGAATTCTAAAGGCCAAATTCTCTTCTCATTCACATCACAATAGCTCCAGAGTAGGCCTACCAACTTTCCTAGAATTACACCAGATTTACACAAATATTAATGGCAGCAGAAGTTGGCTTTTCAAGCCTAGCTGTTTCACAATAGGAATACATTTTAAGAAGTGATATATAAAAGAAAATAGTTTGGGGTTTTTAATTCCATTAAATTAGAACTGCAGTATCACAGAGAAAGGCTGATTCCTTTTTTGGTCTCAGATAAGCTACTTTCAGGAAACAGGTACAACGAGAGTAAGACAGAAAGCTCAGAACAATCTTTGAATTAAGAAAGTGTTCAGGAGACACACTTGGTTTCTTGCCATACCACAGATTTCTTATCCTGAAATCTGTATTTCACAGAAACGGAGGAGAACAGGACATGGAAAATTGATCTGAAGGCTAAATTAAATTTCTCCTGCAGTGACCTGTCTGAGGAACAGAAGGAAGGGGAAGAAGGAAGGCTGAGAGTGGCGCAATTCAAAGAGCAAAGACATTAAGTGACAGCCCCAAAAAAGTGTCAGAAGTCTTCCAACAGGAGGTATGCCATTCACATCCATCCCACCCCCTGGCGAAACTCTCTCCCTAGCTATTTCCACTTGATTCACGTTGTTTCTATACTTGTTGAAATGGTTCACACTGTTTCACTGTTATTACCTTTATTATTTTACCTATCCACACTTGTCTCTGCCAGTCTGTTATTCATAATTGCTAGGGCTCCAACCCCACCAGAGAATCCATTTTGCTTTGAATTAGAGCTCATTTGCCTCGGATAGCCATTAGCAGTTTCCGACAGCTGTTTCTGCATGATGGCCAGTGAGACTTTATTGGAGGCCAGGAAGTCTTTCATGGAGATCATCTCGCCTGACAGCCGGCGTCCGTCTGTGTCACTCTCATTGACAACGTCAGTCTCGATGGAGATGTTTCTCCGGCTGCGCACATTTCCTGGCATTACCACATTCCTCCGTGAATGAAATAATTTTCTTTGGCATCTGTGGCAGCACCTGCAGTCCAGCTTCTTTAATATCCAGTTTATGGATTGTTTGATGACAATAGAGATCACGTTAAATAAGGAATAGATGCAGCACACCCCCATGAGTATGAAGACAAAATTGCCAAAGCGGTAAAGGCCTTGGCTCTCATACTTGATGTTCTGGCTACTGACCAGATCACCGAAACCGATGGTGCTGAAGGCCACGAAGCAGAAGTAAAGCGAGTCAAAGTAACTCCACCCTTCAATCGGTGTGTACATTGCAGAGGCACAGCAGGAAATGATGAGCGATGCTACACATAAAATCAGCATGACGTAGTACACAGAGGGCTTCCAGCCCGCCAGGCTGTCCACCTCGGAGGTCCCCGAGCCCCGCCGGCCATTGTGAGGGAGGACCCCTTTCCTCCTCAGCTGTCTTTCATGGCAGGACTTCATGACGTAGGCTATGACAGTGATCAAGCGCTCCAGGAACAGGTTGAAGAACAAAATGGTCCCTGCACATCCTATAAGGCCGTAAAATATCAGAAAGATTTTGCCTCCGACGGTGGCTGGGGTGGTCATGCCAAACCCTGGAAGACAAAACAGAACAGTTGAAAAAAATAAACCTGTAGTTACCACGTCAGGAGTTTTGTCACAGAAAGAACTGGCAGCAAATCCCCATGGCACACATCAGCTCTGGAAAACAGTGGAGACACTCCCCCAAACTGTTACCTACTTGTGCTTGACCTTGTCCCAGCAGTAAGGGGAAGAAAAGTCATGCCAGCATTTCCTCCAGAATCAGAATTCAAGTAGTACTCATGATAAATAACTTTGCTGCTGTTTTATTAGGATTAATAAGGGATTACCTAACTGATCAATTAAGCCAAAACAATCTTGCTGAGAGGACAGAAAAATCACGTTGGATAAGAGACGCTTTTATTTGTTTCCCTCTCTTCGTAATTGTGAGATGTTAATTATGAAATAAAGACATTAGGCTCTGGGAAATAAAGGAAATCATATTCAGTGTGATACGCTTGTGCTTGGAAGGCAGACAACTACAGCATGAAGAGACCATGTTTCCAACAGCGCTGGATTGCACTCATCCCCCCTTCACTGGAAACCTGCTACCAGCACAGATTCCTCTCTAACACTGCTCCTGTCCCGCACAGTTAAGTGACAGCCCTTGCCTTCACCCCTCCAGCACGACCCCCTCTGAACCACAGCCCCAAGTGTGGGCTCTCGAGGGTTGCTGCATCTTCACCTGCATCCACAGCCAAACCACAGCATCCAGAGGACCTACAGGAGGCACAAGCCTCCTCATCAAATTTCAGTGCTAGAGAGAGCTGGATTGCAGCTCTGTGCCGTGGGGAACAGCACCATGAGACAAAACACATAGACAAAATGTTCTTCGTGACAAGAACTTTTTGCCATTGTTCCCCTTGGCACACAAATATTTCCACTCGCTTTCTACTTTCCCCTTCTGCTCCATAACCTGATCCCCCTATAATTCCAGTTTTGATGCTTATTTTCTGTGCAGTCTGGCTTATATGCAAGTCATGACCTCCACCCTGTGGACAGACACGTAAAGACTGATGGACGAGGGGAACCTCTCTGCAGCTGGTGGGATCTGTCCAAAGCAGCCGGCGGGGAGGGAGGTGGGGGGCTGCTGCATCCCTGGCCCGCCCTGCTCTTTGAGGAAGAGAAGCGGCTGCAGGCTGGGCAGAGGCGGAAAGGTGGGGAGCCTCTGGCACAGGGTGAAGGGCAGCAGGGAGCGGCATGCATCTCTTCAAAGCATAAAGCAAATGCCCTGGGAAGAGAAATGTAGTTCAGGCTCACACCTCCAGCGTGGCATTACGCCTTTGGGCTGCTTCCCACAGGCCCCTCTCGGGATCCTACCACTGGCACCACGGCTAGAGCCTGAGCTCCTCAGGTTTGTTTGTTTAGTCGACTGGATTTTATCTCAGAGCTCAGATCTGCGTGGGTAAAAACTCACTAGCAAAGGCTTTGCAAAGGCACCAAACGGGCATGACAGGAAATGCACGGTGAACTGCAAATACCAAAAGATGCAGAGCATTGATCCAGAGAGGCAGTGAGGCTCTGACTACAACTCTGCCCCTTGTCAGCTCCTCCTCTTCAGCAGGGGCACTGTTTTGACCTCCTGGAGTAAATGTAACTTTTTGTTCATTTTTCTATCTACAAATCTCAATATATAGCAATCAATACTAACATTTCCAAAGAAGCACTAAAATGGAAAACCTAAAAGCAGTGTAAAGGTATTAACAAATATTTTCCTTCAAAGATCATTTGTCAAAAATAAGCTATAAGCTTTTAGTTCCAGAAATAATTTCAGTTCTTGAAATGCCTTGTATTTCCATGTATTGGGCCACACTATTCCTAGTTAACTTTGACCATCACAGTATACTTGGGATTAATTTGGGATGCTGTATTATAGAGTAGGACTTGTTTGACAGTAAGTACATTTTGCTCCGAATGGACTCTTGGAGTGTTTGAAATATTCATAATCCAAGTAAATCTGGTGAATTGTTTCAGCCAAGAAATGCAGGAGGGCAAAACTGTAAAAGGCTGAAACAGTTGAAATGAAAGTAAATGTTCTCTTTGGGCATTTTTGTGATAAAACTTTTAGTTTCAAAGTATCAATCACCTTTTGGTTAAAAAACAGACAGTTGAAAGTAAAAAGAATGGAAAAAATACTTTGAAAAATCTTTCAGATTTTTGAAAGTTTCATAATCTTAAAATGGAACACAACATTTCACTAATGATCAAATCAAACCTATCAAAATTTCATTATATTTTAGCCTTCTGAAAGACCTAAAAAAAATTTGTTCCTATACAACTTCAGGTTAAGTTTTTTTCCTATTTTTTCCTACTGGCCATCAAACTAGAAATGCACTGCTCATTCATCTCTGCTAAAAAGTGAATTATTTCAAAAACCCTTTTCATACAGCAGCCCTGCAAACACTAGCTGGAAGTAAATTGTTATCCTTGGTGGGATCTGCCTCTTTTTTCCCCAAAATTTCTGTAAGGAAAAATATGGCTTGTTCATTGGCAAAAAGGTACGGCAATAGAATTTGCTCTTGTTTTAGTACAATCACTGATGATCTTGTGCTGTGCAAACACAGAGGATCTATGGATAAGTCAATTCTTTCATGATGTCAGTGAAAGTTCTCCCACCAAAACTCTCCCCTTTAACCTAAGGACACCAAAAGAAGCCTGCTTTCTGCATGCTGGGATCATACACATTACTCGAGCATCAGAGGAGTCGTGAGCTGTTCTCTCTGAAAGCAAAGACAATGCTTAGCACAGCAATGCCTGTCCTGGGGGCAGGTATCTCCATAAGTCCTGGCGGTATGGACATTGAGGGGAGACCTCATCGCTCTCTACAACTACCTGAAAGGAGGCTGTAGCAAGGTGGGTGTTGGTCTCTTCTCCCAAGTAACTGGCGATAGGACGAGAGGAAATGGCCTCAAGTTGCGCCAGGGGAGGTTTAGATTGGATGTGAGGAAATATTTCTTTACTGAAAGAGTGGTTAAACATTGGAACAGGCTGCCCAGGGAAGTGGTTGAGTCACCATCCCTGGAAGTATTTAAAAGACAGGTAGATGAGGCGCTTAGAGACATGGTTTAGTAGGCATGGTGGTGTTGGGTTGACAGTTGGACTCAATGATCTTGGAGGTCTCTTCCAACCTTAATGATTCTATGATTCTATGATTCTGTATCTCCATACGTCCCCTCTGCATCCTGGACCCGGTCAGGGCTTGTAGTGGCTCTTTTGTGTGAAGAGACGTGAGCGAAGGCTGGTGCAGAGCTGGGTGACATCTCCACGTGAACCTGGGACATGCACCCAGGCCTGGTAGCTGCGAAGTGCACCTGTGTTCCCCCACCAAGACACAGCATTAGTGCCTCACCATATATTTTCCAGAAGATTGATGAGACACTAGCAAAAGCATTTATCTCCTCTCTTCTGCTTCAGATACTCTACAGGGCAAGGGACTAAAAAATGTGGATTCCCTACTTTGCTTGTAAAATGCCTTTTTTTCCTTCCATTATAGAAAGGGAGAATGGAGTCTGGGGTGCCGCTACAGCATGTAAAAACTGAAATATTGCAGCATTTAATTTTTTTTGCAAAAATGTAATGTGAAAAAATGCCTGGCAGGTCTCTCCATAGCAGCTGAGGGTTTCCCTGACATGCCACATGAGATGCTGCCTACCTGACAAACTGAACCAGAGAGGAACAAGCCATGAGGTATCTGAATGCAGTATGGTATCATATGGAGTCCATATGGGGACTTCAACTTCCCGGACATCTTCTGGAAATATAACACGGCAGAAAGGAAGCAGTCTAGGAGGTTCCTGGAGTGTGTGGAAGACAACTTCCTGACACAGCTGGTAAGTGAGCCTACCAGGGGAGGTGCCTCGCTCGACCTCCTGTTTACAAACAGAGAAGGACTGGTGGGAGATGTGGTGGTCGGAGGCCGTCTTGGGCTTAGCGACCATGAAATGGTAGAATTCTCAATTCTCGGTGAAGTAAGGAGGGG
>NW_008824356.1:12528101-12532295 GCF_000699105.1 Pygoscelis adeliae | reverse complement strand
GAGTCACCATCCCTGGAAGTATTTAAAAGACGGGTAGATGAGGCGCTTAGGGACGTGGTTTAGTGGGCATGGTGGTGTTGGGTTGACGGTTGGACTCGATGATCTTGGAGGTCTCTTCCAACCTTAATGATTCTATGATTCTATGAATTACTATTGACATGCTTGATTGAGGCAGCATTTTTAATCCAAAATATTTAATTTTGCAGCTGAAATATGTCAGTTTGAAGTCTTGGCACAATGGTAGGACACCTATTGCTCTGCCTGGTGTCTTTCTCCAGTCCCTGCACCATCCCAGGAGAATCGCGCTTCCCCTCTTCCCTGTTGGGGTACCCCAGAACTGGGCCAGCAGCCTCCATTTCCATGCCCGTGACCTGTACAGGCAGAACTGCCCCTGAGCTGCCCTCTCTTCATAACAGAGAGTACAGCCTTACAAACAGCAGACTTTTCATTTCCAATCCCTTAAAATGTTAACCAAAGGCAGAGTCCTTATAACTTCAGTGACTCCTGCAGACGCTAGAGAAAAGACTGTGCATATAGACTTGTGAGTTCATTTTTGCTGTCTTCTTGAGACAGCTGAGTGTCACATGCAAGTATTTCTCCACTGTAATTATAAGATCAGGTTTATTCACAAACTGGACCTACACATCTTTCATAGCTGCAAGTCATGTTTATCAGAAAAGGTAGCTCTTGGTATTGTCATTGTCAAATCAACCATCCAAATACACACTACAGTTGTGTAACTAAGCCTTCCTAGTTGCTTGGCTTTTCTTACAGCAAAAATGATGGGTTTAGAAGCAATTGCCATATTTTTGCTTTCCACCTACTGCAGGAGGTGGTTACCCACATGCCAGCTGAGGGGTGTCAGCTGCCCTGGGATTAGAGACTTCGGGTGAGCAGGACCAAGCTGCAAGGACACAGAATCGCCATACCGGGTCAGACCGCTGTCTTTGACAGTGAAAAGATATAAGAAAGTGTGAACAGGGAAGAAAATATGAACAGAGTTATCTTTCCCTGGGATATCCTCCCAGCTCGCAGAAATCAGCAGTTTAGAGGCTTTGAGGACATCGTGTTTAATAATTCGATCATCAATCTTGTAAAATACTTTTTCAAATCATTTATACTGTTGGTCTCCATTAAACCTGAGGCAGTAAGTTCCCCAATGTAATTATGCTTTGTGGAAAAGAAGTCTTTGTCTAACCTGCTGCCTGACAATTCATTTCAGGCTTCCCACTTTTTGCAGTTAGCTGTAGCAATCATCATTCTCCACGCACATTCTCCCTTCACCTTCCCCCTTCTGATTTTGTAGACTTCTATTATTTTCTTCTTTCTCATTTCTTCCCCAGCCTGAGGTGGTCTGTAACATTTAGTCTCTAGTTTTCAGTCTGCTAAGACATACTTCTAACCAGCCCTATTACCTTTCTTGTTTCTTTTCTACCTTAATAGAGTCTTTCAAAGATAAAGGAGCAGGACCGGAATTGTATACAGTATTTGCAATGCGAAAGTACTGTGAATTGATGCAGGGCATACTGATGTGTTGTGCTCTGCTCTCTTTTTCATAGGAATTCCTGTTTGCCTTTTTAATTGCTATTGACCACTGAACTGATATTTTCAGCAACCTATCCATAGCTCTCTTTCTCAGCAAGTGATGGCTGTCTTGGAGCTCTTCAATGTTTGGCTGTGATTACATCTATCTTTTTCCATGTGTGTTACTTTGCATTTGTCACCACTGAATTTCATCTGGTTTTTCACTTAGTTATTCAGTAATATGAGATTCTTTTACAGTTCATTACAGTCAGGTTTATAACTGACTATCCTGAATACTTCTCTGTCCTAAGGAAATGTTGTTATCTATATATTTACCTCTTTTCTTACATTGTTTATGACTGTTGAAATGTGCAGGTGTCAGCAAAGAGCCTCAGAGACCCTGTTGTCAGTGTGCTTCCATTTTGAAAACTGACTATTGATACCTAGACTTTTCTTCTATTCTTTTTCAACAGTTATTTATCAATGATGGGACTCCACTTTTTATCCCATTAGAGTTTTATTTCTTTAGAGGTTTTGACAAGGACGTTTGTGAAAAGGCTTTTTGAATGTCCAGGTACACTGTTATTTTTGTGCGACGTAACTTCCCTCTGCAAAAGCTGTATCACCTTTTTGAACATCCCGACTAATTATATTCTTGTCTGCCCCTATGGAAGACAGACTTACTGGCTTATGGTTTCCAGGAACATTTTTGTGACCTTTTCTACAAATTGTTGTTACATTTGCTATCATTTCTTCTCCCTGCACCAAAACTGATTTTAGGCTATAAACCACACTTAGTTAAGCAGCAGTTTCATGTTTGAGTTCTTTTAGGAGTCCTGCATGAAAAACTTCAGTCTAGCAGTTTGAAAGAGATTACTCAAATAGGAGAAGTAGAGGAGAAACCAACAGTCAAATATATAGAAGGGAAATGACTTAGTGAGCAATTAGAGAATCAGTCTGATCCACGCAGCGTAAGAGTGAAAGAGCAAGAAGTTAAATTGGCAGACTGGGAAGCAAATACAGAATGAAATCATATAAAAGAGGAAATAAAAGCAGTGGCTGACACTTGGAGATTATTTGAAAACACAAGATTGCTTCTTATGGTGAAGAAATAAAAACAGGAAACAACTGCAGGAAAAAAATGCTAGTGATAATTTTTTATGGTATGAGAGAATGCTGATGAAATTTAGTGAACTTTATCTTACAAGTTGGGCGTCATTTCTTGAAAAAGAGTTATTTCAAGCAGAAATCAAGATTATAGTTAATCAAGTGGGAATCAGATCATTTTGAGTTCAGAAAATTGAATGTTTTTAAGGTACTGAAAAGTGTTTCAGTTGATTTGTTAGATATGTCTGCAGATATGGCACTATATTATCACCATTGATAGATATGCATGACAAACCCTAACTTTACCAGCCCAGCAATGAAGAAGGCCTCCTTAGTAAAAAGTTCAGATTTCTATTCTGAAATCAGTGTGATGCTGATTTGCCTGTGTCCCACGATCCATTGATTACTATAACCTGGTATTATCTTTCCTAATATTCAGTTCAACTGAGCAACTACATCCCTTGTAGTTTCAATTTTCCTTCAAGTATTGTGGGGTTTTTGCCACATGCTGCTTAAGCAGGGAGTCAGATTTGTTTGCTGAATATTCATACTAATTCTGAATTTCTCTGTAGCAGAGCTACATTTTCAGAAGTCGGAAGGAATTTAAACTCCAAGTAGAGTCAGTAAAAGTTTTCTAAAGCACTGCACACCTCCTATGCAAAACAATTTTGTCTTGGCAGCAAAACTTCTCTCTCGGAGATTGTTATTGCAAAGTGCTCTAAAATCCACCTGTATGTTCAGGTTATATTGTATGCATATTCCAAAAGGATATAGGTTACTTATACAAAAGAACAATTACAAAGTGTAAACACATCGATAGTATGATATAATCATGCTTCATGATTTCCTGAAGGAAGTATTGAGTAAAACCAAAGAAAAGCAAGCAGCTGTAATTCTTAGCAATAGTCAGTTTGATAAGAAGGACTGAGGTCCAACAGGAAGTTCTCCTAAAGCAGAATCCTCCGATAGAAGGTAAATATTGACTAAAATTGTCACTAACATTAAGCAAATATTGATCTCAATCTAACATTAACATGTTTACATTGAAATCTAACAAGAGGAAACAGGCAACAACTTTCCATAATTAATCAACTCTACAACTTTCTACAATTAATCAACTCTACAAAAAAAATCTAGTTTCTCTATTTTCTTTCCTCAATACTCTGATTTATCAGCCTCTGAAAATCTAGGAAAGCTGAATTAAAACAAGCACCAGCCTGCAAAAGCCAGACCCCCAAGACGAGGCTGTGCAGCCGTCCCACCCAGCTGTTCTCACTTTGTCGGGGTCCCCCCGCCCCGTCACATCCCGTTCCCCAAACACAGCCAAGGGGGCACGGCCCGGGGGACTCATGCCACCCACGTCCTGGCATGTCCTTGGGAGGCCAAAGGGCACAACACACAGCCTCAGGGAATCCAGCTGCCTACTCCAGGCCAATATTAGGTCATTTCATCTTTCCTGTTGTAAACTACTCCAGTGCAATTGCTCTAAGCATTTCTCCTGGATCATTACCCACACTCATCTCCCTCTGCCTGGTGGTACATGGTTCAGCATGTGTTTTAATT
>NW_008824356.1:12517916-12528058 GCF_000699105.1 Pygoscelis adeliae | reverse complement strand
TGTCCTGACGTTCACAGGTTACATTAATTAAACCTTCAGTTTTCATTTCCTGGTATGCTTGAGGCTGTGAAAGAGTGCGAGAAACAGTTCATCAATCCTAAACCTCCATGAATGAAGCCTGGAGCACTGAATATAAGGTGTGTGTAGGAAGACTAGGACCAGACATACAGATTTTACAGTTAATTTTGAATCATGAGATTGGGTCTTTCTATTGTTCTGCAAAATATGTCTCTTTTCTGAGAGGTTTCATTTCCTTTCTGAATGTGTGCAGTTCACTGCTCCTGACTTTCCCACAATGAGGAAGTGGGTAGAAAGAGGGGGTAACACTACAGCAACAACAATGAATCATTGTGATGCTAGAAATATAAATATAATCATGAAACAGCTTTCCAGTTTAGGCTACGATCAGAGCTCTTTGTCTGTGATGTTGTGGCTATATTCCTAATGCATTTTCTATTTATTTGATTAACTCTTTTCCTTGTTTTTCTCTATCAGTTCTACTTTGGTCATGACTCACTGGGGAAATGATGAATTTCACCAGTAGAACAGTCACTGGAAAACGACTGAGCATCGTGACAGGTGTGAACCAAGCTAAGTAGGACCAAGACTTTAAACTGCAGTGAAAAGATCATCAAGAAAATAGTAATTAGGAAAGAGAAGCATAGAAAGTCTTAGATACCTGCAAAGATGCTGACCCTCCTTCCCTCAGACACATTCTGTACTGAACTATCTACGTGAGGACATTTTGTGCTTCTGAAAGAGAGGCAGAAGAAACAACTCTAAGAGAAGCTGTACTTCAAAGACTTTATTGAGAAAATGTCCTGTACTGCGCACTATTCCTACAGTGTGCAGACACTAATAATTTGGCAAAATTCACTTCTGCCATGATAGCCTATTCTGGTGCTGTCAGAGCAGAGTAAGTAGTCCTAGGAAAACTCTAGTTCTGCTGGAGTAATTGTCACCCATAGAACTCTTGTAGGAAGAGCTAAAGCACTCTCAGATTATGTCACATTGCTCCCCTTATGACACTGCTACGTCAGCAAGCTTGTAACAGAGTCCTGTTCTAGAAAGGAAGGAGGACGTGAAGTCCTTCCCAGGAAGAGAAAAAAAAGACACATTTCTGTGAAGACTTTGACTGTGTGAGGGGAGATGTCCACGGGAGCAGGCACGGTGCTGTCACAGCTACCTGACAGCAGTAAACTTGGACTTGGGTCCAATTTCTGATACAAAAAAAAAATGTCTAGTGGACATTTTGCTAAGTGTATGCAGAAAATCACACACACACACACGCACACACACGCCTCTGTGATTTCCCATCAGTGGAAGCTCAGCATCTGAACTGTGTGGCTGTCTGGTGAGACATACGTTCCTACATGTTGTCAGAACCATTCATTTCAACATCTTGACCCTCTTTCTGACTACAAGGGGGGAATGAGCTAGCTGTGTCCTGAAACTCTCCGTTACCGCAACAATTACTTGACAAAATAATATTTTACCGGGGACAGCCTGGTGTGTGGTAGCATTTATTTCATTGGCAATGCTATTTTCTCGTGCCGATGGCTACATGGTGGAGAAGGGCTCAGCCTGCCCAGCAAGGCAGGGGATGTATGGCTATAACAGCGCTCCTTTGTGCTATATGCTCTTCTGTTTCCAGATCTGCCTGCCCGAGCGAGCTCTGCGCCTCCCCAGCACTCTGTGGAGCTGTAAAAGCTGGAAATGTCTCCAGGGCTATTAGAGCTGAGTCATACCCACAGATACACCACTACGCAGAGTGACTGGCTGCTTGGTGACCTGGGACCCTGCCCTGAGTGCCATTGCTGCTGCTTCCTTCAGCACCAGTCTGCACCCGCAGTGTCATGCTCAGGCAGGCTGAGAGAGATGTAACCTTCTGCAGAGCTCATAGCAGGGTTAAGTCCATTCCTAAAGGGCAATATTGATGTTGAAACTAATGATATAAGATGTTTTGATGAAACAATAAATATAGTTACCCAAGTACAATCTACACTTTCTCATATATATTGAGATTTTTTTCCCCTCTCTAACTTGTCTGGAGAGTTCTCAAACCTGGCAGACAGCACTGTTCGCTGTTTCACTGAGGCTGAAGGACAGGAGGGAGATGCTGCTGCGAGGACTGCACGAGTCCCGTGCTCAGTCTGTGCCACTGCGAGGATATAAAAGACTTGTGTGAAAGATTGTGCGCAACATTTCTTTGCCTCTGAGAAAAGCCTTCTGAGAACCCAATCTTGTAACACAGATGTAGGTTAGCATCACGCCAAGTGTGTGAACGAGACTTCGAGGGTAGAAAAGCAAAATCTTGGGGCTTTCATGGATTTGTTTTTGGAAAGCATAAGAAAAGCTGGGTTTGTGTTAGTGTATGTAAGGCAATGTCTGTATTTAACACAGCGAGGTTCAGCTCGCAGTGAGTCACTGTTAAAACCAGCCTGGAAAGCTGTGTACCTGTTAAGGCCCTTCTCTCATTTCACATAAATAAGCTGCATGTTCTGCCTTGAACAGAAACCTAGTTTAAGCAAAGCTTCCAATGTTAAGAAATCTAAAAGACATAGGTAAAAAAAATGCTAAAGGGACAACATTGGATGAAAAATATAATAAAAATTCATTTTTAATAGACAACATCTTTATGGGTGTGTTGATACCTCTGTTATAATGTCTGTGTAGCCCTTAAATAATATATGACTCTTTGGGGGAGAGAGAGCCTCTGTAATTTTTATTATTGTAAGTTTTTCATGTAAGATAATTTATGGAAACCTTCCCATTCTGCTTTATATAATTAAGGTTATATTTTACTTAAGGTTCATTTCAGGTCTTGTGTAAGAAATGTAGAGAGTCTTGTTACAGCTCCTGTGCTATCATAAATTCCATGTATAAATATTTTACACCTACCTCCTGGTTTCCCTTTATAATTTTTAAGTAGTTTTGGAAGCCTGAGGTGCTATGCCCAGTGCCTTTCCATCATCCCTAGATAGATTTGTAAGCCTATACACCTTTTGTGTTACTATAGGGGTAGAACAGGCCTCAGTTTTGAAAGTACCTTACTATTATTTTCAAACTTTTTTGTGACTTATTGAACAGTCATTTAAAGGTTTGTGTAGTTTTTATTTAGTCTTCAAACATAATATTTATCGAATTAAAGAATCTAAATTTTATTAACACATTTGTATTTAATATTTAATTAATATTAATTTTAATATGGCATATGAAAGGGTACTCGAGCCCTACATATGGGTGCAACACCACATCTGGTCCAGCCTGAACACCCATCAAAGCCAGCCATCAATAGTTTGGCAGCCTCTAAAAGGCAGAATAATATCACTAACTCTGCTGGGGCTGCAGGAGCGTTCGAGTGCTCGATTACATCTATACTAATACTTCCCAGCCCCTGGGAAGGCAGTGAGGGTTCAGTCCCTGCAGCCGTTTGCAAATGCGCTGCAGACACCAGCTTCCACCTCTCTCCTCCATAGAAACGTCCGGCCCTGATGGTGACACCAAGCCCAGCTTCGGCGGGGCTCAGAGCCCTCTTTGGGTGCAAACCTGCACGTGCGCGGCCCCAAGACAAGCTGAAAACCTGCGCTGAAATGTGCTTAGCAGCCGACACCTTGGTATGGGTACCGTGATAATGACGAGCGTTAGTTCTGTGAACAAGTAGCATCAACTGCAATTCCGTGAGTGAAGGTGTTAGTGCTCCCGTCCCCCCGTCCCAGGCCTCTGGCAGAGGCTGCAGCCCTAAGGCCGCTGTCTGAGTCTATTGGGAACCAGCTTTTTGCTATTTCTTTTTGGAGAAATGAAAGCCCTACATTTTACAATAAAAAAACCCAAAGTTCTATTTGATGCCTCGATAAAAGAAGGACGCAAAAGCAGCAGTGTTTCTCTTGTCCAAAGTAAATAAATTAAAAATAATTAGATTGCTATGTGCTGGAGGGATGCCCAGCCTGTGCCTTGAGGGGAGGGTGCGCCTGTTCGTCCGGCCTGACTGCACCAAAACCAGGGGACTCATCTGATCCTGCCACTAACCCAACGCGTCGCCTAAGTCCTCTCCCCCGGGGTGGACGCTAACGCGCCGCACAGAGATTGGCAAAACTGCAAAACAGAAAAGTGTTAGACCCCCCCAGTGGGTCGGCAGATTATTTAACACTAACTGGTTTTCCTTAAAATTGTTACAGCTGCAATATCCTAAACTCCAATGTATACACAAATTTATTGAAGGAATAATAAGGAAATATGGTAGAATGAACTGATCCTTTCCATAGTTAAAAAATGCCATGGCTGAGGAGGCAGCTTATATAATACAGTAAAAAATAGCAGTATCACCAGTTCCATTCCTGTTAAAAAACACCATAAAAATAAAAATAAATCAAAATTTTAATCACCACAGAAATATTTCAAATTTGAAAGTCAAAGGCATATGCTTTTGGATTTAAGGTCATTGAGAAATGCAGTAACGGTCTGATTTGTGATGTATGTTTGATTATCATTTAGCACCAAAAGAAGTCCCTGTAAGGACATATTTATAGGAAAAAATGCTTTAAAATATTGGCCTTCTCTTACTGATCCCAGAAGAGTATGTTCAGAATATACTGTACACACTGCATATATGAAGTGTCTGTGATGTGTTGAAGAATCAAAACCAGACCTAAAGATCTTGAAGTGTGACTGAAACAGGGATTAAAAAATATTTCTTTGTCTTAGTTCCTTACAGCAGAAGGAACTTAAGAGAACATGAATGGATTCATATATATGCAAAGCTGAAAAATACATACATCTGGGTCAGATAAGCATGTGTATATATGATGAATACATATGTATGTATATTAACCTTTTCTTCTGTTGAATAGTCTGCCTTACTAACAACAACCAGTAGCTTCAAGCCATAATTCATCTTGGCAGGATAATACTGCATATGAATCGTGAATGTCATTAACACTGTTTCAAGGGTTTGTTTTCAGTCATTCAGTTTGTGTAAACATCGTAACTTCAGCTATTAAGGAATAAGAACATAATGTTGTGTACTAATTAAGCTATAGGCTCATCTACACTAAAATTTTACTTTTAAATAGTACAAATCTGCCCGTATTTTAAGAGTTTTCAAAGGTTAGTTTAAATTTGCTTCTTGTGAATTTTATTCTTGGCATGGATACATAAGATATCTTATTTTTCTTGGAGGAAAAAAGTGTTTCTGTGTCTGCTGGAGGGCATTTTTCATGTAATACTGTAGGAAAGGTACATATGTCTGTAGTTTCTGTGATTTGCTTTTCCAGTCCAAGATGTATTACTACAGCTTTCCTCTGGAGTAAAGCTTTAGTATTTCTTCTCATTTAGGGTTAAAACTATGGGAATTAAGGCAGGTTTTTTTGTTTCCCCCAGGCAAAAAAAACAAGTGAGAAAATGTGGTGTCTGTTTGTATCCTCTTGGTAACATGAGCCTGGGGAAATGCTGTTAGTGGCATTTTAGTGAAGGGGATTTTGTAAAATTAAAGCTCTTCCCTGGCTTTAAATACCAACACAATCAGAGCAATTTTATGCAACAGTGTCACTTGCGGTTCAACTACAGCAGAAAGACCTCGGCTGTGAGTGTTAAGCTCGAAAAAGTAAAGAGAAGAAAAAAATTTCCAGCATTATGGGCTGGAAGGAAGCTAGACACAGATAAGGAAAGCTAATTTTTGGTAACGTGAAGAAATAGTATATGTGCATGTGTGTTTGTGTGTGATTACATTTTCCTGACCAATTTCAAGCCTTATCTTGATGGCAGAGAGGAAGGTTGGGAGCCATCGCTACCAGAACCACCGAGGGCCTCAGCATTACTACCTCCAAGGAACAGAAAACGTCATCCAGAAAATTAGGTTATCCTGATGCTTGGATACATCAAACTGAAGGACAGATCAAAGGAGCATAGCATAAAAGACAGAGCAAGCACTGTTTTAGTTCCTCAGAGACTGACAGACAGGCCCAAAAAGCTAAGAAAAAAGACAAAAAATTGCCAGTTCCCAAGCAAGTGCTGCAGGGACTGCAAATGCAAAGCAAGGACCATGAGCTCACACCATATAGAAAAGGCTGTTGGTATGGTATGCAGTAAGATTTTTGAAATATTCTGTATAAAAGAGGAAGCAGATATTAATATTGTGATTAAAATTACAAAAACTGGTAGACAACGCTGACGGCAAATGTTATCAGAGATTTCAGTGAATATTTATCACTGGAGAACTGGTGACAGAGAACTGACAATTCTGTGAGCGCTTGCAATGAGCATATGATGATGAATTTGAACACCTGTTTTATCAACTTTGAATTTCTTATCCATTAATCTGTGTCTCAAAAGCTAGGCATTATGGAGGGGGCAAAGGCTATTTCTCACCCTTTTTGACATTTTGAAAGCAAAAACTTATGCTGGGAGGGCAGATAGATGGACACTTGGGAATAAAACCTGAGTTTGTGAAGTAATCATAGAACCACAGAATGGTTTGGGTATGAAGGGACCTTTAAAGATCATCTTGTCCAATCCCCCTGCCATGGGCAGGGACATTTTTCACTAGATCAGGTTGCTCAACCTGAATAATGTCAGGCTACTCCAAAGAATACATCACCTACAAAAGAAGCGTTATTGCCACCAGGTGCAAAAATGTCAAGACAAACTTAGGACACCATAGAGAAGAAAAAAAAAATCGAAGAAATGTGACAGCAATAGAGAGCACAGTGAATTTCAGCTTGGAGAAAAGAGTAAGTCATTGCTGAAATAGTGTGCTGGCTTCTATCTGCACAATGACAAGGCATATAGTTTTGTTTTCGAAATGTCTGGCTTTTTCGAAAGGCAAGGACTTGCTAAGTCCCTGGTTCATGGATGTCCTAAATATAATGTACATGTCCCTTCCTGTGAAGCTAGAGACGTTCTCTTAGTGACAGGTCTAGTGGCATATGTCTGTAAGACAAGCCTAAGTCCAATGATCCAGCCTACTCATATGATTTTACAGGTCCAAACATTTATGTGAAAAAGGACCTATATGTAAAATAGGACAGGGAGGTTCATACCGCACTACTCCAAGTCCTCCATAGCAACTTTGGCTTGCTGTCAAAGTATTGTGCCATTGCAAATGTTAAAAAAACCCTCAACACAATACCTACTGCAAGGACTGATTCTCTTCTTACCTATCTGGATGATGACCAATCCTGCTGTCTGTGCATCAGGCATACTCAAAATCTCAGCATCAGATCAGTGGTCTTGCATCACCCACGCAAACAATTAAAAAAGAACAAGACAAACATGTGGAGGAGGGTAGAACTGAATGAGATTATAACAAGATGATAAAGAGTGGTCAAAAGCTACAAAGCTGGGCATTTTCTGACATAACCGGCCAAGTGGTGTACTAAGGACATCCCAAAATCCAAGGATGGCTGAGGTTGGAAGGGGCCTCTGGAGACCGCCAGTCCAACCCCCCCTGCAGAGCAGGGCCTCCCATGTGCAGCAGGTGTCCAGTCGGATGTGAATTCATCTAGAGGATAAAAGGGATGCCAGGCTTCCCAGTCAGATATTTATAGATTTGTGGAAATAAAATCATACTTTAATGATGTCTAGAAAAAGAGATGTTCATTTATGCAAAGATAAAACTGAAGTGAATCCTTTCAGAAGTAAAATTGCAAACCTGCTTCTGAAATACTTTTGATTAAAGGTTAAACACCTAATAGTAGCCTTTGAGAGACCCAGAGAAACTCTTTATTTGCTTTCTCTCTGCTTCATGAGGTTTCTCTGCAAGTTTGTTAACTGAATTAACAGATTTTTTATGTGAGCAAACACTGCACTGCTGTTGGAAACGTAAGCCATTTCAGAGGGGCTCTCACCTCTGCCCGCAGGTATCTGCAGCTACCTGGCCCAACAGAGGAGAGTCCTACCAGCGCTCAATATTTGTGAGCCTCCAGAAGAAGTGAGCTCTTCCCTGAGCAATTACTTGAAGACAATCACTGAGTTGAAATTGTAAGGCTGAAAAATACAGGAGTAAAAACTCTGGGGGGAAATGCCTGTCTGAACTTTAAAGAGGTTACATGGACTTTGGAGTGCAACACACGAATTCATTTTCTGAAAGTCTGAAAGATCTAACCTAGGGCTATGTCCGGGCCTCTGCACTAAGGAACAGACACTTAAGAAAGGCCCATCATTTCAAACAGGTGTTAAATGAAGGAAAGACATTTTAAAAAGCACAAAGAGAAATTTATCACAAGAATCATCCTAGAGATTTCAGATTATTTTAGAAGATAGCTTTTCCCAGGCTTTCAGGAACTGTTAAGCCTGGAAGCAGAGAGGTTTGGCTGTTGGCAGCCTGTGTACGACACCCTGCTTTGTAAATACCTTTTTCACAGATGTGTCGTGGTTTACTTGATACTGTTAATGCTGATCAGTTAAATAACTATGTTTAATGAAAATTATTTTTCACATTCTGCGTATGAAAATGGTGAAGCTGAGAAAGCTTTTACTACGTACGTTTATCCCAGGAACTGAAGTATCACCTATATAGTTCATAATGTATTCTGCCAGGGGAAGAAGAAATGCACGAATAACTCCAAATACAATATACTTGGTTCATTTTCAAACCCTTGAAAAAATGACAAAGTCAAGTCCTGGCGCTCTCCAGAAGTCTTGAAGATGTCACCTGTACTAGTAATAGGTTTAAATGCTTCCAACCTCATCATTCACAGTGCTTATTCCCCAGCTGACCAGCACGTTTTACTTTGGAAAAGAAGCACAGAATTAAATAATATTTAATTGATTGTGAGTGACCAGTGCTGTGGCTAACTGTGAAAACAAATCTGAAAGTTTTGAGTCCATTTATCAAGTCCTTTCTGCACTAAAAGGACTCTGTGCAGTCTTTTCTCTCTCTAGAATGGCTTCCTGGGAGCCATGTCCAAAGCAGTTTGCCATACATGAAAAGGAAATAGTACTTCGATACAGCATATAATGCACATGCTGAAAAATAGGTGCAAAAGCCTGTGTCACAAAGGAAACTCTTTTAAAATAAAAAGCCTGTCAGTGAAGTAGTTGAAGAAAGGGACTTTATCAGACTTCCATTAGAGGCTCATTTTCTTCTGAAAACAAGGCTTGTGAACTACATTGGAAATACTATTTTTTTTTCACCCAGCCAGGAGCTGAAGAAATTAATGGTTTCAAAGTCACAGCAACTTTCTTAACAGGTAGAGAAAGAAGTGACATTCTGCAAAGGACAGTTTTAAATGAACAGGAAAAGATCAAACTTTTACGTTGTTGTGTTTTAAAAAAATTCTCAACATCTATGATGCAGAATGATATAGACAGAGAAAAATTAGCCCCGTTTCAACAGAATAGGGAGGCTGTAACTGCCAAACTCCCACAAGTGCAAAATAAGGAAAAAAAAAACCCAAAACACACCAGGCTGTTGTTAGGAGTATAGTACGATTTGAATATGTACTAACATTAAAATGCTGAACGACCAAGTTAGCTGGTCCAGTACAAAAATATTTTGTGAAATAACAAAAGGGAGCTGTAGACCAAAAACTGGTTAGTAATTATTCCAATGTACTCAGCTTCATTGAGGCTATTAGAGCTCCTGGGGTGCTGATACTTCAATGAAAACTATGGCTGAACTAGCGATGCCATATTTTGCTCTGTGCTGAGTGTTGCTGCCTTCCAGGAACTCTGGGAACACCTGAAAATCTGTGTCACACACACTGGATTTGACCAAAAAACACCACTGTCCCTTCCTCTCTGGCCTCCTAGAAGTGAAAATTGGCTAAAATACTTTTTGCTCAGTGTGTCATTTTTTTTATTTTTTAAAGATGTGATTTTAAAGTTTGACTTTGAATAAAATTTTGCTTTAAAAGATGTTACAATGAATGTTCTCTTAGAAGCGGTTAAAGCAAAACTAACAACAAAATAAAACCAGCCACCAGCTGTCTTGCAGTCCCAAGAGCGATGTTTTACTTAGAAACATGACAATGACGTTCTTTACCAGATGCATGTCTGGGCTTGCTAAAACATGTTTTTAGCTAATCTTGACACGTTTATGGCTTTATGATTTATCTTTTACAAAATGCACCACTGAAAGTCCTCTTTAACAGAAGCACTGGAATAACAAGCTTTAAGTATATTCAAAATATAAATCCTTCCTG
>NW_008824356.1:12513010-12517740 GCF_000699105.1 Pygoscelis adeliae | reverse complement strand
GTCCTGATGAGTAAACAGCAAACGAAACCCCATCCATCTCTGTGAATGTGCATTGACGGATGAGTCCAAGGACATTAAAGACACCCTGCCACCCCAAAGAAATTTTCTTTTGTGTAAGATCTGTTAATCGCCCATGTAACAGCGATGGTGAGGTGTCATCAGACAGAATATCTGAATACATACATTGGCTAGCAATGGCAGCTGTTTCATATGCATGTTATAGCTGATTCATGTTCTGTTCCTTCTATCTTCTGACCTCATATTGTGGTTTTGAATACCAGGATCTTTTCAGCATCCACTTACAAGCCTCACAACTGACAGCACAATGTTTAAAGCTGAAGATGTTTCAGCAGACTTTCTACTCAAGACACAACTTTCAAAAAACCTGACACCTAGCTTAGAGAACTACCTCAAGAATTGTACTGCCAGTAACTGGTCCAGCTGCTTGAACATCTGCATGTCGTTACCGTAAAACCCATGCAGTATTTATTAGTGAGGAAGGCCTAGCAAGACCTTCACCTCCTTCCCAAATCCTGGTGTGGGTGCAGCCTGCAGTTTACTATGTTTGGTTAGATCTTCACTAACTGAGCAGGTGAGCTTATTGAAAGTCATATTAATTTCTACTGCCATGTCATTTAGTAAACGTGTCTTGAAAAGACCTGGTTGTTGCTCAGGTAACTTGGAAACTGTATTTTTTCACTCTGGCAATGAGTTTTACTTATTTCTTAAATCCTGTTTCCTATTGTCCACTTCTGCTGTTTTGTGTCACCAGATATATTTATAAAATAAACCAACAGAAAATTGTTAGGTGAAGTACTGATGCTGAAGTTAAGCATCAGTCTTTGCATGAGCAGTAGAGGCCACAGAAAATTTCAGAAAAGGAATGGCAATATCCTGTTTAAAACCATGTAATTTGTGCAATTCCCAGGAATAAAAATGTCAAACAGGATTCCTGATCAGCCTCTGTAATGCCAGGAGGGAAATTATCTGCTCGTACTTGATGCTGGTCTGCCAGACAACAGACTGGAGCACAACCAGTTTGGAACTGGCATACCCTTTAGAGTCACAGCGCAAAACCACATGGGTGCTAAAGGGTTTTCTTTTAGCCAGGAAGTTCCCTCTTTGGCCCAGGCATCCTCTTAGACTTTCCGTAATGGCAGGTATGACAGCTTAAAGAATTCAGAAAAACCGGGCTGTCAGCATCCTCTCAGCCCAGATCCTTCATGTTGGTCAAAAAAGACTGGGCGAAGTGATGCACTATATCCTTGGCTATTTTGGAGATGCCGGGTTTTACATGGTTGCCACTCTCATAAGAGCTATAATGCTGAAAGGAGGCATTGAATATTCCCACCAAACACACTGGTTCCAGGCAGCATGGGTGGAGGACGTGCCCAGCCTCTTACTTTGCAAGAGGTCTCCATTTTTAGGATCTGGAGTCTTTGGGTTTTAAAATCCTAGTGCACTGCAGTAACTTTGCTAAAGCAAACGGAGATGCGTCTGCTCTGCTCTCTTCTGAATGATGATCGTGAAAGGGTTGTGTTTATTTACAGATGCAATGCAGTTTGCCATAAGAGTTTGCATGCAGTCTGGTAATGTATTTACTATTTATTCTTTAGATGGGGAGGCAATGCAGTAGGATATATAAAAAAAAGCCTCTATAAGTGGTTGTTACTTGATTATGTACAGAAACAACCAGTTTAAGTCTGTATTTGTTTTTACTGAAGACATTGGATAATCCCAATGAATAAAATCAATGGATAATACTAAACTATTAGCTAATAATCCACTGTATAAGAAGCGTCACAGGATTGAAGTCTAACCTTATGATCTCTGGGTTTTCTTTCACATATACAATAATGCAGAGTTGAAAGGCTTTCCCACAACTGTTATATCTATTGGATTATCCAAAGTAATTAATTAAGAAGCACTTTAAATGGCCTTTCCTTCTCAGCTGGAACATTTTAATCCCTGTCTTTTTTGGGGCTAATTCTTCAGTCAGAAACAAGAACTGTTTTATAATCATTTTACCTGTATTTAGGTCTCAATCTCTTGCTTAAGATATCATTCATGATGAACAGTTCAGCCGTAAACTTCTGTTCACAACCCTTTCAAAGACGCCTTTGATTATAGGAAGAAGCCTCAAATTATCTGCCTGTGAAAATGGGTTACAAACAGGACAAACTGTCCTCATAGACCCTTTCTATGCTCTCAGAAAATCTATAGGGAAATGTCAGCACATATGTGACAGGCGTTTGACAAATTTGGTGTTAAAAATCTTCAAACTCCAACAAAATGCTTCTTAGCAAATGCTGCTGTGGATTAGAAAATGCTTCCACATCCTAGATGTTAAGCTTCGTTTTGTTTCTGTGATTGATGAAGCAAAAGCTTTTAACAAATTGCTTCACAAGTTATTACAGATGTCCCGTCTCTGTTTAAAATTTTTGGTATATGTGTCTCCTTCTTAAAAGGCTTTGAAGAACTTGGGCTCTTCAGCAACTCTTTTGTCTTTCAGACCGAAGGACTGAGCTACTTAGAGAAAACGTCTAAAATTTCACTCAGAATTTCAAACTGTGTTTGGTGACCTGCCACCATAGCTGCCTATCACTGAACCTCCTTGTCTGAAACACTTTCCTTTTTAAGTGTGTTTGTGCTGGTGGTTACAGTGGAAGCCTCCTGGTTTGGAAACCGAGTTGTTATCTGCCTACTGTTTTAGTAAATGCTTTGTGGCTGCTTGTAAAAAACAACGTTCGCTACTTCAAAATTCCCACTTCATCTGAGGAATGATACATTATTTTAAAAAATGCTTTCTGTATAAATGTATCTGGATCTGAAATATTGTTGACTAGTGAAGACATATTGGTTACATAAATATAAAAATATTAAATAATACAAACAAAAATTATTTAATGAGGTGATAACATATAGTGTTTTACAGCTGTTTGATAAAAGCAACTCCCTTCCAAACTATGGTAATATGGTGTTTGAGACTATTTTCATATCATTTATTTCATTCTCTGAGTGTCCTTTTAAACACCCCTGTCAGGCATGACGGGCGATGGAGGGTGAACAATATATTGACTTCTGCAGGACTGCCAGTGTGTAGTTTCTGAAAGGCTTTAAAAGTCATCATCCAGCTATTGAGAATGAAGAGAAGAAACAATAATAAATCACAGCTTCTGCTTTTCTTGTAGTTGATCAGTTGCTCTCCCGGCTGCCTGCTGCCTTTCACTTTTAGCCCCTTTTGCTGTTTGTTATCTATTTGCTCGTGCAAATTTGTTCCTTGGTTCAAACCATTATATGGATTCACTGAAACACTTCTCCAGCAAGAGTTCAGAACAAGAGTGGTCCTTCCCCTTGCCATCTGGGTAGCTGTCATTGATCGATGGAGGTAAAGTGATGAATTGTTTATAGGAGCTGCTTTCTAGACATTCACGTTTCCACATTAAATTCCACCTCCCGGGGAGGATAATTTGTCCTTCTGTTTGAAAACTGCTACTTTTGAGTACAGCCCCAGCCTGAGCAAACCATTACTGCCTTCTCTTCCAAGTGGCCACACAAGGAAGGGAAAGTTTGCCAACTGCAAAATGTTTATGTTCTTTTCCACAACTTACAAAAATGCATTTCCTCATCTCTTGTAGACCAGACCTAATCCTTATTCCTACCTAAAAGACTGTATAAAGACAGAACAACACACTTGGCATTCCTACCTCGTTTCTTATCACTGCGCATAATGTCTCACACCCAAAGAGTTCTTATATTCTAGATAAAGAACATAATGTGATAGGTACATGCTTCCCAGATTTAATTTAATGGAAACGTCAATGTCATGGGAAAGATAAGTGAATTGAATAGGAAGACAGAGCATGGGTCAATACGACTATATGCATGTGCAAATCCCTCCCCAAAAACTTACTGGCAGTAAGAGAAGCAGCTAGTTAAATCTTTCAATTCAACAAGAAGCTTTGGCATTAGCAAATACTTGCTCTGTGTTAATCTGAACACCAAGGAGAATTCTGAATTATTAGTAGTTTCTTTCACATTTGCAGCCCCTGCCTTATTAAAGCACTTCCATATAAATTGTCCTTGCCATCTCCTTCCCATCCTTGCAAGAAACACCATTCCATTTCAGTAGGATGAAAGTCAGAGGAAGTTAATCAAATTGCATCTAATCAGTTGAGGCTGAAAATATGTTTTTTAAAATCATGTTAAATGCTTGAATTTAGTTGCTCATTACTTTTATTTCCAGTAGGCAGGAAGATACAGTTCACCAAGCACTAATGATACAGTAGTTTTAGCCAGATTTCTGTACCCTTTGTACATGACGGTGTATCAGAGAAATTCACTGGGCAATCAAATTTTGGCCTTGATGCAAACCATATTCTACAAATTAGACATAAATCTATTAAGATAAATGGAATTATATTGGTTTTGCAGCAATAAGAGTGAGGTAAAATTTGATCCACAGCTATGGGATTCATTGGGAGCTACCTATTTATAATAAAAATATCTTAGTAGATAGAAGCATATATGCTAAAAATAGAATGGTTACTTTTGCCAGCATTTTATCTTGTCTAGAAATTGGGGTTTTGCCTGCTGCTGTTGATGAGAAATTCCTGGAAATTGCTACTCACATCTTAGGAAGTGAAGTTCTGCCATTAAGTTTTGTGATGAGAGCAGATATATCACAGAAACAAACTATGGAAAGCAAAGAAATAGCATAGACCGAGAAC
>NW_008824356.1:12510181-12512975 GCF_000699105.1 Pygoscelis adeliae | reverse complement strand
AGGTTTGTACAACCTTGCCCAAGATCATTCAACTTCTTAAAACCTGACAGCTGATTCTGAGGAATGAATGAATAAGCTACCTGACATCTGATGGATTACACATTTGAGGACTCTGTGTAAAGCAAGGTAAGTAAGTTCAAAGATAAGTTTGCAATTGTATGAAATTGTCTGTCTCGATATGTAGCAACTCAGTTTAGGGCTGACACATACCAACCTCCTCTCTGGAGTAAATAAAGAAACAGAATAAAGCAAAGAAGAACTTGACTTCAATAACCAAATTCTGGGTAGCTGATGAAGATGCCAAGAAGGGTCTAAAGCCAGAAAATAATCAGTTTAATTCCTTTCCTTCTCAGGGAAGGAAAAATGTGTGATGGTAGGTCCTGCAAAGAAACAAACAGAACTGTTTTAAAGAGAAAAAGAGAGCCAAAGGCTGTCAGCAGAAGAAAGGACTTCAAGACCCCAGAGAATGGGACTTTCTGGGGAGCAGAAGGAGCCATGTTTCTCTAGAGGAGAAGCTGTGATAGCTATGAAGAAGGAAGTCTAAATTAAAAGATGGGGGTTACTGGAAAGATAGTGGTCCAGTCCATCTTAGTAAACAGGCATTTCAGCTCAGTTTGAATATTTCTTCTGCTTTTCAGAGAAAGTCGTGGTTGATTTTGAACACTTGAAGAATTTGTGTGGGATGTGCTTCAACGTGTGGTCCTCGAGAGGTAAACCACATGTCAGAGCTCCCTGGGGCTGGTGCTCTGGTGGTGCTTACGCTGACAGGGTGTCTTATGGGATCAGTATCAGTCCTGGAAGCCATGACAGCCAAACAGTGAGAGCCACAAAATGAAAAAAATCAGTCTTTTCCTAGAAAAGCACTAGAAAGTGCTAGAGAGACCAAAAAGGTTTCAAACTCAAACTCAGGAAGCTAAAGCACAATGTCCAGGAAGTTGGGGGCAAGCACAGAAATTTGGTAAGAATGCAAAGGAGGTCATTTAAAGAGGGACTACACAGATAGATGATTTTTCTTGGTTAAGAAAAAAAAAGAAAAAAAGCACATAATCTCTTCATTAACATTCTCTGGAAATAAACACAGCTGGGAATTTACTTGCTGAAGTAAAAACTCCCGTGCTGTGAATAGCACCTAGCAGTTGGATGTATGTCAAAGAACTATTGGCTGAAGACAAGAGGATATATTGATTGTAAAGTAAATCTTTAAATACTTACCAAGGACCAAAGTAAAAATGGTACATCAGCACCTAAAGTGTGTTTCATGAAAAATTTAGGTGACAAAGTCTAAGAAAGAGATGCATAAAACCCCAGCTTTTCCTTAGGTATCAAAAAATCTGCAGGTAATTATGTTGTCCCCTGACACTTCTCTAGATGCTTAGTTTTGCCTGAATGCCTCTAGATACTGTTACCTCCACTGGCCTGAGCATTTCTGGGATGCACAGGTGAGGCAGTTCTCTGCCGAGGTCCCCACAGCGCTTGAATCACTGGCTGTACTCCAAACGTGGCTAACGTGCAGCAGCAGGACTGCATTTAGCACAAAACACAACAGCTATTGCTGCTTCCACTTAACCCAGCTGGCAATGTCTACCTGTTATGGGAAGTTTGATATTTGGATTCAGTCCTCTTGACATTGCTCCCTCGTGCAGAGCATTGGGGTGGAAGCAGCATACGTGGACCTTGTGTAAAGCACGGTAAGGGATTCCCCTCCATGCTGGGCAGAGCAAAGGTGGCATTGGAGGCACAGCACCCCAGTCCGGCTGCTTTCCAGCACTCCCTGTCCCAGCACAGCTACTTAGCACCTCGCAGCCAAAGCAGTGAGCACTGTAATCGCACAGCTGCGGCTCCTTCTTCCTCTGCCTGCACGTAGTCTTGGAGCACACATAGGCAGGGAGCCCATACTCATGCTGCTCAAAAGGATTTATGGAGTGGCTGCTGCAGGCAAACCCGTACGTTCCTCCTGTGTGTTGCCAGCACCCAGTAATCAAACTCCACAGGTTTTGCTGGTCAGTAGGTGCTGGCAGAGGAGGCTTCTCTAGATAAATTTGGCTCCTTGTGTTACTCACATTTAAACTGACCTTTATAGGACTATGAGAAATGTGTCAGGCTCTTGACATCCCCTGCACATGTCTTGAATATAAGGTGCCATCAGATACACCTGCACACCAACTAGATAGCTTTCATGAAGAGCAGCATGCCAGGTGTCTCCATGGACTTTGGAGCAAGCCAAGAATAGGGAATGGAATAAATCACAATTGTTTTAACAAAGTCTAAGGTTGCACACCTGATTAGAGGACTGGAAACAATATTAAAAAAAAAAATCAACTATCTACTTGAAAATGTCTCTGTTCAGACTCTAACTCAGGGTTTCACTTTAGGTGTGAGAACTATGGACACAGCTTCATAAACGTTCTGCTCTAAGAGTTACTTCACATCCAAACTTTCTTTTCTTCCTGTATTCCTTCTTTACTAGATATCAGTGAGTCCATCTGAATCTTCAAAGTGAAGCTGGATTAGTTCTTTATTTTTTTATCACTATGTGACTGACAGCAAAAATGTAGAAGAGAGATTCCGTACATTGATATAGACAGGAGATCTGAATGTGCCGATTCCTCAGGAATCGGTATTGGGACCAGTTTTAGTTAGCATCTTCATCAATGACCGGGAGAAGAGAGCGCACTATGAGATCCCCAGGTTTGCAGATGACACTATGTTTGACAGCAGTGACACCAATGCTACACTGAGAGCAAGGAAGGATCTCACAAAACTGAGTGATTTTGCAGAAAGGTAGCAGATAACT
>NW_008824356.1:12493909-12510157 GCF_000699105.1 Pygoscelis adeliae | reverse complement strand
AGGGAAACATAGCGAGGAAAAAATAACCTAAACCATGCCTATAAAATGCTGAACTCAGACCTGGCCATTTCACCATGGGAAGAAGATCTTGGAGTCACCATTGACGTTTCTCTGAAATTATTGGCTCAGTGTGCAGCAGCACTCAAAAAAAAAAAAAAAAAAAAAAAAAAGGCAAGCCAGAAAAAGGGCACTGAAAATAGAAACAGGGCATCATTTGGCTGCTTTGTAAGACTCTTGGTGTAGACATCTTGAACTGCATTCAATTCTGGTCTCTACATCTCAGGAAGGAGATACTGGAGTTAAGAAGGTACAAAGAAGGATGACTAAAGTGATTAAGGGAATGGAGTAGCTTTTATATGAGGAGAGAACTTCTCTATTTAGAGAGGAATGTGCTGAGGATGGATATGATTAAGGGTTGCAAAATCCACTCTGTAGAAAAGCTGAATTGGGGTATGGTATTGACCAGATTCTGAGATACTGGAACTAGCACATCATTCAATGAAACAAGTAACAAACTGCTTTAAAACTTAAAGAAAGTTCTTTTATACTCAAAGGGTTTTGAATGTCTAGAATTTGCCTCCAAAGAAGACCATAGAGGCAGACAGTACGAGCAAACTCAAAAAAGAATTGGACAAATTAATAGACAAAGTGTCCATGAGCAGAGAGGAATTGGAATGTGTCAGAACATACCTTCTAACATCCATATCCAACGATTGTGGATGCTGAGAGAGTACAAGGACCTGTGACTTTGACCAGGCTCACATCCCCAAATGGCATCACCTCCTGCTGGAACCTCCTGTTGGAACACAACACTGGACTAAAGGGAGCATTGGTCTCACCTTTTGGGGAATTTCTCATGTTTTTAGAAGAGCCTTGCTTTCCTGCTTGCCCAGTCAGGGTGTACATGTTACTCCAACTCTGCTGAAAATTTGGTAGGAAGGCTCCTCCCATCCTCCTCCCACCTTCTCCTTTAGTTTTGGGTTAGATGTCACATTTCTATTACGTTCCTTAGCCAAAGTATTATTTCAAGCTAGAAAATCCTTTTTACCTTGCTTCATTACTTAATAAAGCATATATGTTAGAAAATAACTACTATGAAAACATCTCAGAAACATCTAATTAATCAGCTTCCAGCATTTCACAGAGAGCAAACACGATATATTTGCTGACACAATGAAAAACAACACTGAGATGAGGGAGGCTGGGCTGACTGACATCACGCACATGATTAAATTCTGGGTAATTCCTCCCAGCAAGTTTTGATGTGAGAACTAATCTGTTTTCATAAAATTATTAAGGGGTATTAGCAAATCAGGATTATTTTACTACGTGTCAATTTAAATTTGAGTACAAGATTCTGTGTCTAAAAATATATAGCTTGAATTGCAAATCACTGTAGTGTCTCCATACATTATTAAGGTACATATTTCACCTCAACACAGCATAATCATGTCTACACACACTTCAATTTTTGTTCACAACTCAATTACGAAAATACATAGTGCTGTGTAGATGACCTCCTACATCTCTTGCCACAGCCGAGGCCTTGGAGCTTGTGAGGAAGAGGATGTGCAGTTCTTGCATTCTTGTCTTTCCACAGAACATTCACAATTTCAGTTAAAGACTTTGCTATTTTTGCCTTGGAACAATTGAGTCTGAGGAGATCTCTGATGATTTAGGCAAAGACACCATTTGCTTTGCAGCAAGGAGTACTGTTCAGCACGAGGAACAGTAACTGCTTTTTTCAGGGACTTTGCTCACTGCAGGTTTATTGAAAGCATCGATGCCTATGCTATTCTCTTACTTTGGTACATGACAAAATGCAAATTTAAAAAAAACCTGCCACCTTTTATATATCCCCATAAAAAGCAAATGATAAAAATCTGAGTTCATCCTTTTAAGGAGACTATGCAATTACATTTCTTATATTACAAATAAATATTGCTTTACTTTCTTTTTAGTAAATTGTGAGTCTTTATTATGGCATCCTCTAATTAATTCTATTTTAAATAGGTTGAAGTGACTGTTCTTAAACTCAGCAGTGTGAGGGCAGTAATTCAGCATAATCATAACTTAATGATGTGAGCAGGTGTGACGAAATGACAGATTTATTCCAGTGCTGTACAAGTAGGCACATGCTAAAGCAGCCTGCTCAAGGATCAGGTCTTCCACAATGTAATGATACCGACTGGTAGACTATAGATGTCTTTAAAATGAAACATCCTTTACTGCTTTGGCTTGTAAGATGCTAGTACATAATTTAAAAACTTCTGAATTCCCCATTTTACACAACCCTTTGTGGCAGCAGTGCTCTCTTTGGAGTGAGGCAAAGCATACAGTGCTGCCTGCACTGATCCCCTATCAGCTGGATCAGGCATACAAACAATTTTGTAGGCTGAACTCATTTAAAAACTTAAAGCATGGGTTGAGTGCTTTGAGTAGGAGGGTATTTGTGAGTATTTGAGCTTTTCTACCCACTGCACTGGCTAACGAAAATCTAGGTTCCCACTACCGTTTCCATAAGCTTCTCCTCCAGGATTTACACACCTACTACGTATTTTCCAAGTGTCTCTAAAACACATGCTTTACATAACAAATAGAAATTAACTTTCAGTTTGAAAAGCTATAATATACTTCTATTTCACTGTGTTTATTAGAGGTTTGCCACATACACTTCTTTTCTAATTTGTATTTAGACATGAGAACAGCCATAGCTGTGAGAACAGAAATAATAAACTCCTTCAGGAAATCATTACCTATTAAGAGAAATTGAATGTAATGCACACCAAATAAGAAAGTGAAGGCATTAGTAGCATTGGTGAGACGCAGGCTTCAGGATCTTGAAGCTTCAATGCCCAGTCCTGAGTTGCACCACTATTCTGAGGTACAACATAGCGACTTCGGCAGTTCTTGCTCAGACACCTCACTGCGTCGAGCCTTGCTAAATGCTGTTCAGTTTTGCTATTTAAGTAAATGGAATTTGTGTAATCTGATGGGTTAAAAGCTACAGAACCATGGTTTCACATAAGTGGCAGGTGGTAGCATACGTTGGGGAAGCAGGAAAGGAAGAGGATGCAGAAGGAGCTTGGTGTGAGCTCAAATGACCTGGTGTAGAGAGCTTAGATCTGAGTCCAAACATCCCAGTATTAAGGCTGAAAAAGACTGGGACTTGGATCTCCAGGAACACAGACTTGACAGATGCTGGATCTGTATCAGCATTGGGCATCTTTCACCAAATCCTTTATACTTTCAGGTGATGGCAAATTTGAGTGCGGGACTCCAGGGCAGGTGGGTCCCACCTACCAAATTCTGTCTGAGCCCTGTTGCTGTAGTTACACCAGCATTGCCAGCATAAATGCAGAAGTTGTCAGCTCTACTGACAAAAAAAAAAAAGTAGCTTTCTCAATTTACATGGAAATTTGACAAGCATTTATCTCAGTGGCAATGGCAGCAGAAGCAGCTCTTGCCCACTTAACCCTGGCGTTGGCTTTCTTGTTCTGCCAGTGCAATTGCCTGTGGCCAAACACTGATCCAGAGGAGAGGTTAAAAGTAACCCTTTTGTCAGAGTATTTTTAACCAGATGAGTTCCTTGATCCAGCTAATTGCACAGCCCCACAAGAACCAGGTAGATGGGAGAGAGGAGGTAGTGCCGGCTGTTGGATGTGGAAGGTATTTGGGGCTATGGGGTGCAGCACTGCCTCAAGCATGATGCGTAGCGTTAGGGATGTTGTGTTTCCACCAGACCAGCTCCTAGTGAGTAAGTGATTCATCAAATGCTTTTGGTTTTGGATATGCTGTCCTCTCATTCCTGGAAACTTGTTTTCTGAAGGTATGTTTCCTTCGGTCCCTGCTCACCAAGGGAAGCTGAGAGAGCTGAGCTCTTCCAGTGCTGCTGCTGGTGCTGGCAGAGCTCCCCTCTGGAGGACGGGAGAGACAGCACCGTGGCCTTTTCAAATGGGTGTTGCTATGGGCAACTGTATATAGGAGAATGTAGGCTAGAGGCAGAGAAAGCCAGCGGGATGAAGTAGAAACAACAGCCCAGCAGGAACAGCTCTCAGAGCGGGTATAAATGCTGATATAACGGCAACTCAAGCAGTCTGCCAGGAATTGCAAAAAATCACAGCCAACACACCAATGGGCTAAAAGTTATCACTCCTGGCAGCAGATGTGAGTTTTCATGCTTCCTAAAATGAGGGCGTGGAGGTGCCTGTTCCTCTGAGGACGAGGAGCAGACGGAGAGGTGCAGAGACTCAGCAAAGCAATCAGCTCTGCACCTTCCTCTGCTGTCTTCCCTCCTCTCGTGAAAGAGGAGGAGCTGACATCTGCTGAGGGAGAGTTGTCCATCATGATCAATTTACTGCCTTCCTCACATCTAGATGGGCACAATTTTTTTTTTTTTTTTAATTTGGAACCATCAGGGAAATTCATGTTTAGCTTCTCTTAAGGCACTTGCAGAGTGTCTGACAGGCACTTACACAAGCCAGTTGAATCTGAGCAGTTTAGTTGTCCAGGAAAAGAGCAGGTAACCTTCTGTGCAACCCTTCATTGAAGAAAAACGTTAGTTCTTCCCGTTAACACAGAAGGTAGCAAAAACAGCTATTATGCACCTGAGTTTAAAAGCTGACTTTCACCTCCAGTTGCTTTGCAATTGCATTTAGGAGCCTAAGATGGACAACTCCATGCATACCACCATGCGTCAGTTTTGGTAACCTTCCCATGACTGTATAGCACTGAGCCAGAAAGCACTGTGAAAGCCAGGTATCAGGTATGCCAACACTACTGCTGGAAACCCACGAAAGAACTGTTTTCCTTTGCATTCTCCAGTTCGCCTTCCCCTGCTGCCCTGCTCTCACCCTTGGATACTGGCGCAGGGCAGCCAGGAGTGCAATACTGCTGCTTTCATCTCAAAGGCCACCTGGACAATCAAGTCATTGATTTTTCTTAATTTAGTATCCCATCCTGTCGCTGTTGCCTTTCTCTTCCCACATCCAAGATAAAATATTACCTTGCTTGCCTGTTTTACTTTTCCTTAGGCGCTTTGCTGATAGAGGTCCAGCCAGCTCAGGAGGAGGGGGCTGAACCAGGACATTACACAGCTAGGCTCCTTTGGGACACACTTGTCCAGATTAGACTCCATCCACCTCTGTCTTATACAAAGGCAGTTTGGTTAAATTAACCTTTTTTTCAAATACGAATTACTCACTTTTTAACACAAACCCAAATGAGACTAAAGTCTCCTGGGATTTCATTCAGCCGACCGTTATTCATGCGCAGCTTTGAGTTTCACGCATTATGACATTTGTTTCTAAGGCAAGAAATCAATTGCAAAGATATACAAGAACTTACCCTGAAATTTGCAAGCAGCTTTTTAATTTCATATCATTTATTTTAGTCTTCTATTTCCCAGAGGATATAAGCAAGGTCTATGAAGAAGTGATAGAGAAATAGTAATTGCCAGTTTATATTTCATTGCCATTTTTTTCAATGGAGGATGATTTTATCCAAGCCCAACCTTAATAAATTGAACTAAATCGTATCAGGAACTGTCACATCTTCAGGTCTCCAATTATTTTCTAGCATCATTAAACAGATACAGTAAGAAGTCTGCTAGCACCTCATGGAAAAACCTGAGACATCTTCTAATTATGTGTGATTCTACCTGAAGACAACATCCAGCTTTCCTGCCCCTGTTTTTTCTCTTCTCACATTTGATAGAGGCATAGTTTGCTAGAAACCAACAATCTCCTTTCTTAAAATTTTAAGCTTCTCTTCCCTGCTATTTATGTGCACGTAAACTAACTGGAACATTGCAAGAGAGAATTATAGCTTTATATAGGAAATACAGAACAGGACAAGATTTCACTTTAAAGCAGATGTACAGCACATGCACAGCCACAGATGAAGCACTGTGTTTTAGCACACTGGATAAGATGCAATTATTCACACCAATAATTAAGAAGTAATAATTAACATTTCCCACTGTAGAACAAGTGAAAAATTCCATTACTACAAGTGGAGTCTTGCCAATTTAAAGTAGCAAGATGCAGGAAACTGCCATATTTGCTGCTCATGGAAAGGTAAGCATATGAGTGATGGACACTATTGAGTCTTATTCCCACACCCTAAAACTTCTCTTTTTCTGACAAAGTTTTTTCCTGCCTTCCAGGATGAATCCCACTGAATGTCAATGAGCAATATTGAACTGCTGTGAAAAGATGCTTCCTTTTAGCTTGACAGATAGAAATCAGAGCCTTGCAATGAAATGTGCGCAGATGGTGAGGGACTTATGCCTTGAAAAAAGTGAAGCAGTGACGGGAAACAGGAACTTCAACTCTTTTAAAAAGAAAAACAGTTGTTGATCACACATGCAGTGCCATCAGATAGTGAGTGAGTGTGCAATGTGTGCAGTGCAGCTGAGTTTCAAACACACAGACTTCCCCTTCAGTTTCTCACCAAAAGGTGAATGACTGAAAATATTGTCACTGCTTTCAAAAAATTACACATTTGCTTAGTTTATCCTATGGTGGGAAAGGAAAAACTGTTCAAATCTGAAAGGGAATGTATTATGTAAGGTAGAAGGTTATGTTTAAAGCAATAAAATTATTTTGATTAAGAAAAATAATATCTAGTTGTTTACTTTCAGTTATATCAATATTCTTGCTGGCAATTCTTCTTGATATGGGAAGGTAATGCAACCTTCAGCAGGCAAAAAAATCCTTCTTCATAAATTCTGAAAGAATCCCTAGCTGTAAATGCTGATAGACAAATTCTGCCTTAAATCCAATAGCTAAAACAAACCATCGAAAGCCTGAGCTGGCCAAACCATACAAACCAATCTGCTAGATTCGCTGTCTTTAAAATCACTTTTCTGTTCCTCATCCAGTCACAAAAGCATCATATACGCTCCTTTTTCATAAATTAGAATGAACTCAAGACTTTCCTTAGAAAACAAGTTTCGTGATGCTCTACTGTTCCCATGGCTCTTTCCCAAATATCTTCTCCCTTGGAGAGCAAGGTTCACTGGCACTCAACACTGTGCAGTTGCAGTGGAGCTGTAACCTCCCTACCTCTCCCTATCTCCTTACTGAAACAGGTAAAGCTAAGCCCTGGCCTTTTTAGCTGCAGAAGCCCGCGCAGGCTGCACGCCGAGCTGCTGACCATGCTAACCCCCAGAACGGCTGAGGAGTATTTCCATCCTGCAAATACCAGCTGCAACGTTTGTTGCAAAATGCATGGCATATCCCATTTGCCTTCACTGAAAAGTGTGCTGCATGCCAGTGCTCTTTACCCAGTAAAACCGTCAGATACTCAGGAACTAACCCGGTCACACGGGTTTCCACCTCCATATAGAACATACATCCACCTCCATAAGAACGTGCATATCTCCTCCACCAAAGGAGGAGCCTGCTCTCCTCTTGCCATTTCCCTATTCTTTGTATGTAGTTTGAAGCAAGAAAGACAAAGCATAGACTTGATGGAGAGACAGAAACCTGGAGAAGAGTTTACTAATACATCTCGGGTGTCCTATTTAAAAATACAGATAAAGTGAAAACCCCAAGCAATGAAGCAGGATATTAAAGAGAGTCTGTCATAACAAATGACCATCAGTGCCCTGACATTACTTGCTCTCAAACCAGGTGAGGCCATAAGCAAATGTTTCTCTATAACTATAAAGCTGAATGGGGTAAGCGAAAGAAACTGTTCCATTGGGTTAAAAGTACAAAAACCCTCTGCACTTGGAGTAAAATCTCAGCTTGTCAATGGCAAAGCATCACCTTGAAAACCGAAGCAGCTAATGAAAATGATGATTAACAAAGGCTTTAAAACTGCTATTTATTTGTACTTTTCATAACTCATAAACTCGAATATTACATTCCATTACGTATGTGATTAAACTGAGTCGTGCTGCAGTTGTATTAGATAATTAAGCATTTTTGCCTAATTCAGCAGATGTTTAAACTGAGGCACAGGAGAGGCAAAGCCTGTCTAGCAACCAATGGCAGAACCTCAAATAAATGCTAGAAGTTTTTGACTCCCATTTCTTTAAACAACTTACAGCACTAATTCCTTGACTAAGCAGCTGTTCCATGAGTATATAGTGAATGCTTATCAGGAAAACATATTAAAGTACTAAATGCAACAAAAAGAGTCTGCAACTCATATCATGTAAGAGATTAATCACATTGGCTTAAGGCATCTCATGGTAGCGTACAGCTGACCTCTAACTGACTTCCCATGGACAAGTTATTCTACATTTGACTCCAGGTACCACTTCCATTGCTAAAGCTTCAGTACACTGTTGCTGTGGCGGAAAGGATGAACTGCAAAAGGCCACGAACAGCAACGGCCTCGCATCTTTCCAGTCCATACACTGTGATATTCCCGCATTTCCAGCCTCCTTGACAAGGCAGCACGTTAACCCTGCAGCAGTTAAGACTTCTGCCTGACCAGGTTTGGAGGCCAGTTTCAGTGGCTGCCCTCACCCTTGTGTGCTGTTCCCCGTGTCAGTATCACCTGAGGTTTTTAAAACCACAATTACCTCTGTGGTTTTAAAAGAGACCCAGGCATTGATGTTCAAACATTCTGCTCAAATATACAGGCATGGGAGCCCTGCACTGGGTCACAAACTGGAAGAGATTGTACATGGCATTAAATAAAGGCGAGAGCATGTTTTTAAAATTGCATACGCTTCACTACTCTTGTGCTTCCCAAGGAACAGAGATATGGCATTATGGCATATGGCACATGGCATATGGCATTATGGTGTCTGCATTCCCAACATAGTGTATCCCGCCTCTTAAAATAACCAGATAACTAGTCTTCAGAAAGGGAAGGGCTGCTGCCGATTGACTATAAGACAAATTGGCCACAGAAAGTTTCCTTCTGTCTATGTAAGTTAGAGAGCAGTTTAGACCCCAAAGCATAACTATTTACACAGCTTATTAAAAAAAAACTCTGAAAAATTGTCTCTATTTTGTGTATATTCTCATTAGTCATGCACAGATATCCACACAGGAAAATTTTACACTTGCCGAAGAGTTTGGTCTAGTGCTGTTACTCCTTTCTTATGCCTTTGTAACTCCATTACAAAAAAAACCTGTTTACACTGGGGAAACACAATGATGAGTCAGACACCAAGACAGCAAATTCAGTGACATATAAATGTGCTGTAAACAACAGATGTAAAACTTTGCACAAATGACTCAGTATCTATCAAACAAAATAAATACTATCTGATAGGGATAACAAAAACTTGGGGGAAAAATCCATCGAAACCCCCAAATAATTTTAATAGCCTAGTTGAATAATAAGCTACATAATATTTCAGCTACATTACTTTTATGTTACGTAGAAAAAATCTGAAAATATTTAGTATTCTGAAAGCTACTTGTTGGGCATAACTTTTCCATTAAAATAAAGTTACATGGTATTCCAGAATTTAAAGTGGGATCCTTGTTAAATCAAGACTTCTAACCCACTGAAGTTATTAAATTGGCTAAAATATATCATGTAGTAGGATCTGCATAACTGCTAATAAAATATTCCTCATTGACTCACAACATATTCAAAAATCTTTTCCTGTGCAAGAACCACATCCTACCAGAAGACAGGTTTCGTAGATGCCTCTTCTACTTGTGACTGAGCACGTCAGGTCTCTCGGCATTTGTAATCGTAGTCCATCCCTGTGCCTAGCTTGGCACAATTGCAAACTTGGAAGGAAATTACAAGAAAAGATTCACAAGACTTTTAATTGCCTTGAACACAACTTAACAGATCAAAGTAGCTAGAACATTTAACAGCAAGCATCTTCTAGATCACTGCTGATTCAAAACCACAATCTGACAGCTAACGGTTAATAAAATTTCCAATTTTTTTCCATGATATTCATCTTAAACATTTTCTTGCTTAATTTTACTATTTTTTACTATTAATCATACTCTTTTTCATGCTAAGTAAATCCACCCCTCCCATATGTTTACATTTTCAAGTATTTATAGATTGTCACCAGTTTATCCTGTACTATCAAATATTTACAGGCTGTTACTTAACTCCCTCTTGCCATGCAACTAATATTCACCATTTTTAATCCTCTCTCATCTATCCGCACCTCGACCCACCGGAAACTTGTGTGGCTCTCCCCTAGACTCCCTTTATTCTGTAAAGATTTTGCTCAAAATAGAAAAAAAATTATTAATCGAAAAGGTCCAAAAAGCTATGTGTATTTACCCAGATGAAGTTGTGAGTAAGCACTTTGGGGCCCCAAAAGCCTCCTCCACTTGGGCCAGGCGCGGAGGGACTGGTTCAGGTGAGGAGCTGCCCCAGCTCAGTGCCCACCCTCCAGCACCATCTGCCTCTCCTCTGCCTGGCCGTGGACAAGGATGGGGGCAGACAACCCGTCTGCTCCGCTGCCAAAACCTGTGCAGCCCACCGATAACGCAAATGGGTTTCTAGGAGACTTCAAGAGGCATCAACGTGAGGGTTTGCTACAGAGGCTCAGTGCTAGAGAGGCAGTAAGAGAGCTGACACTACCCTGCTACCAAAATAACAGAGGGTTAAGAGGTGCTCTAGGGAGAGCTCCCGACTGCAGGCATCTGCAGAGCAAGGAGAAGGATATCTTTCCTCTAGTTCCTTGTCGCCTCCAGAAACTCCATGAATTGACTAAGCAATGACTGAGTTTTCTGGTTTCTAGAAGTACAATGGAAATACATAACCTGACCTGCGAAAAACAATTTTATTTTCCTTGCCACTAAAGCATTTATCATCATATATGCTATTACTGCTTTTAGCGTTCGTGACTCAGAAAGGGAAGGGAACTGTTGGGTTGTTTTCTAAAGAAAATACTTGCTGGAATACTTTCTTAGAAAAGGAAGGCTTTATTTTAAGAAGTCTGTAAAAGTCACTTAGTTCCTCACAGTTCTTTCAAAATTACTGAAATGTGTGATATATTCATACCTACAACAATCGCATGAATATATTTATTAGGAAACTCATGCTGTCTGCAGCCTAATACCGTCATTTGCTCTAAAACTCAATTTCCACTGATGTTCACATTCTGAACAATGATCTATTAGCAGAGTTAACTCAGGGCAGCTCTAACGAGCACTTAGGAGAAAAGTCTGCATGTAGGTCCCTGTTAAAGCTTGTGGTGACTCTCCAAAATCCAAATACAGCCTCAGAGATAAAATGCACAGTTAGCAGTAAATTTATCCCTCAAGATGGCCTGTGTTTTAGATTAAATTGCATTTTTTCAGGTTTTCTCTGATGAAGACAGGCTCTGAATTAAAACTTTCTTTCCAAGCATCAATTTTAAACCACCATTCACATGTATGCGCTACAACCACTATCAAGGGCTACTTTAATAGACTGTAGCCTTTCTAATTTCATTATATATCCTGGCCACGGGCAAAGTTAAAAGGCATACCAAGTGCTAAAATGGCAATAATACAAAGTATACAGAGGCTAAGTTAATTTTACCACAGGCAATTTTGCTGTTACTATGGCAAGTGTGAAAGCATTCCTGTCATTTAAAGCAGGATTTAGCAGTGCCATAAGTCCTCATGCTGTTATCCTCCCAATTCTATAAGAACAAACAATCCCAGGGATACTTAAACCCCTTTTTCATATACAAATCACTTCTACATCCTCCTCTGGCTTTTTCCAATGGAAAAACATTGCCAGCCCATGTCCTCGCACGTCGGTTGCAGCTCTGAGGCTTTCATGACAGCTTCAACACAGCATCTGGATCTGATCCTGTCTGAAACTGTGTGCATGCACTGGCTCTCCTCCTGATTTCATCCTCAGCCAGGGAGACCACAACTGGGCCTTGAATTTTGCCAAGGGAGTAGTTCAGTAAAGAATCCCCCCAAAGAAACAGAAAACATCATCAGACTGTGGAAAAAAATAGGAAAATATATACGGAAGGACAGGCATAAAATAAAATAAGAATGGTTAATGAACTAAATTAGTCTAATATGAACCTGTCTAAACTAGTCAAATACACGCCTCTGGGACGAATGGCGAGAGAGGACACAGCCTTCCACAATAAAGAGAGATGCTGATTTGCCGCACCAAACTATTTTATCATTAAAAAGACATAGAGCTGAGTAACAATCAAAATAGCTAACAAATGCTAGAACATAAAGAATAGGAGATAAGATTAATCTAAAATACGGTACAGGCTAAGGTACTATATATATAATTAAAGTTAGGGACTTATGTAAATTGCTGGAGTTTGGGGGGGTCAGAGTGTGCAGCACTGCAAAGCCCTAGTCACATCATTGGTGTCATCTCATCGTGGTTATTATCGTCAGCTGTGGGCTTCTCTCAGTGTAGGAGAAAGAGGATTTGAGGTAATAAAAATAATGATGAAAAGCACAGGAAAACTGCTGAATGAAGAGAGGTTGAAAAGGCTCTGGCTGTTAACTATGAAGGGAAGATATACTATGACAAAAATAAAAAAAGGTACTTAATGGTGTAAAGAAAGTGAAGCATTCTTGCTTGTGTATTCTAACCCAAGAACAAGAGGGTTTTTGTTTAAATACAAATACCGATGAAGAAAAGAAAATATTTTCACATTATATGTATCACCGGAGACAGGGGTTGCACTTTACCACGCACTTGCACAAAGCAACCCAGAAGTGGGTATGAGAACTCTATACACTACTGCAATTTAAATATGAATAAACCTAATCAGCAATAATAGCAATGATACATCACAGAACAGTATCATTAAAATAAATAACAGTCACACTAGTAACATTGCTGGAGGACTCACTGCTTTATGGTAACATGAGGTTAGCAAGAGTCCAAGAACTATATTTTTACTGAAAAAAAATCCTCTTATGAAAATGTTGGTAAAAAATGTAAAGGATATATAAATTTCAATGCGTTGAGGCACAAGCAAAATCACAGACCCATTGAAGAAGAGAAAATAGGACTGGAAGGACCCAAAAGGTCATCTCATCTATTACTCCACCCAGAGCAAGGCTAAGTAGGTTGTCTAGTTGCTTAGTAAGATCCAAAAGGCACTGAAATAAATTTCTGCTAACATCTAGCCTGAATCTTTCTCAGTCCCCCTAACACATCTCGCCCTGCTCACCGGACAGAGAGCAGACTGCTCCCTCTGCCTTTGCAGGTTCCTTTTATGCAGTGGAAGACTCTTACCCCTTTTTCCTTTCCCTTTCTTTCTTCAGCACAATCTTAAATCTTGTTTTTGCTAACAGACAACGTTTTAAGGCTTTGATCATTCTCAGTCATCTCCTCCTGACTCTCTCCAACTTAGTTCCATTTCTTTCTCGAGGTGCAGTGCCCAGAACTGACGAGTACTCCCATAACTGCAAACAGGGTCTGAACAGATGGCAGTGGTTGCTTTGCACGCCTTACAAGCAATATTCTTGCTTATACACCACAGAGGGAGACCATCTCCTCATGTTCAGTTCGTGATCCTCTGTAACACCCAGGTGCTGTTATTGAAGAATTTCTATCCGACCTGTCGTCTAGCTTCTGTACTTGCATACTTGGTCATTCTCCAGTGCAGGATTTTGCATTTCCATGTATTAGATTTCACCCCATTCTTGCAGGTCTTTCCTCCAATTTGAGTTCTCATTCTGCCATTCGAAAGGCTTGCACCTCTCCCACCACCAGCTGTGAGTTCCGTAAGTTAATTCTCTCCTTCTTCATCACCGGAGCTTCCGGCAAGAAGCTGGAAAGACTTCCAGCAAAAATACTGCACTGCGACCAGATTACCCTGCCTTAGGAGCACCACCTGATACATGTACACACACTCACAGTGATGACTTCTGCCTGAACAGAGTTTTGCAACCAGTTTATACCCACTTTACAGTAATTTAATCTAGACCGTGTTTATGCAGGATGTGCATGAACAGCCATGTGAGACAGTATCAAAATTTATCTTAAAATGATGACCTCTGGCATCTCAGTTTTCCCACTGAAAAGGCCCATTACCTTGTCATGGAAAGAAATTAATTCACACAGGCCATCCCTCACACACCAGCTCTCATGTTTTTGCCCCTCATTTCCTTCCACTCAAGTTTTCTCAGCTTATAGGAAAGAAAATTATTTTCTTTCTTTTCCATTTACTATCAGTATATCAGCATATATATATATAGATATATTTAGCCTGAAATGTATTTCTGCTGTTCTGTATCCCATATTATAAACAGAGAGGAAGAAAGAAAACGTCCAGTTCACAGAGGAAAGATTCTGGCTGTAACTGTAGTCCCTGTAGATGCAGGGGTGCAAACTTCAGGCTGCCCTTTCCCCTGACTTTGTAATTACAGTGGACTAGGAACTGGCAATACACCTCAGTAAACCTGTTTTTTCTTGAAATGGTCTAAAATTGGAATTATCTAAAATTAAAAATACTGAAGTGTGATCAGGCAGGAATTTCCAGGGGGCAAAAAAAGTTCAGAAACACAAAATACAATTATTCACAGAAAGCAAATGAAAAAAACAAAAAATGGGTAACTAGATGAATTGTCACCTAGCATGCCCATCTCACTGTCTGATTCTCAGACCTGTTCTTTCTTCCGCCTACCTGAGATTCATTGTTCATAAAAAAAACTAGTAATTTTTTTACTGTAGAAGAAACTTATTTTTTAGAAGGATATTTTCTAATTATTTCAATGGAACATTTTCCTCCAAAAAAATCTAATATCAGCAATAAACAGCTGTAACTTTTCAATAGCTGTAACCAAGCCATGTGAATCCATGAACATGCTCCAATTTATTCCAGATATCTTTTCAATCAATTTTTAAAAGTTCCTGAAAATTTGGGGTTTTTTATTTAAATGGCTCATTTTTTAAATATTTTGGTTGTTCATTGGAAGATGTACTTTTTACTTAATTTGTTTCTTTTTATTCCAAATGGACAATAAAATTTGAGGGGTTTTTTTTCAAATTAAATAATCCATATCTGGCAAAATTATCAAATACATATGAGTATACAGTCTTATATACAGGTTATATACTATGAAAGAGTATAGAGTATAGCATAGCATGGCATAGTATAGCATAGTATATAACATCTCCTGAACTAGGTGCTTAATGATTTATTTTATAAAATTATCATAATTTAATTAAGAACATTTTATCTTCATAAATAGAAGTCGGACAATTAAAGTCTACTTTTATTTGTCACAGCTTAACTTGTCAAGATATTGCATAATTGTTTCTGATATCTCCCTTTTTAGTGAAGTTACCGTCTGATCTGTAACTGCTTGCTGCACTTCAATGCTCGGATAACAGTAACTCCCCAGCTGTCTGTCTGTCACTACAGCAGTCACGAGTCCACTTCAAATTTGTCTTTGATGCTGTTACTAATATTTTGGTATTTTCTTTCTTTATAACTCCCAGTGTGTATTTACCTAAGCTGCTTACTGTATGTCTCTTAACTAGCTAATGATTTCTTCTGCAAACTATGCCCAGTTGTCCCCTGCCAATTTGTTAAGTCAAACCCCATCCTTCCTCTTCCAGGAAAGCAATCGCAAAATATTCTTCCTGTAGTTTCCTGGTGTTCTTCTAAAATGCTACCTGCTCATTTTCAGTGGATAAAAGTACCTCTGCCTTCTCCGTATCCCGGGTAACCAGGTCTCCCATTTCTTACCGGACAAGGCCCACATTTTCCCTCGTCTTCCTTTTATCCCCTACGTACCTATAGAATCTTTTCTTTTTGCCCTTGATGTCCCTGGCCAGATTTAATTCTATCAGGGCTTTAGCTTTCCTAACCTGATCCCTGGCTGCTCGGACAATTTCTCGGTATTCCTCCCAGGCCACCTGTCCTTGCTTCCACCCTCTGTAGGCTTCCTTTTTGCGTCTGAGTTTGTCCAGGAGCTCCTTGTTCATCCATGCAGGCCTCCTGGTGTTTTTGCCTGACTTCCTCTTTGTTGGGATGCATCGCTCCTGAGCTTGAAGGAGGTGATCCTTGAATATTACCCAGCTTTCTTGGGTCCCTCTTCCCTCCAGGGCTTTGTCCCATGGCACTCTACCAAGCAGATCCCTGAAGAGGCCAAAGTCCGCTCTCCTGAAGCCCAGGGTAGCGAGCTTGCTGTGCGCCCTCCTCGGTGCCCTAAGGATCTTGAACTCCACCATTTCGTGGTCACTGCAGCCCAGGCTGCCCTTGAGCTTCACATTCCCCACCAGCTCCACATTCCCCCCATTCTTCCCTTGTTGGTGAGAACAAGGTCCAGCGTAACACCTCTCCTCGTTGGCTCCTCTACCACTTGGAGA
>NW_008824356.1:12466074-12493888 GCF_000699105.1 Pygoscelis adeliae | reverse complement strand
AGTCCCCCATGAGGACCAGGGCTTGTGAGCATGAGGCTTACTCTTATCTGTCTATAGAGGCCTCATCTGCTCAGTCTTCCTGGTCAGGTGGCCTGTAGCAGACCCCCACCGTAATGTCACCTCTCCCTGCCTTCCCTTTAATTCTGACCCACAAGCTCTCGGTCGGCTCCTCATCCATCCCCAGGCAGAGCTCCATGCACTCCAGCTGGTCATTGACATAGAGGGCGACACCCCCTCCTCGTCTCCCCTGCCTGTCCTTCCTAAGGAGCCTGCATCCCTCATTATTCCTATTGCAGTAAAGGCCTAGAGGCTCAAATCAACAGCATTTATGCATGTTGCAAAACAACATGAAGAATGTGTGTATAACACCAATGTGTTCACCCTCACAAATACTTCATAAACACTATATACACATATATATGTATACATACATCTCTCTCTTATGTATCTCTTATAATATATATACACATATATTATACCTTAAAAGCATGTAAGCATTTTTTCTTTGTATTTGCATGTTGTACTTGGCTGATTCATAAAATATATTCTCTGACAATCTCTGACCGTTTGGAGTAACATCTCAGGTGTGCTCAGGTCTTGCCCCAGTGCGGAGCTGGACCTGGACCCGCGAGCGGGAATCACTGCTCGGTGTGCAGTTCAGCCACGGCTGTCCTGTCTCCTCCGGGGGACTAACACAACTCCCCCAATTCAGGTGGCCACTACAGCACTGTGGTGATGGTGGGCCGTATCAAGACCATAAAGACAACCACTGTCTTCATTTTTAGCAGAGATATGGGGGAAAAAAACACAACAAACGAAGCAATCTGAGAATGGTTCCTGTTTTTAACTTCTAGCAAAACACCCTGTTATGTCTGCTTAAATTTCTGTGGCATCTTCTTTTGCATACTCATCTTTGCCTCCCACTGACAGTGGACTTTGTACTTTCTTATCCTTAGTTCATTTAACCCTTTGGGATCCCATGCTAGCCAAATTTTGCATTGAAAATTTTGTTTCAGCGGTATTAACAGGATATAATTACTGAATATTTTGGCTCTGTCATAATTTGTAATTGAAGGATTGTTTTGCTAATAAACTCAGATTTATTCAGCTGCATGTCAGCCCACGAAATATGAGCTAAACTTAGCCCTTTTCAACGATATTATTGCATGGAACAAACTCAATTTTCTTTTCTTCTCCTGCTCACATAGGTAGGGACAGACTGTATAGTGCAACATGCAAGATCTCTGTGGTATGGCCAGCTGACATTATATAGTAGCAAAGACAGCAATTCCTGAGCTAGAACCATATGACAGGCTCTCCTTTTTATGCAGTACAGTTAGCAACAATTTCCTATTGAAATAATACCAAATACATATAGTCTTCTTAACGAGGGCATAATCTGGCAAGCTTTAAATGAGGTAGTGATGCAAAGTACAGTGTAGTGTGATATCTGTGACAGTGAGTACAAGTCTCTCTTGCAGGATTTAACTGTGCTGTTCAGCTGACATATAGGAAGAAAAAGGTGTCAGAAAATCTTCATTTTGAGTGGCACTAGCACAACTTTCCTATGTGATGCAAGTATACATGGGCCTCGGTTCTCTGCAAAGAAATATTTAGGCAAACAAGACGTTCTTCCAGTGAAGTCAGTCTGCCTCTCTTTCTGTTTCTATTTTGAATTACTCCTGCAAGGAAAGATGAGCAGTGCTTATGTAAGGCCAAAAGGCAACAAATGCTTCTCCTCATGCTGAGACATTAAGCCAGTGTTTCTTTTATTCATGCATGGTTGCTGTGGAGGTGGGATGTAAAGATCATTTAAAAGCGTGGCGAAATCCTGCAGTCCTAATCATATTCCCACCTTCTCATCTTCCCATCTGCCGAGGCGCGGATCCCTTTCACTCTAAGAAGGGGAAGCCCCCAATATCACCATAGTACAAGATCAAATTCAGAAAGACGGCAAGATCTGCAGGAAAACATCACTTCAGAGCTAACTGAACACTAACTTTCAGTACCTCGCGAATAATCCCTGACTTCATATAAATGGGAACTCTGAGGTATCTGAAACTCAGATCATAGCTAGTCCACTTCAATTTTAATGTTCAAGACCATCTGTAACAAATTGACAGCAACACCTTGGCTGCCACAGCTGTCCAAGTGTGAAAACTAATTCCAGGGCCTAGTCTTTTGCACTGAGATAACCAAGTAAGTCCATATAGTCCAAAAGGACAATCTTATTCTAATTTTCTACTTAAAATACCTTGTCAAGGGAGGCACCTTTGAAGGATGACACTGTTTGCAGTATCATAAAGATCTCAGTCAAGTCATACCTTTGAGCACTACCTGGCAAGTGTAGCTTGCTGATTTTTTGGCACATTTCCCATTCCAAAGCACTGAGCCAATCTTACGATATTCCAGGATTAAATACAAATCGCTACAACTAACACAACTGGATGCATCATCATGAAAACATGAAATTATCCATTCCTTAAAGAATGGATTTCTTTCCTTCCAGATCACACATTTACTTTAAGAACAAAGCACCACTTCTCAAGGAATATATCCAGTAATAGAGAGTTTGGAATAAAGAAAAAACATGTAATCCAAACTTGTGTAGGTGAGAAACTGTGATATAATTTCCTTTTCCTTTCTTCCTTCCCTATTATGAATTGACTACCAAGAAACAAAAGTGTTGCTGAGTTGCCAAATTCAGGACTTTCTGGATTGAGATAATTACCACCAGGCTCTAATCTCAGACAGTAGACCTGTGGCTCAAAGCACATTCAGATATTCCCAGCAATAATCAGTGGCACTGCCTCTATCAGTGAGGAACTAAAATCACCATTAACAGCAAGTTTCATATCCCAATGTGCTAAGCAAGAACATCAGCATTGTAAAATGTGCAATCACCAGTTTTTTCCTAATGGCAGAGCTACTAATTTCATTGCTATATGGCTCCTGAAGTGAGGAGAGAAGTCTTAGGATGATTTGCATTTCAATATGGAAGCCAGAAGAACCTGAGAGCTGCAAACTCAGCTTCATAAACTCATATTGCCATGGGTACAGGACTGCATTAGCAGCGATATTTTCCTAGCAACTAACAAACATTATCAGGACAGCAGGCTTTCTTGCCTATGCCTGCAATACTATCCTTTCTAGCTGGCACTATATGTTGGTTCTAAACAATGCTTCCATATTTTTAAAGTTACAAATACCTGGGTGAATCAGTGAATGGTTTACATTCTTTATATTTCAAGGCTGATTATTTGTCCTGGATTTTCCCTACTGGGTACTGAGAGCTCTGATAATTTACGAGCCCCAGGATTATACTGGGGGATGGAAGAGTGAAAATCTCCCACAAAGAATTTTCCTCAACTGACTGAAAGGCTGCTTTCTCCAGTAACTCTTTTCTTATGGCTGCTGAGGAAGATCCATCATGCTCCTGATTTTCATTAAATATGATCATGAGCAATGTGTAAGAATCAAAGATGATTCACTGGACTTTATGGGGGGAGAAACACGTCTGTTCCATTTTTATCCAGCAAGTTTTTTCATAGTCCCATAGCAATGAGGAGAAATGGAATTTTTCAGCAGAAAAAATGGTGGAGGTAACAATAATGATGTCAGATGATAGTGTCTGAAAGATGAAAGTAAAGTTTTGCCTTACTCATTTTCATAAAAGATTTCAGTTTTGTCTTACTCATTTTAATTTGCTGCTTAGCAGTTGCTCAAGTTTTAATCCAAGTGTGTGTGAACGTCCACAGTCTATATCCCTCCTGCTCATCCATTCTAGTTTATTTAGAGATTATTTACAAAGCAAAAACATTTTTAGGCAAAGATTATGTTACTTTGTAAAGATCTAGAACTCATGGGTTCCCTGCCTACTTCTGCTATGAGAAGCCCTCTATACCTCTGTTGAACCTATGTAAGTACACATAAAACATGTAAACGCAAAAACATTCTTACCATACCTAGCCAGGAATTAACAACAAAGCCATTACACCCACAGATATGTTGTGAAGCTCAAAGCTTTCAGAAATCTAAAGAAAAGCTTGGCATAGGAAAGTCCAGTAGTGATAGCAACTGAAAAAATAAGCATATATATATAGTTTTAGTTGGGCTCTGCAATAAAATGGAGCTTGTGTGCCCACCTGCCCATCTCTCTGATTATCTGTCAGTCATTTTCTGCTTGAGTAATTTTTGGAGCTGTTGATCAGTCTCTGTCAAATCTGAAACAGGGCTAGAAGTCGCCAAGATAATTATGATCCTACAGATTTTCTGACAATAAGAGTTTGGGAAACAGACAGAGACGCTAATTCATGTTATTCTAAAACAAGAGCAGTCTGAAAAAACTTCTATATATTTTGTTTGACAGCGATCAGCATATGCACAATGCCCAGCATTTAGCAATGTAGCTCTTGATAAGCCATAGCATGTGCTGACTTTCGTGAAATTAAGGGGATCAGAAGACACTTAACGGTTACTGTAGAGTGGGTTGGCTGAGGGAATAAAAGGAACAAATTAAAGGAAACTGAGTTCCAGTAAAAAATTAAAATTAAAAAAAATCAGATGGAATTGATACAATCTTAATTAAGTTTCAATACATCCTCACAAACATCTAGGCCAGTTGGGATGTTACACACTCACGGTTCAGTTGAAACCTGAGTTATAACCTCAGCTTTGTTTCCTGAGTTTATTACCAGACGTGTAAGTGCACCAGGTACAGCTAGAACCATCTCTAAAACCATCCCTAAACTCAGTTCCTCTACGTGGACTTCAGTGTCATCACTGGCCTCCCTATGACTTTGATTAGTGTACAGATCTTTGATTAGATACACACATGTTGGTGTTCAATACAGGAGTATTACTGCCGCGTTTCAATTGCCTACCAAACACAGAGTCAGCTAAATGATATATATGGTTTCTACATGAAAACATGCTTTCTGAAAACAGGAAAATCCCATATCAAACACTGATAAATTTGAGGAAAACTTTGCGGGTTTGGTTCATTTCTACTTATTGCTTCACTTGTTTGTGTGTAGGTGTGTAAATGAATGCAGGTCTTCCGAGGCGTGGCGTGGCGTGTGTCAAATATACATTCACACAGAAGTGTCCCAATAGCCTGGGCAGCCCTTCTCCGTAACTTCTGCAAGAAAGCATTCTGTAAGATTAGAAATCTTCATTTCTAAGTTCTGATGCACTGAAAAAAGTAATTTCTACCCAAGTCTAAGATAGTATCACAGGCCTGCACTTGCAGATAAGCACAGTTCGTAGGCACGATGGCCCTGGCAATCAGGCTCCTGGCGGCACGTCAAGGCAGTCCTTGGCACTGCGGCATCTTGTGCCGATATCTGGTGATTTAAGGGCAGAAAGCCAGCAGTTTAGGCTTCACACTTCATGCATACAGTTGACTAATGACCATGAAACTGTTATTGCCATGGTTCATTATGTTATGTCAAAGGAGACAATGACTGTTTTTCCAACAAAATGCTCTTAATTTAGTGAAACTAAACTGGTATCAATTACAATCCAGAAAGGTTCAAAGGAGATAATAATCTCTAAAATGCTGCAGGGTTGTTGTTTTTTATTGCTAATTTGTGCATGTTTTGACAGTAATCACTGAACCCTTTGATGTTTCCAGAGGTTCCCATGGTGCTGCTATGAGAAGTTTTGGCAGATTCTGCAGTCCTCAGATCAACAGCAGGAGGATTTATTCAGCAGCAAGTATTGGGTTTATTCTTTTACTTCACACATCAGAGCTTCAAGCCTACGTATTTTTGTCATAATACTTTAAAAAGAAAATTTTAAATGTAAAGTTAAATGGATACTAAAAACTTGAAATCTAATCAATCTAAAAAATAGCTACCTTTTCATCCTTCTGAGATTGTTTGTGGTTTTACAGAAGACTTCACTTGCTCTTCTGTTTCACCTTGCTGTAAGAAATGCCAATATGAAGAAGACTAGCTATACTTCACTGTTCTGTGAAGAAATAAATGGAGGAAAAAAGCAAAAAAGAAATTTCAACTACATTAATTATGTTTTATGTGTAATTGCAGAAGGAAAATTTAAAACTCATTTCTGCAGAGACCTGTTTATATGTATTACTTGCCCAGAATAAGAAAGTAAGTAGTTCCATTACTTCAGGGTGATTACTGAGGATGTGTAAGATTAAGCATCTGCATAAATCTGGATTGTGTTTCAGACACTGTGTACAGCACCATCTATTTTAGGCACGTTTTCAACACAGAAATTCAAGAGTGCTATTCAGACTCTCTCCCCTTTGCATCTCTTGACTTACATTTGTTGACTTTACTAGGCACTGGCAATTATGAATTCTGTTCAAAATCACTAGTGGTGATGCCTAATTTTATTGCATATTGTGGGCAATGTCTGAAATAACCGATCATCTAGGAAGTCAGAAGCTTCAACTCTAAGTCCTACCTGGCCACAGGGAGGTTTGAAGCATTGGTCTCATTCCCCCGAGCAGTATCTAAACCACCAACTTGAACACAAGGCTGGAACAGAGCCTTTCCTGTCCCTTCTTGGGGAACCTGGGCCACGGCACCAACTGTAACAGGAGGAGAAATGGAGCGTGGACATAGAGCTGCCAGGGAAGATAATGACCGTGTCACATCTACTTTTTTATTTTACCAGTATAGCAAAGTCCTGACACTGATTGTCACCACTTACGAATGCTGTTAAGGGTTCATCTTTCATCCTTGCCCTAGGAAAATGAGATTCTTCAGAGGAGTCTGCTCCTGGAAAAACTGCTCCTGTCAGCCCCTTAGCTTATCACACCAGACAGCTGGCTCAGGTAAAGGCCCCCGGGGGCTCCTCCAGAGTTCTGTCCTAGAAGAGCACTCTTCAGAAAAGACAAGATCCAGTCCAATGCAGCCTGAGAGCCTCAGTCATGCCTGTGTTGTCATCAGGGACAAGGTAATGGTCAGGAACGAATGAACAAGTAGACAATAAGGAAAGAAGGGGGGGGAAGAAAGATCAGGTGCAAAGTCTGTGGTTGTTGAAAGTGATTTTATATAAAGTGGAAAAAGCATCCAAATGAAACCATTCATAGCAGTGTCTGTTGGACTCCTGCTGTCGTCAGACCCCACAGCTTTACTGAGTCCTGAAACAAAAATCAAGACCCAAAGAGGCTCTGAGAGGGATATACTTCTCTGAATGGACTAGTTGTAAACACTACATTCTCCATTTTAGAAATAAACTTCTGAAATTAAAAGCCCTACTGCTACTGCTTCTATTTGACCAAAACTGAATTCATGATTTTAGAAAACAAAACCTAACCATTTCATGGTATTTCAGGGTCTGACCCATCTTACAGCACTAACTGTGCAGTGTTTAATTATGCATCTACTCTGCTGAGTATCTTTTTCTTTTACATTGCTTAGTTTTGTAGGATCTTGCATAGATTTACTTTTTTGGATGTCCTCTGAAAGGGCAAATGCTAAAGACGGTACATTGCTAGAAAATCAGTAGTCATATGGTTCAAAAGTCTTTGCCCATTCTTTTGAAATGGCTGTTATTCTAAGTACTTAGAGGTTGTATTTGATGTAATTGAGGCTTTTGCTTCTCTCTATCTATAGGTCTTTTGATCACCTCCTAATTAATGAAGTAATGACAACCAATTATATTTACATCTAACACAAAGCATATTGTTTAAGTTTGTCATACCCACTTAACTTTCCTTTCTTGCACGCTAACACAACGTTGTAACCGTAACATTTTCTGCCTTTCTGCCTTACTGCTGCTGGGAGCATTAATCAGTAAAGTTATTCCACTTTAACATTTTAATTAAGTGGCAATTAAATATGAAGAGCTGAAATGTCTGTGTAACTCATGTCTCTCAGGATGCTTCTTCCAAGTAAATTCTACAATAGACTTAAAATGCATTAGGATTCTGCTGTTTTGCTATGGACAAAGCCTCATTAAAGCCATGAAAGGGAGCTACACACCCCTCTGCAGGGCTAAATCCATGTTTTATCACTGATTTGAGTTACCTGTTCTCTCAGTCAGAGCCCTGCAAGAGCACAAGCCTCAGAAATGGTGGGGAAGGCCCACTTCACTTTCTTATGTTCATGTCCATCAGCACTGTCGGGTTTTTTGCCAAGGAGAATTTGAATTTGGCTCTGTGGTTAAGGCAGAGGTTTCTGACATCCTCTATGGAACAAAAAAGTTTGTTTGTTTTCTCTGGATTCAAGTAAAATTCTGTTGGCCACTGTAGATGAACTTCACCGGGCAGAACAAACTGACTTCTTACCAAGTCCCATAATAGTTACTTGACGTGAAGAAAAGCCCATGTTGCCAGATGCCTGATTTGTTTCTAATTTTAAAAAATAGAATATCTTTTAAAAAATGAAAACCAATAAGGGAACAAAGAAAGAAAATTACTTATATTCTAATTGTTTCTGCATAGTGGAATTAACTAGGAATTTTCTAACAAAACATTTTTTCACAGGGAAATAACAAAGCATCAAACCCAAGCAGTTCACAGAAACATTTTGGTTTTGACATATTTTTCCCAAAACAGAAACAGGATTCTGACAACTGAGAAGCCATCTTCCTTAGTGGTCTGCTAAAGAGCCCCAGTTCCCTTGCGTGTGGCTGAGAGACAGCCCTGCTCTGTGGGTTGTCCTGTGACAAGCAACTTGTAACCCCAAAACAACCTGTCGCAGAGCCAGAGGTTCACGACAGCCCAGCTGTGCTGGCGGCTCTCGGACGCACAGCACTCCTCGGGCTCCCTTCAGCATGGGGAGAAACTACCCTTATTCCGGGAAAAAGTCTCCAACTGTCCCAATGCCAGAAACTTTCCAGAAACCACTCGCCTTTTTAGATTCAGCAAGTGGAGTCCTTGGTGCACTTGGCAGTGTGCAGAATCCCCGACACTATGTATCTGGCTGCTCCATGTTGCTTTGAAAAATGAGAAAAAAAAATTATTGCTGCAGACAACTTTTTGTGTATGATGTGTAGAAACTTTTGCAGTCTCTGTGCAAATGGCATCTTGAGCCTGAACTAGGTCCACCAGGTCACCTGCTTCCCCTAACTCCTTTGAACATGCTGCTATTGCCAACTGTCCTCTAGCACTCTGAGCACTAACGCTGTGTCCTGGGACAGTTCCAGTGTTCAAGGGTTTAGTAGGCCAATTACCAATTACTAGCTAGCTCCTTTCTTAATAAAGTTGAGCGTCTGTTTTGTAAACAGTTCTGCTAAGAAACACATTTTCATTTTATAACTTGGTCTGTAATTCTGAATTATGCAGTGGCGCTGCAGCAATGAAGTTACAGATATCCTGCAGCCTAATTTACCATTAAAGGGTAGATAAAATGATGACCAAATGTTTGGATTTACAAGAGCTCAGATAAAGAGGAATACTCATTATTCCAGGACAGAAGATGAAATTCAGCTGGAGTCAGGCGGAGATTGCCCCCCTTAATACCCACCTGTTCAGAGCTGGTTATCTGCACTCCATGATTTTGACATTACAGCAGAATAGAGGCCCTGGGCCCACTATGCATTACACGGAAAATAAGACTTGCAGAACAGAACAGAAGAATGAGGAAGAAAATATTTTTGCAGAAAACAAGTCCTTCCTCAGGACAAGAAGCATAATCCCCTGGCAGTTGGGGAATAGTGGGCTGGATACTGTGGGCCAGTACGACAGATCCCGCATCCCTGATTACAGGAGACTCTTAGAGCAGCCAGTATTAGATAAAGGCTTCTACATACTGCTTTGCTGAGAGCATCTTCCTTCTCACAAATCGCAGGCATCAATCAAGGCATGAGGGTTCAGTTTTTCCAGTTATATAATTTGGGCATGGCTCCAGTTAATAGATAGGATAACAGTCAAAACAGCACGGGGCGGGGCGGGGGGAAGGAGACTCCATTTGCAACCAAGATGCTACTTAAGATGAAAGGTAAATAAATGATGTGATTTTAATGTTTCAGCCCAATCAGACAAGTTTCCTCTGCTGTGGATACTTATTGTTTTCTTGTAAATTCATAGCCCTTTACATTTTTTCCTTTCTTCCATAGCTATTTTAACACACTGCTTAGTCACCCGACCTTCCTAATATCACAGCAAAGCAAAAGCTGGCTTCTGACCCCCGCAGCCTCCTTGCTGCAGACAGCTTACCTCGGACCGCTGGCCTGCACGAGGAGCAAGTGCTGGGAAGTGCTTACGGAAGTCAGAGCAGCTCTTCTTCTTACCCGTATTTCTTGCTTTGATTTTTCTCTATGCTGATCAGGTGCTGATTCTCTGTCAACTCTAAGATATCTCAAACTAATACTTAAATGTGTTTCACGCTTTTTTTTTTAATTACTCATTATGTCAGGAGTTGACAGGATTTTGTCAGGATTGCAAACACTTGCCAATGCTCCCCCTTTAATCTGCCGGAGAGGCAATTCTAGGTATGAGACTGTTGTATCTCACAACTCTAGCAGCAAATGAACACATCAGAAACTGAGCTGATATTTTTGTATGCTTCTGAGCTGCTCATTTTCATGCTAGATTTGGGCTACTCCCTATTACTTCCTTCTTGTGCAACATGTTCTGTCATGGAAAAAATGATCTGTTGTCAATTGAAAGTGCTGCTGATATAATGCATTGCTCTAAGAAAAAAAAACAACCATAGCTGAAGAATGACTACTTTGAGTTATTTATTCTAGCCAGCACTTGATTTACCCTAGTATGGACAGAGTTACACCTCAGATAGTCGGAGGGATTGCTCTACTGCAAGGGAATTTTCTCCTGAGCAACTGGGGCGGGGGGGTGAATGGCAGCAGGACCACCCAAGGGATCCCACTGAATCAGAGCAGTTTTGAATTGCAGCTAGGATTGCACAAGAGACTCTGAGAAAGGATGCCCCAAAAGTATGCAGAACCAGTGACAGTTAACACACTTGTTATGCCCTTTCCTCATCAACTTTGGTGACTGCTTAAACACCAGCCTGACTGTCTCGGAGCATCGTGACTCCTTATCCTGCAGAAGAATTTTCTGCCACCAAGGTAGGTCCTGTCAGCGGCACTCATGGCACAGCTATAGTGGTGTGATCTAGATCTCTGCAGCAAGGATTGTGCAGAAATCTGCATATTTTTTTAAACCCTTAGGAAGGTTCCCAACATACTTGGACAGCATGGGAGAAGGTTCTGAGCAGGACTGCCAGGCTGAAGCTGAGACAGAGGGAAGCGATGTATAAAGAGAGATCATTTTTACTCTAATTAGGTTCCTGGTTCACATTAGTTCCTTGTTCAGGAAATTCTTACAACGGTCATAGGATGGGTCCCATCCCTATCCATAGGTGAAGTTTTAACTTCTGTGCTCTTGATTAGGATGAGATTATGCAAATTTTAAGCCTTTGCCACAGGTAAAAGAAAACACCAACCATACCCACTCTGAGTGACTACATTTTCTACAAATGCTCTAAGTGATTAAAATGCTTCCCACTGAAGTGGTGAGAAGAAAAACAGGCATTCCCTGTGTGAAATAAGTGGACAGATGCCATTAATGAATGGATCCTTTCATTATGTTAAAGGTCTTTCCTCTTCAGGAACTACAGATATGCCAGTTAGCAACAAAGCTTCAAGCTCTAAGTCCTTAACGAAGAAATGAAATGTTGTAGGAAAAAGCACTTGTGTGATGCCGTAATTGTCATGTGTAAGGGATGAAATCTATCTTAGGACTCATTCAAGCAAGCAGTCCGGGAACACGCAAGCCAAAATTTTTTGGAGCATAGCTTCATTGTTGAAAGGCAAGTATCTATTTTCAACACGTTCTTTAGCCAGACCTGTGTCTTCAAAACATCTGGAATACCTGCGAATGAGGGACAAAGGCATTTAGCCTGGATAATATTCAGTGGCACTAAAAGACAGCTGGATCACTTCAGTTTGAGCAAGCAAGGGGTAGTGAGTACCTGTGCTGCTGCTGAAGCTCAGCAGGTGGCTCTAAGCCTGTGATCCTTATCCTAAACACTTGCCTGCCCACTGGTCCTTTACAGGGAGGTCCTTTTTCTCTGCAGTTGCCTTGATCACTTCTACTGGCCACCTCCTCCTCCTTTCTGCCTGCTTGCTGCCCAGGTGCCTGCTTTAAAAAGAGCGGTGATACCCAGCTGACTGCAGCTCTGCCTTTGAGCATGGACAGAAGATTAAAAGCAGGATTTACATCTTCTTTTCTGATGGGGTATTTAAGTTAATGAGCCTCAGAGTTAATGGGAAAGAACTTTAGGAAGAGCAAATACATAAACTAGTACTAATGGATGATATTTGATGGTTTTTATTCAACGGGAGCAAAATTTGATTTTTAAAGTGCAAGTCTGCTCTGAAACATGACTGTAAAATCACCTAGTAAACAAAGCAGATCTGTTCTGTGTGTATTTTGAGTCATGCCAATGTTTTCTTTAGGGTGAGAAGGCTCTGCAGACAGGTTGTATAAAACATTGAATTTAGCCCCCTGAATGCTGGTAAGATAAAAAATGAATCTTAAAATTATCTGCCCTTCAGTGCAACAGCCTCTCCAAGATATGACATAGACTTGTAGACTAAATAAAATGTTATTTCAAAAAACAGTATTTTGTCCTTGATTTGAGTAGGAGAACACTTTACAATCTGTATAGAAATACACTGCAAAAGATGGCTTTTAAACTGATTGCAAACTCACCCACATTGTTATTTACATGCTCAACTTTAAACACATCAGAAAAACAGTTCCAAAGTTTCTGCAACAAAACCTCATCCAGTTAATTTCTTTTTCCAGTACCCTTCTGAATCAGCTCTTGAAGCAGGAGATAATTCATTCTGGGGGAGCGACAGAGAAAAAACATCACTAACAGGAGCATTTCTCCTTATAAAAGGACAATTTGCAAAGCAGTAACCCAGCTCTTGCTGCATAAATTACAAAATATTTAGTATCTAGTTATGACAAGCCTGTTACATGCTACCTCCTATTCCTCTGAAATCTTTCAGATTTCAGACAAAGAAATTGGAAGGAACAAATGTGGGGAACCTTGAAATTGTCACTAATGGCCCTCAAGAGTAAATGAGGGCGCTCAAGAGTAAATGTTTTATTTCTTTGCAATACTTCAATACTAATAACTTCCAAAATACATTTCCTTTCAAAACGATTTTTTCAAGATTATATAGGGGCATCTTGTCACCGGCACTAAACTATAGCAGTCCTGCCATGAAACAAGGCTGTAATGTAATAGCAAACAAAAACCCATGAGGCATCAGAGAACAGCCAGAATACAAAAATGTGGGGAGAATTCCTTTTATGTACCTGTACCGGGAGCATCCAGATTAAAATATGGGCAAGGCTAAAGTTTTACTCTTACAGAGGGTGCCAAGACAGTTCTAATGATACGGGGCTTTGGTTTACAGATCATCTGGAAGGCAGTGTCTCTTTCAGCACAAGGATGTTTGAATTTGTGGTGAAGTAGCACTTCAGAGGAAGGAATGGCCAGTACTGCTCCCTGGAGCACGCAGGACAGTCTTAAGAACGTTCTCATTAAGCCGCAAACCAAGTTTGCACCTGCTTACTCGATGAACTAGGAATATTGCAGCCTGAGACGGACGATGCAGACTCTGGTTCTTTGGGCAGACGAAAATTCCTATTTAAAGCATTATACATAAAAGATGAAAGGAAGAAGGGCAGCCTGTGTAACAAAATTAACTTCTACTTAGAAAAAGAGAGAAACTGGCCATTTCAAAATATAATTTTTCTTAAAACAAACAGCACCACAGTGCCAGTGCACAGCATACAGGGAATGGAAAAGAGATGTGATGTAGGGAGCATACAAAAGGAAGGAATAAAAAAAAATGAATTAATCTGCAATATGAAAGAAAAGTTGCCTTTAAAGAGAAGGTTCTACCCTAACAGCACTATCCTATTTATATTTTTATAGAAATAACTTCGGAAAAAAATCAGTTTCTGCTTCTAACTGGACTATAACATTTCCTTATTTTCAAAGCAATTCATGGAACATGCTGATTTTGCTCTAACTAGCTTTAAGATTTTTGAGCTTGACTATATAAGTAATATATGTGTGCGTGTATGTAAGAACATGGAATTTGGTATCATGCCTGTTTGGTAAGGATTATCCTCTACCAGACAGAATCAGCAAAGCTTAGCTGTCTGTACAGGCTACATCTACATTGCTGGCATGAATAAGAGAATCACAAGTACAGATGTACACAAGGAGCAGTCTATTTTAGCAAGAAGGCTGGACAGCTGTTGTTGTGTGGTTTTGTCTAATTACTGCAAAAGAGTGTTGCAGAAAAGTACAAAATGGATGCAAATACATGCTTAAAATAGAAAACTTTTTTTAGTCTGCATCTTTAGTACATTTAAATTCAATGTTTTGCTACTTGTTTTGCTTTTTTACAATGTTACAGTTTTACACTGAAGCAATATATACTTTCCACTTCTTTAGTTTTCTAATAACTGAAGACTATCAGATTTTCAGCAGAACTGCTTTCTATTAGGAAGTGTCACACTTAAAATAGTCATCATTTCTTCTGTGTGAATAAAATCACATTTAGGGTCTTATTAACATTCTTACTGTGAGAACAAAACCACCTCAAACTCAAAACTGGTTTGAGGTTGCAAAAAGCCTGGGCTATATTTGCAATCAACAGCACCTTCTGATATATTGAATTTTCACAAGTCAAGAAGACTGAAACACTTCCACAAGCTATGTTCTTCCTTCAGGGATAGCAGTGTAAAATCAATGGAACACTTAAAGCCACATGAACGCTACAAAAATCCCAATGTTATAATCCTAAATATTTTTCCTGGCAATCTAAATTATATAATAATATTCCAAAGAATACTACTCATATATAAAAGTAATTATTATTTTTTTTTTAAAGTCATTTTCCCTCCAGGAAATAGGAAAACTTAGTACTGCACGTGTCACCACTCCAGCCAGAAAACCCTCATTTGCTGTGTGCTCCAATATGTAGACTTAATCTCCAGCTCAGCCTGCAGCATGGAAACATCTGGCTTGGAAAATTATAGATGCCTTAGAGGTAAGTATTAGGCAGAAGTAGTAGAATTATAGCAGGGAGATCTTTTCACAAGGTGAGTAAGCTGGAGAGTGGCCTGTCTGAAGAATGGACCCATTCTCCAGCTGGCCCATCTGGAGAAAGCCAACATCTACCAGAGCTTTCCTTGGGCTGGTATTTGTATGCTCAGTCTTTGCCAGGGAGCCGCAAAAGCAGCCATGAGCATGGTGCGTTTCCTGATTTACTCGCCTTTCTGCAAAGGGCTGCGGTGTAAACAGCGTGGGGATGGAGGCTGGGCAGCGGGGTGCTGCCTGCGATGTTCCTTCCAACGTACACCTAGCGAACTCGCAACATTTCCTTTGGACACACAGACCTCCTACAAAGGTCTGTGCTGCATGTCACCTGAAGGACTATGTTCCATTTTCAGCAGTGTTTTGTGCAAAAAATGCCTTGGCTCAGGAGTATATGGACTTTTAGAAAGTTTAATTGTGTTAAATCACTCCTGAATATAGGATTCGGTCATCCAAATCATTTAGGCCTTCCAACAATTTCAGATACCTAAGACTTGTTATCTGTCTGTGTTTGAAAAGTGGGATCCCACAACAGTGGCCTCAGGCATGTCCCACCCGTACATGAAGGCAAGGTCTGGGCATGCCCAGCTACCTTTCCTCCATTTATTTCCCCCCATCCCCTGGTTTCTGCAGGAAAACAATGCAAGTGTAGAGTCCCAAAGTGAGCAATGGTTTGTTTTGCTAGGTCTCTCTTTTCAACAAGTAGGAGATGAAGAGAGCAGTGGAGGGCACAGTGGATAATATCCACTGCTCGGTTTAAATGGAATTTCATGGCCTTAATTCTTCATCTGTTTAATTCAGATAACAGTACTTTCCTCATGCTCTTTGTCTCCAAGTCGTACCAGTATATGTAACACTAGAAGGAGGTATAATTAATTACAGCTGCCAAAATAGAGACTTACAGCAAAGTACTTAGCTCCTTACAGGACCAAGTTCTTCAAAGTAAAGATCTGTTTATTTTTAGCAGGTTTTTGATGAATCTTTTTCCATTCAGTTTTTTTTTTTTTTTCATTCCAGCCTCAGTAAAGATATTGTTATATCTGATTTCACTGCTTTAATTAAGTGCTTCTCAGTCCATGATCAGTTCTATTTTAGGCTGTTTTAAAGTTCATTTACTTTGAGATGTATACTAAGCAGAGTAACATAATTGCACATGTCAAAGCCTGCTTCATCCTAATATTAAAATGTTGCTTTGATTTCCTGAAGGTTTAAAAAAAACAATCTATGAAGTTCCATGTAAATTTGTCACATGGAACATAGTGACAAATTTAGCTGCATTCTAAAAATACAAGTGAAAAATTGCCAAAGAACAAGATTCTATATGCAGTGTGACGAACACCTTGGTTTTAGTTTTGTTTTTTTGAGAATAACAGGGATAATGAACACATACTATCATAGAACCCAGGGAAAAAAGGTCTGGCAGGGGCATAAAAAGGTCATGTCATCCATTCACTGCCCAATGATGGAATTAAAGTTTCCAGCATCATTCTTGCGGGATGTCTGGTTAACCTGCTTGCAAAGGACTCTGGTGATGGAGTCTGTACAGCATTCCTAGGGAGACTGCACAACTGCTTCACTTTACTTAGCGTTAGGAAACTTTTCCTAATGTATAACCTGAATCTTCTTTGTTGCAATTTAAGCCCATTAACCTATGTCCTAGCTGCCATGCACTTCAAGAATAGAGTGTTCAATCCTTCCTGCATCGGATTTTCATATATTATGTTCTCCCTCACTAATTCCCTTCTTTCAGCTGTGCAAGTTCTTTGATTTCTTCTGATTTTTGCATAAGTTCTGTTTTCTAGATGTCTGATCATACCAATCATTTCCTTCTGGACTGTTTCTAGAAGTGAAGCAGACAAAATCTGAAAACTGTATTCCAGACAATGCTTCCCAGTACAGCATATAGTGGAAATATTATGCTGCAATCTTCCTCATGCATTTCAATGTGATTTAAAAAAAATTTTTTTTACAAAGGCATAGCAACAGTTCTGGACCAGAGACAGGCGGCAGGCCCCTGCAGAACCCCATTTGATATATCCTTCTATTCTGACAATGATCCAGTGAAAACTATTAAGTGAATACAATTTCCAGCTGGTTCCCATGCAATTTCATCACAACCACATTTCCTCAGTTTGCTTATCAAATGTGAGGCAATGTCAAAAGTCATGCTAAAGTCAAGATACCTGATATCAGTTGCTTATTTCTTATCCACAGGGCTAGTTACCTTGTCATACAACAAAATAGACTAAATTTGACAAGATCTAGTTTTGGTAATTTCATGTTGATCATTACTTGACTCCTTGTTTCCATTTCGGTGTTTACAAATAGTTGATCTGATTACCCATTCAAGCAATTTTCAGTGAATTAAGGTTAAGTTGTTTGGACTATAATTTTCTTTTTTAATTCCTTCCTGTCATCATCCCTTTTTTAAAGACTGGCAAAATGGTTGTCACTGTAAGTTGCCTGGAATTTCAGCCCCTTCCATGAGTTGCCAAAGGGCTCCTTATTGCTTTAGTCATTTCTTTGAATATTCTAGAATGAAGCTGAGATGGCTTAAATGATTTGAAAAGATCGGACAGATTTAGGGATTCCAACCCATTCTTTTACTTTCCCCTTTATCACAAGTGTTAATTGTACCACACATCAGTTCAGAGTTGATCTTTTCAGGAGATGGGTGCAGAAAAAGGCATTAAACATTTCAGCCTTCTTGGAGTCATCGTTGAGAGCTCTTCCTCTTTTCTATACAGCAGACCAATATTTTTCTTAGTCTTTCTCATCAGTATTGATGAATGAGTTCACATCACCCTTGATACCCCTTGCTAATAGCATCATGTTTTGAGAGGCTGGACTTTTTATTCTGTTCCTGTATTTGCATATTATTCCTTTTATTTGTCTTCACTGGTCTCATTTTCTATCCATTTTCTATATGCTTCCTTCTTGTGACTGAAATCAATAACTAACTTAAAATTTAGACATGTTGGTCTTTTACTACAGTTCCTGTCCTCCTTCTACATTTGGATCACTTGAGCCAGCATCTTTAGTATCTTTTGTCCGAGAAACTGCCAGCCTGCCTTAACTCATTTTTTCTTTAGTTTCAGTTCCTCTGAGATTGCACACTGCAGATCTCTGAGTTTATTAAAAGTTTTGCTCTTGAAATTCCCTGGTTTTCTGTTCTTCCTCCTTCTCCTCTGAAGAATAATGACCTCTGCCACTCTGTGGTCACAGAAGTTGCCTTCTACCCTTCCACTGAAACTAGGATAGAGTCAAATCCAGAAAGGTTTCCTCTTAAGTTGCTTACATTTCAAAAACCTGCTAGAGAACTTACGCTCATCTCCTAGCACATAAATCACTAAATAGATAAATCCCCTATTATGGTCAAGTCATGCCCTAGAGAATCTTGCCAGCTCCTCACAAAAAAACTAATCCCAATCTTCTTGAGAGGGTGTAACTGATAAAATTATTTCCTCTACAGACTTCAGAGTGCTTTTAACTACTTACTGATCTTGTTTAAGAGAAAGAGAACCTGAGGCAGAGAAGTTATAGTCAGTGTTGCTAACAGTGGTGTGCTGTTTTGGTTCTGCTACTGCCTGGGTGCCCATCTTTAGATTGCTAGGGTGGGATATATTTCACCTAAATTTCAACACTAATAGTATAAATATCTACCTTTGCACTTGGCACCTCATCTGTTTTTTTCCAGTCAGGGAAGAGGAACAGAGACAGTAGAACATATTAATTCATCTGACGTCTTTTAGATATCTTCTGTAAAATTGGATGACTTGAAGATCACTTGAAGACTCTGGCACTAACAGAAGTAACAAAATTTACACAGGAGAACTGACCTGGTCTTTCCCCTAACTTTGTGGGTTACAACCATGCGGTTTAACCTTGTGTTTCAACCAGTGTCCAAGAGAGAACATGCTAGGCTATCACTTCTGTACCTTTTTTAGATCTTGCTTGTAAAAGGATTTCCAGGTTGATTTAATTTCATGCTTCCTTTCTATTACATGGTTTGCTTTGTTTGAAGATTTCTACTTTGTTCTGCATATAGCAGAGACTGGTGGCCATTCTGTCATTATAACCACCATTCTCCTTTTCGCATTTTTTCCTACATCTTTGCTTTATGCAGATGTGTCTCATATTACAGAAAGCTTTCAGTAAAAGTTATAGCGAACCCTTTACTTGAGCAGGTAAGTCTTTCAGAGGTGGGGAATATTCTAGTTTTATTAACAGACACAGTCCTAGGCTGGTAGCAATTAAAAGTTACGTGAGTTGACAACTACTTGGTAGTCTCTGTAAAGCACATAAATGGCCTCAGTTTACCTGCAACTTCCCTAAAGCATCAGCCTAAGCACCCCTTATTGGCAAACACAGAAGCAAATTGGGGGGGGAGGGGGCGGGCAGTGAGAGAGAGATGAAGGATGGGAATGGAAAGTGAAGAGCCTTTTGCTCTAGAGATGCCTTTCCTGAAGCACCCTCTCAAGCCCAAGGGAAGGCAATCAGTCCCATCCTCACTCTCAGAGCACACACAACTTTTAGGCTCTCAGGGCTATCAATGCAGGAGTATTACAATGCATTTTTAAAGATGACTATAATTAATGAAAGACTTTTTTATGTACACTAGACAAAACTTTCTTCTCAAAGTGTCAAAATGAGAGAGGAAACAATCTTCCCTTTTATTTTTCACTCTGCATGCCAAATAAATCTCCTTGTTCTTCACTGCTTCTAATTTCATCGTTTCTGGCTGCTGTTTCCTCTTGTTGTCACAGGGCAAGCCTTGTTGTTCCTCTTTCTTTTGTAGCCCCACTTTTAAGACATCTATTCAGCAAGATAGTTTTTATCTTTAATTAAAATCCTCTTTGCAGTCCTTAATGCAAATGCTACATTATTTGGAAAAAAAAAATAAACCTTGTTCTGTTCTATTTACACAACGAAGGCCAGCAGGATTGTTTCAATACCTTCTGAAAAAACAGCCTCCAAAGCAATCGGTGTAACAAATTTTTTATAGAATCATAGAATGGTTTGGGTTGGCAGGGACCTTGAAGATCATCTGTTCCCACCCCCCCTGCCATGGGAAGGGACACCTTCCACTAGACCAGGTTGCTCAAAGCCCCGTCCAACCTGGCCTTGAACAATTCCAGGGATGGGGCATCCACAACTTCTCTGGGCAACTTGTTCCAGTGCCTCACCACCTAGTGAAGAATTGCTTCCTTACAGCTAATCTAAATCTACCCTCTTTCAGTTTAAAGCCATTACCCCTTGTCCTACCACTACATGCCCTTGTAAAAAGTCCCTCTCCAGCTTTCTTGTGGTTTATCTCACGTACTGTTTATCTTCAGGTACTGGAAGGCTGCTATAACTCTCTCAGCCTGTCTTCATAGGAGAGGTGCTCCAGTCCTATCATCTTAGTGGCGCTCCTCTGGACTCGCTCCAACAGGTCCATGTCCTTCTTATGTTGGGGGCCCCAGAGCTGAACGTAGTACTCCAGGTGGGGTCTCACCAGAGCTGAGCAAAGCAGCAGAATCACCGCCCTCGACCTGCTGGCCATGCTTCTTTTGATGCAGCCCAGGATACGGTTGGCTTTCTGGGCTGCCAGCGCACATTGCCGGGTCATGTTGAGCTTCTCAACAACCAACACTCCCAAGTCCTTCTCCTTAGGGGTGCTCTCAATCCATTCTCTGCCCAGCCTGTATTTGTGCTTGGGATTGCCCCGACACAGGTGCAGGACCTTGCATTTGGCCTTGTTGAATTTCATGGGGTTCGCACGGGCCCACCTCTCAAGCCTGTCAAGGTCTCTCGGGATGGCATCCCTTCCCTCCAGCATGTCAACCGCACCACACAGTTTGGTGTCATCAGCAAACTTGCTGAGGGTGCACTCAATCCCACTGTCCATGTCACTGACAAAGATGTTAAATGTTTGCATTTTGTTTCTTGTATATCTGTGAAATATTTCAAAGCAAAATGTTCCCTTCTAAATTTCATGTCCTTGCTCAATGTTACTTACTCAGTCAGATGCACTCTTCACTTTTAAATTATCACCATTCAGTTGTTGATAGATGAATTACTGCAATGACATTTTTATGAAGCTCTTTCTTGTATACTATTTCTGCTCATCAGAATTCCTAGTTCTCTGCACTGAAACTACGAGATCTTTGAATATTTTGTCATCGTGGAAACTAATTATCATTTTTTAAAGTATGCCAAAAGGAAAAGGACAGCAGACATGACATTCAGTAACCTCTATTCCACCTTTTCAGGCTACAAGTGGAATATGCTTGTCAAGTCAGACACTGCAGGATGTGGTAGATTCAAAGGGCAAGAGAGAGTAGGTGTCCAACTAACTCAAGCAGTTCACACTAACTCAAGCAGTCATGACCTGCATTGATATTTGCGGTATTCCTATCCTTCTGGCTGCTCTACAATAGAAGAAAGCAGGGAAACCATCAGTACGTTACCTTCAACAGAGCTTGTTGGAATTAACTGTTTTATTTCTAATTGTTTATCTGAAAGAGAATCTGAACAGCCTGGTGCAATCTTTGCACTTCTGCTGATGAGTATGGCAAGATCACAAAAAGTACTTTATATCCAGGAAAGGACTCAGAGACTTAGTGGCTCCAGGAATGTAATCTAGTCCTTGCATGCTCTGGTTCTGTACAGCGTACCAGGGAGAAGGTAGGCACCTCAGAAGGGTATCTGAAACAGCCCCCATGCCAAACAAGTTCTTCACAGGAATGTCTCCATCACTGAGAGCAGCCTTGGTGAAAAGCATCTCGGAATCAGTAAAGGATCCATAAAACTGAAAATTATGTACACATCGCCCTCCACTAAATGTAGCCTTCATCAAGAACAGCCAGAATGAGAGCGCCGTGGTCAAAGCAGGGAACCAAAACACAAACTCCCCTTCTTGCGGCAGAACTTTAATCACTATGCTTTTATTCAACAGCTGCATGCCACTGTTTTTAAGGAAAAGAGGAGTCTCTTTAAAAGAAAATGTATAGGGGGCTGCATTCGGGACAGGATTCAGGGTCTGATGGTGTCTTCTGAAGTTCACGATTAGACAACTGACATTCAGGGAATAGACTTTATGGGCATAAAACTGAGTGTAGCTTCTCTGAGTCAAAGAATGGTTTTATTCTCACTGTTGGGCTGGATAAAGCAAAGCAGAGAGATGACACACTTTATTAATGAATGAAGGGCACAACTAGGAGCATAACTGAAAGCACTGACTTGCATTGCTTTCCTCTAAATGGTAGGACACACTTGCCGCATATGCACAACTTTCTTGAAGCATCGGCGCACCAAGAGGAAAGAGAAGACCAGAATCTAGGATTAGAAAAATCCAGAAACTGAATGAATTTATGAAAAAGAAAACACTAGCTTCTGTGAGCTTATCTCATTGTCCCACCTGGGATTACGGAGCCCTGGTTATGGCTCAGTGGCTAAAGCACGTCCTTTTGAATTATTAGGGCTGCCTGCAACATAAACAATATTTAAAGGAGAAAAACGCTAGCTAGGAGAACAACGCACCTTGTGCTGTACAAGTTCAAATATTTCAGGCATGATACGGTTAGATAATGGCACATCTTTTGGTCTCTGTGACACCAGGAGTAAGCTTGGCCCTTGGCCCCACGTAGAGCATTCGGTGCAGTTGCCACCCTTTGTTCACTCTACATATGGTAAAGACAGGGTGATCTGAAGGCTACAAGCAGCAGCCCAGCTCTCTGGTTTTTTGCTGGGCATTATCCCACACACACACTTTTTTTTTTGCACAGCTGTAACTCCACTCAGCAGTAGGTACTGCATTTACACAGGTGAAAATGAGAAAACCAGCACTTTCTCTGACATTGATCAGTACTCCCTCTTTCACTCCATGACAGACTGCTGTAAGGCGGACAGTGCGGCTGTCTCACCCCACGTAGATTTCCCCGTTAGTAAATGACACTCCCATCAGCAATCCCCTCGAGGCTGCTTAAAGAAGATCCCGTGACTCCTTCTACCCCTTCTGTACAATACGCTGTGTGGTTGCTCGTCACTCTCTACTGTAAAAATCTCACCCTTCGCTCCAGGAAATTTTGCCTCTTGGGCCTCAGGTAATACATTGGTGGACAAATCTCTTTTCTCACCTTGCACCAAGACTTTACACCTCCAGCCCAACAGGCTGCAGCTTCTTACAGAGAGGAAGGATGCAATTCTTGACAATTTCTCCAGAAAATGTACCTCATTTTGTGAAGATGATACAATTTCCTCCTTTGCCTCACTGCTTATAAACAGTTCACACAGAAAAGACAAGAGGCAACGGGCACAAATTGAAATACAGGAAATTCCATTTGAACAGTGGTTTGTTTTTTTTTTTACTTTTACTGTGAGAGTGGTCAAATACTGGCACAGGTTGCCCTGAGAGCTTATGGAGTCTCCATCCATGGAGATAACCAAACCCCGACAGTACGCGGCGCTAAGCAGCCTGCTGTGGCTGACCCTGCTTGGAGTGCAGGGGCTGGACTAGATGATCTCCAGAGATCCCCCCCAACCTCCAGCAGCCTGTGAAAAGGGCAGCCACATCATACGTCAGTTTGAGGAGTCACTTCAGGCTATGCCTTTATGACAAGATACTTTTTATTCCGTTTACAGTTAAAATAAACAGCTTTTAATCAAGATCATAACACGGGCTGGGGTGGGCATAGGTGTTGTGGTTTTTTTTTTTTAAAGAAAAAGGAAACAAAGTCCTTTCAATTTTCTTAAGTTATTCAAAGAAAAACAGCTGTACATGAGATAAGGGTGTCCTGATGCATTGATAAATTCTTCATTTGATGCAACTGAAGTCAATAACAGTTTTTTTCCAATGGTTTCAAAGAGCAGAGAAGGATCTGGATGCTGCAAATATCCCAGTATGCTAACCCTCTGTATTGCTCAAGGGTAGTAGTGTCCACCTATTCCCAGTGAAATTGAGGGTGCCCATGTGGCTCTCACGAAAGATAAGTAGTGATCCAATGTGTAGATCTTCAAACACCTAGGCAGCAGCTCCCTACCTCTTGGAGGCACTACTGTCCCAAGGTACCACAGAGGTCCTTAGGTATCAGAGTGCCTGCTGATGACTGCGACCTTACAGTCTAACGCCGCTGAACACCCAGAGCCTACCAAATGCTGTACCCCCCTGTATAAACCACAGAAACATTCACTGAAGTGCAAATTGGGACTTACATCTTGTTTTACTTTCTGGTCTGCAGAATATTTTATTAGTCTATGCAAAGTGGAAGAGTTTCAACAGAAAACACTGAGAGTCCCAGCTTAAAATTATTCCCAGACCGGTGGTCACGGCACTCGGCTGAGACACGGGGATGTCGCTTCAAGTCCTTGCTGAGAAAGAAGTTGCTTTGACCTCTCACATCCTGAGACAGTACTACTACCACCCCATTTCTAGGCAAAAGGGACACTACATTATGTGACAAAGGGCTGATCGGACACCAAAGTGGGCTTATGGAGGAGCACACTACACACATGTGGGCTCCTCCCTGCGGGTCAGAGTTAGGCACCTGCCTTCATGGGATGGAGAGGCTTCGACCCCATCTTCTTCCTTGGGGTCACCTCCTGGCTAGTCTAGGTAGTCTCCCAGTTGGGCAGGTATTTGTGGTTACCTTCTTACATTCCTAATGTTTCCACTTACTGTATAGGTAACCTTAGTGCTGGATCACACCAAGCAAAAGACACATCAAAATTAGGAGTTATAGGCTGAGCACTGATAGGAATAAACCCTTCTATGGAACAAACTCTAAATTACTAAACTGAGAAAAAACAAATTATTTATTTTTTATTAGTTCAGCTCTGTTTAGCTTTGTATTTTCTTGACAAATGAAAATAGCCTGGTTATATTTAGTTTTGACCTCTTGACTTGATGCACTGATATCATGCTCCGATATCTATGTGACAAACATTTTATGTGAATCTTAATTAAAAAGACAGTATTATTCCCTTAGATATTGTAAAACTCCTTTCTTTCCTCTGAAAGCCAAAAACACACGATGCTATTTCTTTCTAACTAAAGTACAGAAAGCAGTTGATGCTACAGGTAATGTTTGAGTGATGCTTTAGCAGTACTTCAAAGTGGCTAGATTCACCTTATTTACTGCAGAAGAAATAAATTTACTCTGCTGGAGTAGCAAAGTAATTTCCACTACGCAAAAGAGAAAAAAAATAATATAATGTTTACAAAAGAAATAAAAGATGACTGCTTTTACAACAATTTACCTGCTAAATCAAAAGCTTCTATACCAGCACACAGTACTGAGTGTAGAAGGTTAGCTGATATTAGGAATATGCCATAAAAGCACCTATTCCTGAAAAAGTGCTTTTAACTGAAGGCACCAAATTTTGTTTAGCTGCAGAAATGTATATAGACACCAGAAGTACAGACTGAAAAACACATGAAATAATCCTTCCACTTTCCTTGGAACTAGCAAGGTTGCAGCTGGAGTAATACATTAATTTTGGGGCACCGTACTGGGGCATGAAAGAAGGTGTGGACCGTTTGGGAAGGGCTGAGAGAGCGCAAAAATATTGATTTGAGATGTGTAAACAAAATCTATTGTTAGGACCCCAATACGGTTGATAAAATGAGTGTGTGGTTGCAGAGCCTGTAGGAGAATGCTCCTGCGTGGCACAGCTGAGGGGATCTGGCCGAAGCACAAGAGTCTTGTGAATGTCTGGAGAGCCCAGCCCGCAGCACAAGCTAAGAGAAGAGCTGAAACGCACAATCAGTCTCACAAAGCAGCAATACTACTGAGAAGATTAAGAAAGAGGGATGCCATTGATATGATTGAAGGAGTGCAATGCCACCGACCGGATTAAGAAAGAATGATGCAATTGATAAAACACACTGATAAAGTGACACCGTTGATAAGACTGAGAAAGAGCAACGCCAGGTCAAAAGAAGGGACAGGATGTAAGTCGCCAAAGCCTAAAGACCGTACACAATCTGAAGGAAAAAGGGTTCTCGAGAACATTTTCTGCAGAAACATTAATGGAGCTCTAAATTGTGGGCAACGGAAATCAGCAAGCCAGGAAATTACCAGTAAGTGTGAGTGGATAAGTGGATGCTTGTGTTTGCAAGCAGCTACAGTTAATAAGACCACAGATACCCTTCTCTCCTTAACAATCTCATTTATAGAAGATAAATATTAATGTTAAGAACTACTAGCATCAGTTAATACACGTGAGAAGTAACTGTATCACTGCAAAGGGGGGTTACGACATTGTGGTTTCTGAATTGAAAGAAGACTGAAGGGACATATGACAAGGGTCTTTGAGTACCTAAGAGGCCATTCTCTGGGTATGAAGGATGGTAAGACAAAAATAATGCAAGTCACTGCACTGCAGTAAGGTAGACATCAGGAAAACCCTTTTTTCTGGTGAGGATAATAATGCACAAGGCTGGATTCCTTGTGGAAGTTGTGGCATCTCCAACAGTGCAGGTTTGAAATGGCAGCTTGGACAAACATCTATCAGGAAAAATAAAGTTGCATATAATTGACCTCCTCTAGGAACAGGGGTGGACCAGGTGGGCTTTGGAGATCTGGTCCCAGCTCTCTTCACTACGATTTTATGGCTGCAGCAAAGATTAGCATCAATGCTGTATTTTGATCATACAAGCAGCACACCTTAAAGGGAGATGTTACAATGGCAAACAAACTACAGCAGTTTGCAAAAATGGTCTTAGCAATGTTAAAAGTTACTTTAAATTACCAGTTCAGCAGAACATTTAAGCATAGTTCCTGGGTCTTACAGACTTAAGGTCTAAGGACACAAAACACCCGAATCTTGATGCCCCAAGGAAACATAAAATCAGCCCAAATACAGCTTTCACAACAAAATTAACTCCTAAGAAACTCAGTATTGGGGAGAGGTTGAGCAGAACCACTGGAAAGCGTCAGGTACTCTGCAAACTACAGGACAGCACACCCTCACACGTCCCACATAAAGCAAGGCATCTCAAAACTCCTCTTCAGGAACCAAGTGTTAATGGAGATCTCCTGAAGAATTGCTGTTGGTAATTAAACAATCATTCCTCAGTGTGCGTTTCACACGTGGAGGGAGACTGATGTGAATTGCAGATACAATTACCAGGATTTAGTGACCCCATTTGTCACAGTGGTAAGTGCACACAAGATTGCCTGTCTTTAACTAAAGCAAGCTCCGTTTCTCCGGGGCTTTCAGCTGTCCGCAGCCGCCTGAACGAAGCCTTTCTGTTGACACCCGTGGGCTCCCTGGGGTGCTTATGTCGGTTCCCGGTGCTGTCCCTCTTCGTCTTAATGTACTCTTGTCAGCCCCCTCGGAACTTCTATTCAGTATCACCTTCCCCCGAAGGCTCCTTCAACCTGAATAAACTTGGGTTTATTCACAAACGAAATAAGCAGCGCCCGCCGACTTGTTGCTTCTGCCTCAGAAAGCCGGAAGAGCAAAAAGCCGAGCGGTTTGAAACCCAACCTTTCCAAGTTGTACACTTTGCAGCTGGACACTACAAAATCTATTTTATGGTTCTTGCTCAGACCAGACTAGATCCTCAGAAAGGCCCCTTCTGAGCTTACAGCCTGTGAAGCCACCTACCTCCAGATCTAAGATTTGCTATAATAAGATTTCCCAGAATTTAAAGACACACAGCGTTTGTTCAAAGCTTTCGGCTTGGGGTGCGACTGTTCTCTCACAGCGTCTGCCACCGCGTGCCGAGGCCAGGTTCCTCCGCGCAGGCAAGC
>NW_008824356.1:12457325-12464578 GCF_000699105.1 Pygoscelis adeliae | reverse complement strand
GCCAGGGCCCGCGGCCTTCCCGCCCGCTGGGGGCTGCCGTCCGCCCCGTCCTTGGCCCAGGCCCGGGGCCGTGGGGCTGAGGAGCGCTGTGCCGCCCGGGGTAACGGGGCCTCGTACAGAGAGCAGGAGAAAAAATCTGCAGTTGATGGTATGCCCCTACTATCAAAGCAAGAAAAATTACTCCCTTTTGCCAAAAGAGGGCACCTCTTTCTCTACAGGTCTGGTTAGTGGTTGCCTTCTCGGCAAGTTGCTACATCTCCATCCTCCCAACACTGGACAGTCGAAGGGAAATTGTGTGTGGAAGACAGAGGCAGCTCTCCAACCGCAATGTGTGTAAAAATGCAGTATTTTTAGGGTCAAAGAGCTCTCGATCCAAACCACCTGGAAAAATCATTGTTACTATAAAATGAAAAAGCTGAACTCAGCAATATCTGGCAATTACTACAGTGCTGAATTCTACCTTAAAATGATTGGGGGCTAGAATTCAGCTCTGTAAAACATATTAGTATATAAACTTTCTTTCCAGTGGAAGACAACCTACATATATTCTATGTCAGCAAGCAGGTTAATGAAGTATTACTACAACATTTACTTCCCCCCCTATTTTCTATTAATTATGTTGCAGTTAAAATGCAATAAGAACTAACAGTAAGATCTTGGTAGTTACAAATCTCCCTTTACGGTAGATAATTGTATACTTAGTGTAAGAGCCATTGATGGTCGCACAGCCTGAGGTGTGTTTGCATCTTGGGTATTGGTCTGACTTCTTGGGGTGGACTGCGGGCAATTCTCTGCTGGTGTTCAAGAGAGGGTCACCAGCTGCATGGCAACGAATCTGCACGGCACAGAGAGAAGCCAAGTCCTTTTTGCACGTTGCACAGTAAACCAACAGCCGAGGATGAATGGGACTCATGATTCCTCTTTGTTTTTTCCTATCAGTTGTTATTCATAGGTGATACATAACGCATCGTGTTGCAGGATTTTATTCCCTCTTCATTAGTCTTCAGCACAGACTGCCATATAACAATTAAAATTAGCAGCATTAAACAGCCAAAAAAAAGAGGAAGATGAGATGCCAGTCAAACTAACCAGACTCTCTGCCAAGTGCTAAAGGTTGCCACATGCTTCCATAAAAAATGTTGGTGTATCTTTAAAATTATTGATAGTTCCTATTAGAGGAACACCACCCCCACCCCCACCCCCCCATATTTCCCTGCTTTGCCAGTCTTTGCCAGCCAGAAAGAAGATGGATCTAAATCAGTGCTCTCCCAGCCAGCAGAGGCAGCAGAACGGACTGAGCACCCTCAGTTCACACTGAAGTCTCCATCCGTCGAAGTCGTTCTTGGGTGGCTTGGATTAGCACAGTGGGAACAGGAGCCTTTAACTGCTTGCAACCATAACATCAATGTGATTGCCCAAAGGAATGTGAAGAACAATCACATTATCTAAAGAATTATCCAAGGAAAATTATTCAAGGATATTGATTTCCTCCTATTATTTACACATTATTTTGTTAGTGAGGAATGGTTATTTTTGTGTTGGTCTTGGGCATAGAGGGAGCATTACATTAATGCAGGTAAGAACATCTGGCACGGTTTTGAAAGACAATGAAGTATACTACTGTCACTGGGCATCAAAAATTGCAAGCTCCCTTAATTTGTCAAATCTGATCTTCACCAAACTAAAACACTAGAAAGGACATGCAGTGATTTAATCTCTTAAGAAAGTGGCTTTTTAAGGACATGCTCCTTATTAAGGGATAGAGCCAGTGTGAGTTGATATTGACTGGAATCCTGAAGTAGAAAATGAGAAGGTGGCTGGCAAGTATCACAGGTGTGGCACCTTTTATTGTTTTAAGCTCCTTTTCTTCCTTTACTTCCCCTGTTTTAATTAAGGTACTTATTCTAAAGAATACTTTCTTGTAAAAAAGGTCACTATTCCCATTGCTCTTGGGTAGATAGTTGGAAAAACTTGAGTGTGTGGAGAGCACGAACCGTGTAATGATGCAGTCACCCATTCAGAGCATTTAAGCAAGGTTGAATAAAAAAATGTAATGTGTTCACTGGCATAAGGAAAAAAAAAGTTACCTTTTAGTTTCAGGTAAAAAAATGGTTAAACACGTTGCTGACATTTAAATTAACCCCAAATTGAAGTTAACAACTTGTGAGCCCGAGCACTAAATGCATTGCCATTAACCTCAGTACAGTCACTTGTGGCATCGCTATCAGGAAACCTGCTCCGTCTGCCCTACCCCTCAGCACCACAAGCACACAGCTCCCTAGTGTCTATGTGTGCAGGTATTCAGTGACAAAAAGGTCGGTGGTGGTGAGGCTTAGCACGATTGTAAATAGTAGAAAAAAATCAATGTATTTACTAGTTCTGTTGATAATATTAAATGAGAACGCTGTAATTAAGAAAGCTGCAGTCACTGAGTACCCTAGTGACAATTACCAACAAATGTCCGGTCATTTGTTGGTAACAACAACAGAGCTATTATTAATGCATCTGCAAATTACTGGGAAGACTCACGCAGAGATTTAGTTACTCTCTCTCATTGACAGTGTCAGTGCTTTTTAGTTAAACATCTGCTTTGGAAGTGATAAGCTGGTACACTTAACTAAAATGCACTGCTTATCTTTGGAGAAGCTATGGGAGAGCTGCAATTTACTCCTGAGCAAATTTTATACATAATGAAACATCTTGCTAGAGGAGCAAAGAAACCAGCCTTTTATTACCTTTGATGCTGCACAAAACTTCTTCTGGAACTTAATAACCTTGATGTTAACAAACGAATTTGAAAAAAAATCCCAAAACTTCATGAACATGTGACACTTGGGGCACCTAGAGTAGGCTAAACTTTTCAACATCCCTGTTGCTTTGCTAAAAGTTTCAAAGAGATTGTCTTTGGGGGAGTCCTACTGAATGTGAAGTAAGGAATCATAGAATCATAGAATCATTAAGGTTGGAAAAGACCATCGAGTCCAACCATCAACCAAACACCACCATGCCCACTAAACCATGTCCCTAAGCACCACATCTACACGTCTTTTAAGTAGCTCCAGGGATGGTGACTCCACCACTTCCCTGGGCAGCCTGTTCCAATGTTTAACCACTCTTTCAGTAAAGAAATTTTTCCTCATGTCCAATCTAAACCTCCCCTGGCGCAACTTGAGGCCATTTCCTCTCATCCTATCGCCAGTTACTTGGGAGAAGAGACCAACACCCACCTCGCCACAACCTCCTTTCAGGGAGTTGCAGAGAGCAATGAGGTCTCCCCTCAGCCTCCTTTTCTCCAGGCTAAACAACCCCAGCTCCCTCAGCCGCTCCTCATAAGACTTGTTCTCCAGACCCCTCACCAGCCTCGTTGCCCTTCTCTGGACACGCTCCAGCACCTCAACGTCCTTCTTGTAGTGAGGGGCCCAAAACTGAACACAGTATTCGAGGTGCGGCCTCACCAGTGCCGAGTACAGGGGCACGATCACTTCCCTGCTCCTGCTGGCCACCCTATTTCTGATACAGGCCAGGATGCCATTGGCCTTCTTGGCCACCTGGGCACACTGCCGGCTCATGTTCAGCTGGAATGTTGCTTTTTGCCTTTATCTAGTGTACTCATCCATCACAAAGCAGAAGATGCTTAGCAATAAAGACGACTGAACCTGGCTGTATAAAAGAGATTTTCAGGAATGAGAAATGTGAAAACTTTTTCCATCTCTTTCACATCAGTTACTAAAGTGTGGCTGATAATCATATTCCAGTCTTCTTGGGGAAGTCAATATTTCATTTATACTTAGAGAATACCCTATAGGGGTATTTTTATTTTAAGATATTTGCAAATTAAATTTTATAATTGGGAAAGTGAGGCAGAGATAGACAGGGCTTAAAAGTCCCTACAAGGGACTCCTCAAGAGCTGTCCTCAAGAACAACATCCACTTTTGGAAGACACTTTGCATTTGCATGCTGTTTATCTTCCAGCATTTCAACAGGTAAGAAAACCATGGTCGGGTTGATAGCTTAGTTTTCCAAACTGCATAACAAACAACAACAATTCAGAGCAAAGGTTTTTGTTTATTCATGCTTATTGGTACTAGAACCATGTACGGTAGTGATTTGCATGTTAAGGGAGAAACAGAGACACACGAATCGACTTGTGTAAAGTCAGAAAAAGTCAGTAAAAGGACCCAGGAGCCCCCTTGCATTCCTCCGTTCTAAGCAATGGAAAATACTTTCAATTACAGGATGAACTTTTTACTCTGATTAATACAACAGGGTCACAATACCTTGAAAGCACTGCAGCAACATTTAGAAAGCAGTCACTGGGCATTAGTTTGAGTAGAGATACAATTTTGATAAAGGGAGAAGCAGAAAAGCTGATATATTACAAAAAGAAAAAAAGCAAAGAATATAAAAACTGTAGATTAATATAGGAACTTATTTCTCTGAATTTAGGCTGCTCCTTTCAGACTCCAGTACTTTTTGCTATGTTTCTTTCTTCTGCCCTTCAGGATGCCAGTTACAGTTGCTCAAATTAAAAGAAACTCTGAGGTAAGAGAGAGGGAATGGTGTGACTACTGTCAGTGCTTGGCTAAAATTCTGACATCCTGGGTCACAGTGATTATTTCCACAGCCATAAAATGTCAGCAACTTTATTGATGTCAGTAGAAATATCTGGGGGATTAGGTAGCATCTAGCATTATAAAGAACATTACATCTCCATTCTAGCTTTTTCAAATACACACATTGGGTGGCCAGAGTATGTCACGATGAGTATCTATATATTACATTAATCTACTGATTTCAATATTCAGTTCTTGGTATCACATCTCTCTTTATTAATTTTAATTTACTTGGAATTTTTTGTGCAGTAATTTCTGTTAATGTGTTCATATTTGTTTACTGGAAGGCAGGCTGGAATTTCAAAACCATAGAAAGCCTTAGCAGAATGTCCTGGTTTCGGCTGGGACAGAGTTAATTTTCTTCCTAGTAGCTGGTACAGTGCTGTGTTTTGGATTTAGGATGAGAATAATGTTGATAACACACCAATGTTTTAGCCCTTGCTAAGTAGTGCTCACCCTGGTCAAGGACTTTCCAGCTTCCCATGCTCTACCGACTGAGAAGGCTGGAGGTGCACAAGGAGCTGGGAGGGGGCACAGCCAGAACAGCTGACCCAAACTGGCCAAAGGGACATTCCATACCATGTGACGTCATGCTCAGTACATAAACTGGAGAAGCTGGCCGGGGGGGCCGCTGCTCGGGGACTGGCTAGGCATCAGTCGGCAGGTGGTGAGCAATTGCACCGTGCATCACTTGCTTTGTATATTCTTTTATTATTACTATTTTACTTTATTTTGTTTCAATTATTAAACTGTTCTTATTTCAACCCACGAGTTTTCTCACTTTTACCCTTCCGATTCTCTCCCCCATCCCACTGGGGGGGAGCGGGTGAGTGGCTGTGTGGTGCTCCGTTGCCAACTGAGGTTAACCCACGACACAGAAGAAAGTACAAGGTCACTGACTGCTGAAAAAAGCACATTGGCACATTTAGGAAAGCCACCAAACGAGACAGGTATAATGTTGTTGCATGTTTGCACACCTAGCATGGAACAAAATGCATGGTACCTTTTACGCCTTTTTACCTTCTGTGATGCTGGATTTAATCTCAAGTGCGGTGAAAAGACTCTAGATAGGTAATAAGAAACTGCACAATGTTTTGCTGCCCTTGACAGAAGATTTAACCTTTTCAGAATCACAAGCAACCACCAAGTTTCCTTCCTTGTCCCAGGAGGGAGTAAACTGCTATTATCCCGTTACGTTAATGGCTACAGCAATGCAGTCCAATATTGAAGTGCCATTGTGAAACCAAATTTCCAGTCATTCACCTTGATCTCTCTTTCTGCAGGGTGTATGGCAGCTCTTGCAGAGTTTGCTTCCCTTCCATGCTGTGACCTCTCTGAGGGATGGTTTGTAACACCAGTATGGGACCTTGTACAGCTGGGGCTTAGGAGTCAGTTGAGCTTTCACAAAACACAACCAATTGCATTAGCCATTCAAATTGGCTAGGGCTTGATCAAAATTTTTTTAGCTATTTAGGCACAGAAAAATACACTACTTCCTTCTTTACAACCTAATTAGCAGCAGCGCAGAAATGTATGCACGTTGTTTGCACCAGCATGTATTGGTATGCATTAACAATATACTCTTACTCTGTTGTAATGGAAAGCACTTAATTTTGAAGGGGCACCAGAACCGATTCATTCTCAGCAGTGGCAAGAGAAAGTAACAGCAATTTATTGAGTAAAAAAGATGTTGTGCTGAATAACAATTACTTCTACAGACAATGCTATTGTCTTTTTTTTTAAGTTCAAACTACCTTTTAAAAATAAAGCAGCACACGAGTCTCAAACGTAAGTATCACTTTAACCAAAGATCCCAGAGTCAAATCCAGTTACATATGTCAGACATTCTGCCGTGGGTTAGACTAATTTGTCTGTTTTCTCCTTCTCTTTACTCATAGTTCCACTTTCCAAATGTTAGGGCCCTGACATGAAACAAAAAATGATTAGGGTGGTATGAAAAATGGAATTTCAAAATCTTCTGCACAAGAAAAGATTTAAAATTTTATTTGGACAGTTAAGAAGTGTTCTTAAGTCTGTCCTAGCACCTGAGAGGCTGCACATCTAGAAAATTGTTACTAGACGGCATTTTCTGGCCAAAGGTTTTGTCAAGAGCCTTCCGTCCAGCTCCAGTATGTCATGAAGCCCAGCTGTGTTTGGGTTGCATAGGACTGACTGCAAAAGACTGTTGCCACCCTGGAGTTCTAGTTACCTTTGGACAGTTTCTTCAAAACAAGTTTTCCTTGCCGTTCTGGAAGAGCCTTGTTTAAACAGTTAAAACAGAACAACATGCGTATCTGTTTCAGCCGAACTCAACCTTTATTTGAACCATTAGTTCGCCTCACACCATGTACTGTCCAGCAAACCAAATCCCCAGCCTTCATTCTTTCCTCCACCTCTGCCACCCAGCAGTGCCTCACTTCCACGCTTACACCACCGTCCAAGTTGCTTTGGGTCACAGCTCTGCGTTGGAAAGATTTCCTGAGTTTTCCTAGCAGAACTGATCACTCGGTTTATTTGTTGCCGCTGACGGACTTTGGGAGGATCTTCTGACACTGCATTAATCTGAGCCCTGGAGAGTTGCAGTTAAATCATGCCAAGTCCCTGGAAACCAAAAAATTCCAGCTGGAATTTAACCAGGA
>NW_008824356.1:12421357-12457306 GCF_000699105.1 Pygoscelis adeliae | reverse complement strand
AAAAGCCACTCTATGACAAAAATAGAAATACTCATATATGTAACATTAATATATCACATTCTTCACAAATTAAGGATAAATGTTCATGAATTGTTAGCTGACCTTCTAGAACTCATAAAACTTTCCTCATATGCAGGCATCTTCCTACTTAGAACTTCTCTAATTCTTACAGAATGAAAATAATTAAAACGTTAACACTGTTAAAAAGAAAGTATAACAATGGCTATGAAGTTATCTCAGATTTTAGAGCATACGGCTCCATTTTCCTGTTACCTTCCCTGATCCTTGTCTTTTCAGGCTCATCAGGGACAGAATCAAACAGTTTCTGCAGGTAGCATAAACAGTAAAGATTCTGCATACAGGATCGAGGGAAGGTGAAAGCAGAAAACAATCTTCGTACCTGTTCCGTGGACATCCCAGCAACACTCTGACCCGTACTCGGCTCACATTATTTGCAAACTTCTCAAAACCAGATAAAGCAATAATAATGATTACCGGGCCTCTAAATTGCCAACATGAGCTAAGAAATGAGCAACCTAAATACCTAAGTTCCTGGTACTTGCTGTGAAGAGTGAGTGTAAAATTCCTCTGTGTTATAGGCAAGGCTATTCCACTATCTAGCTACATTTACCCTTCGAATAAGAGACCGTACAATAATTTCCCCAACAGTAACTCAAAGCCATAACCTTTTTGATTTGAAAGACCATCTGATAACTGCACCAGAGAACCTGAATGTAACTAGACAGGGTAGAACAACAGGGAAAGGATATGAAAGATGGAAAAGAAGCAGTACTCCATAGTTTCTCTATGGATTGGTCTATGACGGTGTAGGAAAATAAAAGAAAACTCCTTGCTAGCCAGATGCCATGACGATTTCCTAAACACACACCTTTTCTGTGGTAATTTTTGAATGAAAACAGGGATAGCCATTAGATGAACACTATGAGGTAGTGCACCCCCAGTGTACTCCAAACCATCTTGGGGAATGACACTGCAAAATGAATGAGGTAGCACTGGAACAGCTACCCAGTCAGATTATTTGGGATCCAGGGGGAATTCTGAATGAAGTACCACACTATACTGCAAGATTTGCAGGCTGCAGGACCGGTTGTTCATACATCCCACAGCACTATTTAAGACTACTCTTCAGCACCCAAGCCCCACTGGGTGCTGAAGCATCCACTAATCCAGCTAAACCCAAGCATCCACTTCAGTTTAGTGTTTTGGACTGTACTTGGGTGCTTGCAAGGGGGCAAAGAAAAGAGGATTAGGAAACAACTGACAAGAAGCCAAATACTGCAAGAAGCCAAACCAGCAAATAATAGAGCTTGCATTAGAAGTGATAATTGCAAAGCAAAGTTTCAATCCAATTTGAAATGTACACGCTTAGAAGAAGATGGAACAAAGTCTATATAAACAAGATTGACTTTATTTTTATTTAAATTTTACATACAATAACTTTTATTCCAGCTACTGGGGCCAACTGACAGTCTTGTTAACTCAGGTACTCTTACTTGCAGAACAGTAAATTTTAAATTCATTACAGCTAAAAATGCAGAGAGAATCTCTGAGAAAAGTCTACACTTGTTTTAATCTTGAAAAGCATATTAGGAACCACAGTAAGGAAAAAACATATAAAAAGGTATTTAAAAATGCAGGTTCATTTATAGTAATATGGCTATAGATTCTCCAAGAATCTCCCCATCGTCAACATTTTAATGCTCCTTTCAACTACAAATTAGCCATTATCGCAGACATTATAGCTTAAAAAACGGAAATAAGCAGTCTTGCAAGTAGCGTGGCGGGCTCAGTGTCAGTAAGTGAAACATCACAGAATACTGGAAACATTCACGATGGAACCCACATATTTCCATGTGTATCAGGGGCATTCGTGTAAGGAATATTCCAAATCCACGGTTGATCTGTAAACCAAAACAAAAACATGCTCATGACAAATTCAGTTATTAAATGTAAAATTTTGATCCTCTTCCTCCCCTCCCTTTGGAGGAAGAGGAAGGTCAAAATTCCCACTGATTTTCGCGTAACCCCATGTGCAATTTCAGTTTACTGGAAATTTTTATTCAGCTATTTTTTAAAACGGTAAGGTTTAGAGTTTTCAAAAGGCTTTGCTTTCCCCAAATATTATTTTAAATATAATTATCATAACCTAACATACTCCACACCAGCTGTAAGAGAATTGTGTTTCAGACAGTATACAAGAACAGTAACGCAGCCAAATTTGGTTTGGCCCATAGGCAGCAAGTTTTGTGCTGCGTATCTCTTAACCCAATGGAATTATAAATAAGCGCTGTAACGTATTAGTATTTTTCACGTGGACAGTAAGAATTCAGTATCTAAGAATGACGCTGCCTGAACTCTGAAATGTTCAAGTTCACACCACACTTCTTCAAACATCACATCTTTAGATGGAGCAACAGGTTTGCAGCAGACAGTTCCCTCCCTCCGCTTCTCAGAATACAGAAGCTATTCCCACTCTTGGGAAGGAGAAAAGGCAACGCAGCAGGAGCCAACTGCTAGCTCTGCAGCCTGCCCCAGGCTCTTCCTCCTACCACGTACGTGTTGCAGAAAAGCAGCCGGTCTATGAAGCTAAGCTATTATTCTACTTCTCTCCGGCTACTCCTACTGAAATACAGATAAAACTCTGTCAATCCTTTCAGTGATTTTTCTCAAATAAGAAGTTTATATAAATCTAGCCTGCTTCTTTTCTCCATCTACAAAATGAGCCCTGAAGGAAGACAGTGACATTAATCTGTACAATGCATAGATTAAACTGAATTGTATGGAGGATGACGGAGGTAGTTCATTTATCAAAAACAAGCTACTCATCTACATGATATATTATGTATACTTGCTAAAGAAGATTTGCTACATGCTTGTCAATTGAAATTTTAGATAAGCTATTGATTGTGATTACTGTTGTCCAATTTTAAGTTTGCAGGATCCAATGCCAGCTGTCACAATATATGAAGTGAGAATTACTGCAGCAAGAAGAGGAGAGTAAGGAAGTGACAGAAGCAGTAATGAAGGGATGTGTAAATTACACAACCAGCACACTGTGACAGGTACCACACCAATTAAACATGGGGCAGGGAGAGCATTCCTACCAAGTACTCATTATTACTTGCTACTAGAGTGCGTTTAATTTTAGTACTGTAGCTCCGTATGTCGCAGTGAAACATATCCCAGCTATGCGAACGTTTTACAAAAGTGCTTGTTTACAGTAGTAAGAGGGTAATAGGAAAATGCTTTAAATTACAACAAAATTCAATCTGCTTGACTTGAAAAAAGACTTTACGTTTAGAGTTTATGAAGACTGATAGGGATGTTACAAGTCACAGGAATGTGATCACCAGAGAAAGAACAGCCTGTGCAACAAATGCCATCTTTCACATAATGTTATTATAAGAGGACAATAATAGCAAACATTGATGTCTTCCCCTGATTTAAAATCATGATATAGCTTCTAGGTGGAAGAAGCAGTTGGCTAGCTTTTGGTTACAGTGCATAGGTGATTTCCAAGCACAAAAAAATAAAAGGCATCAGAAACCGGAAGAAACTATAGCACTTAACTCACAGTGCACTGCCAAAAAATGTCTCTAGGTTTCTGAGTCAACTGCAGGATATCTAGCCTTTGAGTGATCTCTTAAAAAAAGAAAAAAAAAGTAGCACCATTATTTTCCTAAGCTTCTTTTATCAGTCTCCTGCTTGAGAGCCATGTGTACCTTTTGTATTTTAGGTGAATACCTTACCACACAGTAAACATTAATAGTCATGAGAATGGGTACAGAATAAAGCAAATGTTGGAAAAGGCATTAAGGATTTCAAGCATACATTCAGATTTGATCATTGACCTCTATCTATGACATCAGAATAAATCCAGTCCCACTCAAGCACTGGAATCTGTCACTTGGAGGACATTATGCAGCTTGGACCTATCCATCTTCACTACCATCTGCAGTTACTCTGTTTAATTCAGCAAAACATACAGGCAGAGGAAGACTTACATGTACAGAAATAACTTCAGTCACCCCTTAAAGCACTCTGAGAGGCTTCAATACCTAATTCAGTTCTCTTTTGTTGTGGCTATCTTAAGAAAATTTTCTTAAGGTAGCTATTAACGTACTTGGAACTTTGTTCTATTAATGGGATGCTGTTGGTTTTATAAAACACCTGATACTATTTTAATAAGCCATGTGTAAAACTATGGCTGAAACCAATTATAATTCAGTTACTTTTAAAATGTCAGAACCAATTTAAAGTTATTTATCGCTTTTAATAGGAGCTATAGCAGCAAGAGAAAGACAATGACTGTATACAAATACTGTATGACCGCAGCGGCTTACTGTTGCACACTAAAATGACTGCCAAACTTTTGAAAGTTAAATCCTTTGATCTTCTGGGAAAAAAAAAGGCTAACCGTTCCCTATTTATAGCCCCCATATTTTTCAAATGCACTCAATGTACCTACCTTCCACACCTTTCAAGTTCAGTTCTTCTTTTCTGATACCCTAATTTTGTCTCAACTGCACTTTATTGGAATTAGTGTTACCTAGTGACCCAGTACCACTGCTTCCTTCTTGCCTCACTTACAAGCAGCAGAACTTTAGCACTAGAGTTAGCACACAGTAAAATGAATGGGGCCATTCTGCTCTCCCCGCTACTTCAAGATTATCTGAAATCTCAGACGAAACGCTATTTCAGTTATACTCAGGCAGACTTTTGAAGATTCTCTCACAACTGCACAGACTATCACATTTCATGTAAAGATGGAGAGGCCCTGGAGAACAAGACAAGTTTTTTTCAAGTACACCTGATTAATCACTCAAAGAATCCCCCACACTTGAGATCATGTTATAGAATATGAAATCATGAGCTGACAATGGTACAAGAAGGTTGTTTTGCAAATTTTAACAATAGTATTTTACAAATGCAGTATATCGTGTAGGTCAAAAACACGCCAGCAAGCCATCTCAAAACTTCATGTTCTCATCAGTATGACAGATGGCAGTACGGTATGTACAGCCAAAACCAGGAAAGTCTGTGAATTACAGGAACATGCAATTGAATAGTAAAGTATAAAATACAATTAAAGCATCTTTGTGATCCTCGTCCTACAGTTTAAAATACAAGTGTCTCTTGCACTGTGAGTGGAGATGTGGATAAGAGCTATTCCTGGTTGATTTCTAAATGCAGAGTCTGGATTCTTACATCATCTTTCACAGTATTTCGTGAGTCTTCCAACTGAAAAATGTAGCTGTGAAGTAGTAAGTGTTCACATATATAGAAAGGTTACTCACAAACAACTGGAGTTCTACAAGTCATTCTACATACACATTCTAACGTGGCAAACTTACTCCCTGCTGCATGAGGCTGGAAAGTTCTCCCTCTCAGCATTTGCAGAAGGTGCACACTATGCTTCAGCCTCTTTTCTCCCTTCCTTTTGGATGAGCATGGCATTTAAAAAGGAACTCATCTTGTTCCTCTCGATGCAGAAATCATATCTGAAAGATCTCAAGAAGGGGGAAAGGCAGATGGGGTATAGATACGGGATCTATAACAATATTCACAAACAAGGTAATAATTCCTGAAGGCCAGGACAATGACCACTCACATTGGGGAAAAAAAGAAGAAAAAGAAAACTGCAGTTTAAAAGCAGGATTTGCTTTGTTTCTCAAAGCGTTGATGCGACGAGAAAAAAAAAAGTCCTTTGCATTTTTCTGAGGCCTTTCCCAAGTTGTTCTAAAAAAACCCCTCGATGTACTTATGTATTAAAGTTTCAAGTTCCTCCCAGACAGCAGATGATTTCCTCAGTCAGTAAACTGTGTAATATCTAAATCACAAATTAAGTGATATTCCTCGACTACAGCAAGCAGCTTGTACCTTTTCCCATGCAAAGGTACAAAAAACCCCTGGGGCTGTATCCCTTTGTGTAATGCAAGTCTATTGTAAGAAACTTCTCAGTAGGGTGAAACAAAAGTGATAGGGGAATCAGTCCTCAAGCACTCTAAGTGAAATGCTGTGCTTTCACGAGAGGATGAAAGCTTGTATTGGTAAGGGAGATAATAGCAATATTGCAACTGAGATGTGACAAGGGAGCTCAATGAGAAGATAATTTTATACAACAGAATAGCAGTACTCATCTGAAAGATTCTAGAGGGAAATAAAAATCTGAATATTATCAAAGGCACAAAGAAATTTTATTTATAAAGATATCTTGCTAAGTAAGATTGGCTGTTGTGTGTAAGTTTCCCAAACACTAGACTGGATCATTTTCTGTTTTCCTTCCAAGGAACTCTCTAATTATATTGCTGGTGTATAGGTTTCTTTTATCTTAGTATGATCAATACATTCAGCTTTGTCATAGTCTTTTTTGTTATGACAGCCTGAACCTGTTGGTTAACAACAGAGGAGTTCAGGAGACTGTTGTATCTATACAGTTTATCTGTCAAGATATTAAGTAGTACTATCAGCTACCAGGTAATTTTATTTTTTGAAGTTCTTTGAATGTTTTGCCCTAAAGACGCATCTGCTGCCCACAAATGGCCTTCTGCTGTTCAGCGTACTATTGGAGGTAAACAACTGCAATTACTCAAAACAGCAATTTGCAAAGAGTTAATAATGTACATGTTGCACACAACAAACGTTATCTGCTAAAAATTAATGAGGTCCTTTGTCACTTTGGAGTAGGAATGATCTTAATCTTTATTTTAAAACTGCCAGACGTAAAACGTGCATGTTATTCCCTGCAGCAAGAGAAAGATGCAAGCCATGTATATCATGCATAATAAAATTGCTTTGTGCTGGTAATTTAAAGCAGCTGGGAAGAAATGCCCAAGTAAAAGTTCTCTGCAACCTTAACTCTGATCTGTTAGGATGAAATATTGTTACATTTCCTCAGACTTCAATTACAAATCTTGCACTCTGCACAAGATGGGTCAAATTACATGTAAGTTCAACAACTAGACTGGGCATCATACACCTATCCTAAAAAAGAATAACCAAAATAAAGTGCTTTTTTAAATTCTTGGGTCGACCAACTATTGAAGCAAAATATTGACCATCTGGTGAATTTGCCATCTCATGATGATGCTCTCAAGTAATGTTCTGAAGCATATTTTGGAAGATCCCTCTTAGCCAAACACCAGCTTTGAGCTCAAAGAAATCGGCTAGTAACGTGGCAAATCAGATCAGACAATCTAGTGGCTCCTTCTGGTCTTCAAGTCTGTAACCCTATCAAAACAATACATAGAAGTGGTCAAACTAAATCGTGACTCTAACTCAAGTTTCCTCTCATACAAAGTGTTAATTTCTTCACGGTCATTATAAAAAGCTTGAAGAAAAACAGGTTTTGCCATGTACTCAAATGTTACACTTGGACTCTGGGAGGCTATCTGAGGAAGCGTCTGATGTCAAGCTGTCTTAAGAGAGCTGCAATCTCAAACTGCAGGTTTACCAGTCAATAATAATGCTTTTGGTTCCACCTAGGAAGGAAACGGATGGCAACACTGACTGAGATTGGTTCCAACCCCCGCTCCCCGCCACCCACCCCAGTGTACGAACTACAATGACAATACATACTTGCTGCTTGAAAAAATTGAAAACTAAACTTCTACGCATACTCAGCTTTATATTCACCATTGCTTTGAGTGTTAAAAAAGTGAAATGTTTTCTATTCAATGTATTAGTATCACTAGAAACAGGACTAGCTTCTAGTTGTCATCTTCTTAGAAGAAAGGGTATTCTCTTAGAGTTTGTACAATATTAAGCATATGAGAGGACTTGAAGTTCTCTGAAAATTCATATAGGATGCTGCCAGTCAAGTTCTTTCAAACTCTAGAAAGTACACAGGTTCCATGTAGCTATGCAATATTAATTAGGAAAAAGGAGGTTATTGAAAATATGAATGACTTCCCAGAATCTTCTTAATTTCTTCCAAAATATTTTAATTACTTGACAGAGAAAGTGGAGAATTCTAGAACTTTGGACAAAAAACAAAGGTGGGAGAAAGGTAGAGACCACGTACAGTGACATTTTCCCAGAACTTATCTGACTTCCTGAGGATACAGCAGGTCCCTGTAAGGGAGCTCAGAGTAATAAAGGATTCCTCTAGCTTAGCTGCACAAGACACTGACCTCTTCTTTTAGGCACTCTGTCATTAGCACAAGGCAGGATAAATGAAAATTATCCCCACTCTTTAAATAATAGGATAAACACAAATATGTAAACCTACCAGATCTGGAGACAAATATGCCATGAAGTTTTTATTGGTTTTATCCAACACAACAGCAGTTTACGTGTATTAAACTAGATGGAGTGTTACTCGTTTCCTGAAATCACCACAAATATTTACCAAATGTAATTTCACCATACTCCCAATTTCCACTCATTGAAAACTAGACAAAATATCAAGCACTGAATATCTGAAGTTACACGGAAAATCTGCTCTTCCACGTAAGTGTGGCAATGGAATATTGAACAGTGAGCAGGGCCCTTCACAACGGAGAGAGCTGTTCCTGTGAGACATGTTACAGGTCCTTTTGTGAGTCTTTTAAGAAAATGAAATCATAGCTGTCAGAGGTTGAAAATTTCAGCTAGAGAACTAATGAATTGTTAAGTGGACTGTTCATTTCTTCACAATGCTTCAACTTGCATTAAAGCAAATTTCTATCTCATTTGCCCACCATTCTCCCAGCCTCTCATAGCATGAGATTTGACAGCTTTAGCCCCCAGTTACCAAGGGTAAAATAGATTTTCCCCGCTGGAAAATAATGAAACACATTTTAATACATTTTTACAAATTGTTAGAATGGCCCAGGAAAGAAATCTTCAAAGAGCAAAATAACCAAAGACTAATGTAATTCATAAAATTGGTATATATAGAGAGTAACATGTAGTTTCACTAACTGTAGATTAATCTGAACTGAGCTGGAACCTGTCTTATTTTCTTGTATATACATATATTTTCTGTATACTATTAGTCAACTGAACAGCCAGTTTCTTTCCTTGATTTAATACATACACTGAAGAGAAAACTGAATGAGAAATAACTCGTTTATCAGCAGTTACTTACCCCCCTACTTTATGGGGTTCTCTTCCAGAGGGTTTAAGCAGTTCCAGAGCATTTTGAACTAAGAGCTCAGAAAAAGCTTATATAAATTCCTGCCTTGTAACCCAGTCACAACTCAAAGAACTGCTGATAAATATATTTTTAGCCCATCCCCTTTTCAGTAGTGCTGTAAGAGAGTTCTGTAACAAGTACATGAGATTAATAAATCTGAAATCTGGCAGAATAATAATGCAGAGAAATGTTTCAGAAATGTTTCACCTGCTGAGATCTCCCTAAAAAAGCAGAAAACAGAGCCAATTAAGCAGAAATCTAATCACACTTAAATGTAACAAGAAGGTTAAGTGCAACTCACCAAGAAAAAAAACAGATGAAGTTGCCCAAAATACTGAAGCTTACTATAATACAACAACAATATGGTTTACAATACATGTAAACCATAGATTCACGGATTCATTGAGCTAATTAATCACATAATCATTACTTTCTGACAATTTTTAGGTCCAAACATATTTTTTTCCAAGCATTATAGTGTGGTTTGTTGGTGGCTTTTGTTTTTGGTTTGGGTTTTTTCTTTTGTTTTTGGTTGTGGGCGTTTTGGTTGTTTTTTTTTTTTTTTTTTAAATCATCCTATGTAGTTAAAATGAGCTACTTGACATGAAAATATTTCTGGTATGCTTTCTCTCACAGAAGAAATCTTACAAACTCCTCATCTCTTTTTTAAGTGACTATGCAGCTACCAGCTGTGGTTTGAGACCCAGTTAAATTTTATTCTTTGTTCCCTTCAGGAAGATCAAATGACTCTGGTTGGCACAGCAGATAGAGTTTACCTGTCCATATATTGTAAAATGTGGCTCTGTGCAAGTCTGAAATACAGCTGAAAACTAAATGAAAGCAACGGCAAAATTTTAAATATGTTATGTGTCACAGAGGTCATATATCATAATTACCCTACCAGTGACATCTTAAAGCACATCAGTACATCCTTCAGTGACTAAAGCTTAGCCTATGATTACGTTTCAGTGAAGGATAATCCATCCCCTCTGTGAGAAAAAAAACAGTGCAAAACCACGAAGTTATCTGTCTCACAATGATCTCAATTTATACTTTTCAGAAATCTTTGGAAGAGGAGGAGGAAGAAAATCTTCACTATTTTCTCCAAGAGATCCTATTTTTCTGTTTTGCCTAAACTTGAGTTTTAGAATGAAACCCACTGACTAATGAGGTAAACCAGGCAAAGGTGGACAAGTCTTCTCTATTTTTTTCCCCTCCCTGTTATATGGGGTGAGAGAAAAGTAGGACAGGAACCAAATTATTTCATTATTATTGAACTTAATGGACTTTAAAAGACTGCAGATCAACCTCATGAATTATTATGGCTGAAACCAGACAGATTATTTACATAATTTACTGATGACTTTATCATTGTATGCCCCGAGATGCATTTTATTGCTTTTCAAGATGCATTTACTTCACTGTAACAGTTTTCACACTGGAAGTCCAGTCCCATCTGATAAACACCAATTAATATGACAGAAAGCCATTGTGACAGAATGACAAAGAATCTCTGCAATTAAATTATTTCCACAAACTAAGGAACTCTTTTTTTTTTTTTTCACTTGTTACATTATATAATAATATAATTCTGTAACATTAAGTATGTCTGATCCAAGATTCGAATTTGCACAAGTACAGGAAAAAATGTATTTTGGTATACCTATCTTCTACTTAGAACTTTACATGGCAAATGTATGGCCCGGCTCCTGACCATCTGTTCACTATTTCGCCCATTTCTCCTCCCTCCTGCTCCTGATAGGATTTTTCTGATTATATGAAAGTGATGTGTACTTTGTTTTCCCATGGTTAGAGAATCTGAGTTCGTGGAAAATCCCCCAGAGCCTTTTCTCCTTCAATTATAGGGATCAGTCAATATGGTTTCTTTAGGGAAAGGATAATTACTTGCATTTCTGCTTCTCAAGACTTTATTAAAATAAATCTATTTATATCACTCTCCAGAGACTTTGGGAGTTGATAACTGTATTGTTAAGGACAGATTATTTTATGAGTCCATCCCTAAACACGGGAATTCTTTAAACATCTTTTCCACCAGGATGCTGAGGAACTGAAACAGAATATTCAGGAAAGAGATGTGAAAAGGCACAGGCAGCTGACTTTGCTTCCGTTGCCAAAGCCTAGACAACTTGAATTCTGACAGCTGTTCATATCACAGGAGAAAGCTGAGACCCAGAAACTGAACTACAGTACAGTTCAGAGTTCTCTACAGAAATGAGCTTTCCATGCAAAAAGTGAGAAGAATTATTTGGAAAAAAACTTTACATTTAGTTGAAATATGCATAAAACTCACTGACACAGTAGATTAAATGCAGGAATTAAAACAAGAACAGTATTAATTATACAACTACATTTTTGCACGAGGAAGATAGTGTATGTAATGCATTTGAGAATACACACGGATTCTAATTTTTAATCTTTGTTTTAAAAATTCCAAAAATTTAAGTATGACCTTTTAGAAAAACCTTCCAAAAAACATCAGTTTGAGCATTAACTAACAAGCGGACAATGCGTACATGTCCCAGAGCACAACAGGTAGTTGTAGTATATTCTTCCCCTTTAGTTGCAGTATATTCTTCCCCTTTAGTTAGCTAGTAACCCAGGCACAACCCCTGCCACCACTTCCCGAAACAACATTAACAGTACTTAAATGGACAGCGTGTTTTACACTAAATAAAACAGTATAATAGATTGTATTATCATTTCTACATTGAGCCAGTATTTTTTCTCTGGGAAAACTGAAATACCATTTAAGAATTCTTTTAGGTAAGTAGTAAGCTCTTAAAGCAGGAAAATCATCTTTGCAAGTTACAAAAGTAACATGCATCATATTGAACAGGTCAATGCCTAGCTGCGTAGCTGGTGCCATATTCAAGGTTTTGATTCTATGATCATGGATCTACGTGTGAGAAGCCAGGTTTGTTGGGAGCTGATGGGATTCACCTGACCAAGTAGGGCAAGAGCCTCTTTGCCAACAAGATGGCCAGACTTGCAAGTAGGGCTTTAATCTAGACTCAGTGGTGGAAGGGGATGGAGTTTTGAGTAACACAGAAGAGCCAGGGGCTGCTGATGCATTAGGAACCAACAGGGTAATACCTGTGAAGTGCTGCAAAGGAATTAGGGCTTGTTCCTCTAAAAAGGTGACATGGTCAACAGCTCAGCTGAAGTGCCTCTATACCAATGCACACAGCACGGATAACAAACAGGAGTTGGAAGCCACTGTGCAGCTAGAAAGCTGTGAGCTAATCAATATCACTGAAACTTGGTGGGATGAATCACACGACTGGAGCACTGCAATCAATGGCTATAAACTGTTCAGAAGGGACAGGCAAGGAAGAAAGGGGTGGGGGGGGGCACGGTTTGCCCTCTATATAAAAAAAAGTGGATTGACTGCACAGAGCCGTGTTTGAAAAACAGTGATGAACAGGTTGAGAGCTTACGGGTGAAAAATCAGAGGTCAAGCCAACAAAGGAAACCTCACGGTTGGTGTTTACTACAGGCCACTTGATCAAGAGGATGCTGCCGAAACATTCTTACTTCAACCACAGGAAGCATCATGCTTGCAGGCTCTGATCCTGCTGGGGGACTTCAGTCACCCTGAAATAATGTGTCTTTACTTTTCTCTACTATATAAGACTCTCTAAGTCCATTTACTTCTTAGCTTTTACATGTTCTTTCTCCCCACATCATTCGTTAGTTCAAAAATCTACAGAAAGATTTGAGTTGCTATAAACACTATCTTTCCTGAACTCTTTGTTGCTCTCTATTATATCAAGCTGTGCTGTCTTTTTTAGATCATGGCTTCTCAGAAAAAGAAGTTATTTACAATCTTTTTGCATTAGTTTTAAGAAGAAAAATATAAAAATTTACTCTTCCCAAATATTGCAGGTTGCACATCAACATCATTATCCTCAATGTATTTTTAGGTTTTCAAGCCATCATCACCCCATAGCAGCACTTACTTATCACTTTCCTGATTTGCACGTTCTAGAGAGAGTCTCAGAAGCTGAGAAGGTTGAGATTTTTTATATCTCTTCAAGTGTTACGAAATATATCCCCTCCACCCCTCCAAGGAAGATTCCAATACAGATCTTCAAGAAAATGAAGTCTGAAACTATGAAATATAGAATGGACCAAAAGCAACTCTTCTTTCTTCTGATTTGCAGCAATTCTATCACGTTTGCTCTATGGTATTTCTTTCACACCCCATTTCCAAAGGATTGTTTTTTCCTCACACCTGCTCTCTTCCAAACCTTCCTCTTCCAACACTCCTTCCCCTATTAGATCTGCAGAAAAACATTTTGTTTCCATAAAGAATATCTAGTTTCCTAACGCATACAAGAATCCCAGAAGAGGAATGAAAAAAATAGTATTTAGGTTGTAGATCCAACAATAAAGAAAAAATTAGAACCAAAAGACTCTATAGTTGCTTTCTTTGAAGTCGCAAGCAGAATGCGGGACTGATATCACTTCAAATGCAGTCATGCCACAAAAATGTTGAAATAAAACTTTGGAACATAGCAGTGTTCAAATGACTCAGACTTACTCAAATTAGTTTGCTCCATATATAATACACCTACTTTTCTTCTGAAGTCACACCTTACCTTTGCTTCCATACTGTGCTGGTGGCAGGTCATAAGGTACAGGAAAATATGTTGCTGAATCATTACTTTCTGAAAGCATTTTCCCTCTCACATGAAAGTAACCTTTGTCCAATCCCTATAAAGGAAGGGAAACACATAGAAGAAAGACTTATTAGTTTTTTGGGAAAAAGACAAACCTAATCGACAATAGATTCTTTCTCAATAAGAGTTATTTTAATAAACAAAATGTTTTGCATCCATTACTGAGATTAGATACTTCCTAAAGCACCTTCCTGTCTTAAGAACTCAGCTTCTCTTATTACTACTATTTCAGGCTCTTCTCTTTCTTTTACATTCATGGGCTTGGCCCCACAGCTGGGTCCACATTGGATATACTCTACCTTCTCAGTCCCTTACACATATACCAATCTACTTCCACGTTCACTAGGTAAACATGCTTGTGGCCTTGCTTGTGTAAGCAATTCTATCCAAATTGTCTAAGGTCTTTGCTAGTACCATATGGGCAGCATATCTCAATACATCAAGATGTTGCTTCTTTTGCATAAATGCTTACAGACACTGAAATCAAATTTTAATTATTAAATAAAATATTAACACCTTTGGTGTTTAATATTTAACTAAAAGGGAAAGCTTTAAAAATTTTCTCTTTGCTGTTTATTTTCATCCTGACCATATTAGTTAGATGTTCAGGGTGTTTCATGAACTGAATTAAAATTCAACTTGTGATACAGAAACAAGTCTTTAAACCTATGCTTTTCAGGTATCTTGGGTAACACCATCCACGTACACTAAAAAAATTTAATGAAGATTTGAAACTACTTGCATAAAAGTTTCAAAAACTACGCTCATATTAGAATGACAGTGGATTTCAAACAAGGTTAAGGACTGAAGAAAAAAAAAACTATAATGCAATACAATACAAGGGCAGATAGATTTAAAGCGATTCAAGTAACTTTGGCAAATGATACTACTTAGCCACTTCTCCAGAGAAACTGGATCCCATTCATCAACTGTAGTGAGTTATACAAAAGTAAATCTCTAATACTGAGATTTCCAATAGCCTATTGTCAACCAAGTACAATTTGATTAGAATAGACTAAAAGTTTAAAGGCTATCAAGCTTTTGTTCTTTATTTCTAAGACATTACTGAACAACTGGATTTTTCTTTCTGGAATCATAGAATGGTTTAGGTTGGAAGAGACCTTTAAAAGTCATCTAGTCCAACCCCCCCTGTGTGGGCAGGGACATCTTCAACTAGATCAGGTTGCTCAGAGCCCCATCCAATCTGACCTGGAATGTTTCCAGGGATGGGGCATCCACCACCTCTCTGGGAAACCTGTTCCAGTGTTTCACCACCCTCAGCGTAAAAAATTTCTTCCTTATATCTAGTCTGAATCTACCTTCTTTTAGTTTAAAACCATTACTCCTTGTCCTATTGCTACAGGCCCTACTGTCCTCATCTTTCTTGTAAGCCCCCTTCAGGTAGTGGAAGGCTGCTAGAAGGTCTCCCCAGAGCCTTCTCTTCTCCAGACTGAAGAACCCCAACTCTCTCAGCCTTTCTTCATAGGAGAGGTGTTCCATCCCCCTGGTCATTTTTGTGGCCCTCTTCTGCACCTGCTCCAACACGTCCGTGTCTTTCTTATGCTGAGGGCTCCAGAGCTGGATGCAGTGCTCCAGGTGGGGTCTCACCAGAGCAGAGGGGCAGAATCACCTCCCTCGACCTGCTGGCCACGCTTCTTTGGATGCAGCCCAGGATATGGTTGGCTTTCTGGGCTGTGAGCATACATTGCCAGCTCATGTCCAAATATTAAACTTATACTCTATCCAAGCTGTAGGATCCATCAGTCCGAGTTTTACTAGATTGCTGTTTTGTGGTAGTACAAGCAAGCTTCTTAATTACCACTAAATAATCCCATTTTATTCAAACATACATGCTGGCTGATAGTCCCATCTATACACAGTACTTTTACAATACTGTAAGTTCTTCTTTACTTAAGTTTACTTCATCAAACGTTAGCACCGTAAGTTGGAGGAAGCAACATTCATGTGACTACACAAAGAAGCATAGGATACAAAGCAGCCTTACACCTTTTTCTTTGATATTCAAAAAGCATAGTAACAGAGAAAAGGGAAATTTGCCAAAGAAAATGTCAAGCTGTATTACAGCAGTTCTAGCAAGCCAGTTCAAGAAACTCCTTTAGAATACAGATGCTTTTGTCTCATGACCCAAAGTAACAGGAAACTACTAGTTATGACGTAAGAAACACTGTGTATTATTTCAAGAACTGCGTAAAAGCCACTGCCTTTTAAATGAAAGAACACAGGAAACAAACAAACAAGGTCCATGCCAAAGGACTGCATGAATGAGAATCTATTTTAAACTTCCCCTTCTTATACCATTAAAGTCAGCGGAATTTTGATAAAACTTCATTAAAACCAGGCTACAGCCTTTTGTAGAGCTTAGCCTTTAAGTAACAAGCAATATGTTCAAAACAAACCAATGTAAAGATACAAAATTATTTTTAAAAGCTCATTAATATCTAAGGGTTTGAAACTGACTGAATAGAAAAATACAAAATTCAGAATTACTTTTAAAAAATGCAACAATCAAGTTGTACAGCTTCCAGTGAACTTGAATCACTCAGGGATTAATAGAAATTTCATGTAAAAATGTAAATAACCATACTTATGTCTGTAGTGGAAAGAACATGAAATATGCTAGGGATGCTATAGCTCACAAAGAACAGGAACTGTGTAAGTAGAGATGGTGGTAAGAGCTTTTTTCAGAACTCATAGTAGTTAGGTTTCAGTTGGTGGAGGGTCTGGGTGGTGTGCAGTCCTAGGTACTACTCATAAGGTGATATTTAAATTGCAAACTAAAGTGGCTTGTATGAGGTTTGATTGCCCTGAGCGTCTGTGAGCTTTTCTCGTCTTCTACATGCAGCTATGAGAGAAATGCAGAACGGCAGAGAAGGCTTGTCTGCTGTATCGTGAGTTGGTTCTTATTCTACAATGAACTTCATATGCATGCCTGATCACGAGCACCAAGGTTACACAGCTGTTGCCTGGCACCATCTGAGTTTGAAATTTGCATAACCATTGCTACTAAAGCACATAGTATAGAACAACACCTACTATAGGCCTCCACATACATACATAGTAATCTCAGTTTAATTCAAGTATCAAGAACTATGCCAAATATATTCCACTCTGAAGTTCATAGCAGTGGGTGCTTTTCAGGCAACATGAAAGAAAAAAGCACCACTTATGGGACATTTTTAATCTCATTTTCTTTCCCGTTATCCATCTTTTTTTCAAACCCAGTAATGTTTTGTTTCTACGTCATTTTTTCTGCCCTCTGTGCCCTGTCATTACTTCAGTGTGTTTCTTTTCAGGCATTTTGCTTCCTTCTCTTGTTCTACACCTTTGCTTTCCTCTTCCTTGTTCTTCTTCAGTAGTCACCAGTCATATTTTCCTCTCATCTGAGAGCCTTATTTCTTCTCTGGTGCTGTCCTCCAACCCCACTGGACTCCATCAGTTGATCCAAAAATTATTTTATTTGGCTGACAGAATTCAACCTGTAGAGATCTTCCATTCAGGAAATGCTGATCTAAGAAAAGATTAGTTTTCCTCAAAACACCCTGGAGTAAGAGTCTAGGTTATGGAATGCGTTCTTGAACAAGGCGCTCTGAGGAGATTCACATGCTTTTAAAAATAACTCTCACATGTCTATCTTCAGAAGATCACACAGAAATTGAAATAAGTCACACATTTTGTCTGTTTTGAGCATTTCCTGGATGTTGACAGCTCTCGTTGCTGTTTCCAAAAAACAAACCAGCAAGATCTTGCCTAAAAAAATTCTGCCTGCCTTGTAAATTTTCCTCAGCCGTATTCTATTCTTTCAGAATTTTTCCCTCTGCAGCTATATTTTGTTCTTTGACTGCTGCTCACAGCAACACGTTTTAAAATGTTGAGATACATTTTTCAGTTGGGAAAGCATTTTTTTTTGTACTTATGAAACTTTAGATGCTGTTGTGGGTTCTATTAGTGCCTTAGCATCATACATTGTAAAAGTAGGCATTGGGAGGAAGAATAGGAAAAGGAAGTAGAACAGCTTTTTAAATTCTGCTTTCCAGACTTTTTTTGCCCCAAATACAAGGCAGATTGTGGACTATTAAAAAAATAAATAAATCACACAAGATAGAGGTAATAATTGCTATCCCTACTTGAGTGGGAATTAACACTGATATCACTACAGTATTTTGATACTACTGAAGTAACTCCTACAGGAGACAGCTGATTATTCCACTGGATAATTATGGGACTATCCCATGCCACTAAACAGAAAAAAGCCCGCTCTTCAGCAAAACTATTTAAAAACTCACTAGTTTGCACAGTAAAGAATTAAGGATGCACACAAGCTTTACAGTGACCATGCTGCTCTGGCCAGGAGAATACACAATGAAATCCTTCCTCAACATTATGACGCATTTATTCAAAACAGATCTTTACTCAGCTGTATCAGAACTTTTTTTGTAAGAAGCCCACAGTGACAAATTCAGGTATCTGAACCCAAAGTTCCTTGGCTTGGAAAACGTGTCTCTTGTGTATCTTTACCACTGGAGTCTGAAAATCTTGTAGCAGTTCAGTGAACACTAGTAGCAAGGTTTAACATCCTAAAGTCCACATATAAAATCTTGTTTTACCTACATTGTATTTATTTACCTACCCCCACTCTATTTCATACAGGATAGAAGACTTCATCTGAAACTAGAGAAATCAAAGAAGAAAGTGGTACTACATTACTTTGGAAGTTAACGTTACAGTCAAAGACCTTAGCCTACTTTATTTTGGTTCTGGTCTAAGTTGAGCTATGACTGAAGGTGCTTGGTTCAGTTGTCTGAACTCAGCAAAAATTTAAGCAGTTCAGTTCTGATGACCACACACACACACATAATGGCTGGCTGCTTGCTAACCCAGATACAGCTCGTACACCCATCCCCACAGGCAACTATAAGAGTATTTTACTCATTACCAGTGAGTATTCACCATCAAATACAGCATTTCAGAATCTGAAATACTATTGTTAGTTGTCTGTGACTGATTATCTAGATATAATTGGTAGCATCTGATAGCACTAGGTAGGCAATCATGGGTAAGTTCCCAGTTTAATAGCAACTGCTGTATTTCTCCAAGTTCGTATTTCCAAAAGCTGACGGGCTAGTACCATATTCTTCAACAGACCTTTTAGAAGATTTAAGTATTCCACAAGCCTTCATGCAATTTTACAGGTCAAGTTCAGTTTATCTTACAACCTTACCAGACACAGGAGCTGTGAGGAAGAACTATTTATTTAAAAAGCTTTCCATTAGACACTTCCAGGATTTTTCAAACAAAATAATTACTGCAACATGCTTCCCAGAACTCCATACTGTTAGGTGATGGGATTCTCTCAACATGTTTTACATGTTAAAGAGGTAATTTATTTCAGCCTCTGGAAAGGAATCCCCGGCAGCTGAAAGAGCAAGCTGAACGCGAATGAGAGTGAAGATGTAGGAGGTGAGAAATAGAAATGGAGATAGAAAGGGAAATAGAAAGGGAAATGCAGTTCAAACACAGGACACCATCTTTTTTATAAACATTATTTTTTAATCAAGAGAAGCTTGTGATCTAATGTCAGCATCAGCTCATTTTTCCCTAAACACTAAAACTGTAAATGATGACAGCTGCTGCTATGTTGAGAACAACCATTCAACATATTTCTGAGAGTCTGCATTAGCATACCAGGCCAAGACCCAACCTCAAAGCATAAGTTCTGGAAGCATTTTAAAACCAGACAAAAACTGGCAGTCAACAGATGGCAAGTGAGGAGCAATCCACTTCCAAATTTGTATTCAGCAGAAAATAGAAGGCACAAACTGCAGAGCTAATGTTTAAGATTAGGAATATTAAGTGTGTGCAATGCAAGTCCACCAGGGTAGCGTGGCCGAGCGGTCTAAGGCGCTGGATTAAGGCTCCAGTCTCTTCGGGGGCGTGGGTTCGAATCCCACCGCTGCCAGGAACGTTTTAACGGTTGGACTCTATGATTTTAAAGGTCTTTTCCAACCTAAAAGATTTGATGATTCTAAGTCTTAACTTCTACCAGAGTAAGTGTCATTAACTTTGTGATCAAACGACATGAAACAACCTGAAGAAACAGAACTATCAGAAATTGGTAGTATTAAATCAGCATTCCAATAGCTGAAGTGTACTGAGCCTCTCGATGCTTAGGAATGCTCAGTTATGTTTCAAAGCACTTAATCTAGTTTGTATTCTGTATATTTTTAATTGCAAACAAACTTTAAAAAATTCAGTTTCTAAAAATGTTAGTCTATTCCTAGTTCTCCATTATCTCCACCTAAGACTACTCTGCCACACAGTATGTTAAAGCCACACTGAACCAACAGAAGTCTTGACAATCAGACTAAGTTATCAAAGAAGCACTTTTTATGCAGAGGTAACTGCAGGGCGTAATACATAAGATAGATTCACAAGCTAAGCATTGCAACTTGAATATCAGATGACTGCATGTACATAAGGCAAGTATTAATATTTGTCTTTCTGACTACCTCCTTGTTATCAGGTGTCTCTGAAGGCACTTCCCAGTAAAGAAAGGAAAGACGGCTGCAGTTCCTCTCCCCACTTTGCTCCCATATACACCGTATCATGTGACTACTGACAGGTAACTTGTTTTTTTCTGGTTTCCAGTCTTCACAATTAAGTATCAACATTTAGGACACTGGGAGGAAGAGAACTAAGTATTCTCTTTGAAAATATGTATTAGATGTTACATATTCTTGCAAGTTTTAGATGAGCTTCAATTAAGTTGTGTTCTGAGAGGTCTGAAACTCAAACATAAGACTCTCTCATGCACATTGACAGATTTTAGTACAGCCACCTGTATAGGAGCACATATTTGCATGCTTTCTATAATTTACATAAGACAAGAGTTGTGAGGGCTGTAGAGAAAGCACTGTACTTGCACAAAGCTTTATATTGCATACATTTTAATTACGCTATTTGACAAAAATCAAACTAAACTTTATAATGAAGTGTGATGATATATTAGAATTATGTTTCTCGTGTACACATTTCTGTCAATTCTGAATGAAAAACGATCAGAGGCTAACCTATTACATATCACTTCGTAAAAAATACAGCAGGCCAAACAGATTCAGTGAGTGAGGAAAACCTTGAAAACATCATTGTGTCACAGATTTATACCTGGATCTGTTTCTCCAGATTTATACCTGCATCTCATGTGCACCTTTGTCCCTCCACTCACTACCCTCCCAACCCAAGTGATACAGAAGAAAAAGAGAGAAAAGCAGTAAGAACGATAAACCTCCACCCTAGGAGCAACTGAGCAGGCTAAGGAGTCTTCAGCCTAGAAACAGATGAAGGTCTATAGAAAGAATGGTATAGAAAAGGTGAATAGGGATCACATGGTTATTGCATCTTTCAATACAAGAAGGGCAAACCATCAAATGAAACTAATTTTCAGAATGTGTCACATGCTTCACATGACATTAAGTTGTGGAACTCAGCCAAAGCAGGTTGTGAATGCTAGAAGCTTATAGGCATTTAAAAAACAAAAGAAGTTCACAGAAGAGGCTATAGCCTCTTCTATAGAATCAAGAAATCTTCAGGGATAACCTACTACATATATGCCTGCCTATTATACTTTTCCATAAGCATCTGCTTTTGGCCACTGAGAGATTTGAGATGTGCCTCTGAGATGAAAGTAAAGCCTTCTACTCCCCCAACAGTGGCTACTTTAGAGTAACCAGTGTGACAAAAAGAGAAACATCTGGGGGCTTGGCTCTACCATTTATAGTGCACAATAAATTTTCCTCAACCAGGTCCAGAAGCCATTTATGCCTATTTTCATCCAAAACTTCACTGATCAGCCTTCTCCATAGGCTCTGGTTCCAAAACCAGGCCAAAAGAAGGTTATCTCAATGTGATCCTACACTTACCTCCCTGCTCTCTGCCCCCTTGAACTTGCTCTTCCTACTTCTTCCTTGCATTAGCACTCACACTGATCATGTTGAGCCAGTTCATGGAACAACACTTTGAGAACTTGTGCAATTTGGTTTTGACCAGTCTGACCTGGTTTAAAGCACAAGGAATCCACTGAGCACCAGTGCCAGTACAGTTAAGGGAGTGAAGACAGCCATGGACAGGCTACAATCATGGTAGGGCCAACTGATAATGTAGTTCTACATGTTAAGCTAATCTATTGCTTTGACATGTTTGAAATGAGCCAGATTCCAACCTAACTTATCAGGTGGTTAATTCTCCAATAGACTTATCTGCAAAGTTAGACAGGTACAGCAACCTACTTGTCACCAGAACGTAATCTTGAATTGCAGCAAAGCTTCACTATATGTTCTTCCTAGGCTGAGGACCTAAGCTTTCAGCAGTTGTAGGTTTAAGGAACAGAGGCCTTGAACATCAAACAAGAATGATTGCCACAATCCCAAGATTGTCAGCATCTTTTCTGCAAATCTGAACTCTCCCTACAACTACTCAGTGAGATCAAGATCTTGGCCACATTTGTATGAGTAACTTTTGTTGTTTTGATCTGCTGTATGTATAGAAATGGGATTAATTTACTTTAATGAGTAACTACTTCAATTCCTGCTTAAGGCTCCCTTTTTACTGAATATAGTTACAAAATTTCCATAGACTTTCATGACAAAAGATGGCCCAATAGACAAAATTCTCATCTCTAAAGGTTAATGACACCTTTGAAATGAATGATTTTTGACAGATTGAGATACCAAGGGTCAGATTCTATCACTAGAAAACCTACTGCCAAGTATCATTAGACTGAAACACAGCCTTAGAGTATGTTATCTCAAGTTATGGATGCTAAATTAAATCTCATTTGAAGATATTTGGAACTATCTTCTTGAAATGCTGACTCCTAAAGCTGCATAAAGGAAAAACTTTGCCAAAAGCACTGGTGTCTACTAAAACATTACAAATTTGTTTAATTAATGAAAGGCATGCCACTGTAATGATAGCAGCTTGTTCAGATATGCCTGAGGAAGCCTTAAACTAATGTGGACACTGCTAGCACAGTAATCATAACATGATACTTACCATGGCTCTGTATTAGCTCCAGTTCTTGGACAGTTTTGCCGATTTGTACTGAACTCTACTGCTATAACCATCAACTAGCAATTCTCAGGAAAGAAACATCTTGTGTGCATTAAGCTATTTTCGGTTTTCAGATATAAGACTGCAATATGCATGTATCATAAGGATAAATTTACACTGCAATAAAAAACAGCCATTCAAATCGTTGATGCCTACAGTTAAATTTGTTTTCAGCAGTACTTATTCACTTGTTGGCAGTGACTCATCTCCCCGATATGTATGTTTCTGTACTCTCTGAAAAGCCACTGGGTTCCCAAACAACCCCACTCCACACCACACCCCCTGCAATGCAGCTTACTTACTTGTACCCCTAACATCGTTATAGAAGTGTAGAAGTTCAGTTTTGAAAACACTGGCCCCTAGCTTTTGCATTTGACACTGACTATATTAAATATAAGTTGTGTTTATTTTCAACTTTAGAAAGAAATCATAAAGCAGCACAGAAACTGTATTTTTCATGACAATTTTTTCTTATTAAGAGACAAGGTGGACAATCCCAAGATGAAAACTAGAACTTCATTATTGCTGTAAGGTTGACAGTTATACAGGTGTTAGACAAGGCAGCACAGTAACACTATTAAAGCCTGAAATCTTTTTCTAAGGGACGGTCACAACAATCGGAACAGGGAGCAATGAAGTAGATTGGCAGCTGACAAATCTTACTTCTCTAATTACTCTGATACTACCTTGCAGGCATACTATACAAGATTACAGTTCTTGCTCCTGGTGTATGAAATGTATTAATACTCCCCTCCTTTTTGCTACTGCAAACATTAAAAACAAAATAAACATTTTTCATCCCCTTACTTAATGGTCAAAATTTTCAGCAGTGACTCTTCTGCACTGCAGGAAGTTTTCACACTGCTTGCTGCTTCAACTAATGTCAAAATAACATAGAGCTATATAGCAATAGGTGAATTTGATCTTTTCCTGAACATAGTGGGGATTGGAAGAGGAACACCCTGACTGCCTTTTCCAAAAGGTTGATCAAAAGGAAAAAACAGAATGCCAGAAGTCAAGGACTCTTACACATTTAAAAACTAAGTGTTCTCTGGGGTTCATTTCATAAACAAATTTAGAGGGTGCGTATGAATGTAGAATGCAGTAAAAATTGCTGAAAAAACCTTTAAGATTCAAAGCAATGCAGCCCCCTTCCCACACCAAGCAGAATTATCTCTGGTCCCTAAACAGAGGTTTGGCAAAGAAGGGAGAGAAGAAGAGGTCAAATTTTTGCAGCGTTTCAGTAAAACCTTCTCTCTCATGACAGCAGACCCAAACAATGTCTTTTTTGCCTCTCACCCTGATGACCACAAGGCTTGAGCTTCATTAGGAACTGTTTACCTAAAAGTATTTACCAAAACCATTCTTTACAGTTGTCATTACTAGTAGAATACTCGTATTGGATTTATAGCAGAATCTATCTCTAAATTTTCTTGTGTAAACAGGCCTGCAGGCCTCTGCTAAAGGCTGGAGCAGATGCTTAATAAGCGTCCAATGTGTTTTTAATCATCAGTAAACTTAGCTTAGACACTGCATTTAAATACCTGTTATTTTGATGCAACACAAGAATAAAAATACACTTCCATTTTTAATAATTCTCAATCTCTTAAATGGCTAAATGGATTTTATTCCAACTGCTAAGACTGGATTGCAAGCAGAAACAAAACCAATAATTTTGGTCTAAACAAACACCCAGTAGGATGAAAAAATCATTCATAGCAGAAAGGTCTAACTAGCTTGCAAAGAAGGTAAAGTTTGAGTGTTTCAGAATCTTTTATATTTCTAATAAATTAAATGATCCTGAACAAATAATTCTGTTCATCAAAATGAAGTCTCATTTTAGAATGAAACAGAGTTAGTTATAGAAAAAGTCACAGGAATGAGATCAAAGGCAGTAAGACTTACAATTCTAGGCATGGGGAAGAAAATTCAAGATCTTTATACATAAGTTTTGTCCCTCTGAAAAATATTCTGGTGATCCCCCCTCCCGTGCTCCACATGCAAGAAATCCTGTGTAGAGTGCAAGATTCAGGATAGATGCAAGCCAAACATTCTCAGAGGTTTTTTGTTTGTTTGTTTGTTTGGTGGTGGTGGTTTGGGGTTTTTTGTTGTTTTGTTTGGTTTGGGTTTTTTTAAAGTGAAAATTTTGCAGATTGCTCAGATCTGAAACAGGTATGGTCACTCTTGGTAGAAAGACTAACTCAATTATTCCTGATTTTCTACCCACTTGAAGTATGTTTTCCAAAACTAGCAACACATGGAAAAGCCAGTCAGAACAGGAATTTTCAAATTATGTAAAATGACTGCACAATCTGGTCATCAGTTATGTTCATACAAAAAACTTCATCCACTAAGTACAATCATACCAGTACCATTGGTAAATTCTTTGCTTGGCAGCATCTGGAGATACAGTTGCCAACTTTAGGACATTATTTTATCCCTTGAGGTCAGTTGCTGTTAAATGTCAAATCTTTTTGCACAATTTTTTTTGCCCAACGCTTCCTTATTCTGTTAAGAGTTGTTTATGCGAGTGATTTTTTTTTTCTTTCCTTTTTTTTTTTTTTTAAGAGTGCAGTCATATCAAAACCAATGCTTCGTACTACAGGAAGTTGTAGGACTTTTCTTGTTTCAGTCTCTGATCAACTCGTTTTCTCTAGAATTTTTCTTCCACATAAACCACGCTGGAGAATGATGTCTGAGATTGCCTCTAAGGTTCACAATATCAGAGACCACACTACTACGTAAACTCCTTAATAAATGTCAAGAATGAGATACAGGAGTTCTTTAGCTACAGCCAGAAACCATCAATCTTAATATTGCGATCTTAGGAGACTGCAATTATACAGTTAAGGTAGATAAACATTTTTACGATGTCATAATATTAGTAAATATTCATTTGGGAGTACATTACTAATCAACAGAAATGATGAAACATTATGTGAATATCAGTGAACATTATCCAGGAAAGATGTATTCTTCATCAGAAAGTATTTCTAAGGACTTCTAGCATACAAATGCTTTCTCAGAGAAACTTGGAATTTCTCTGGAAAAGAAGAAATTTCACACAGAAAGGAGTTTGAATGGTTTCTGATCATAGACTAACGGCTGTTAATAACATTTAGGTACTAGTAGGTTCACCAGAGAGAAGGAGGAATCAACAACAGGAACAAGAAACTCACATCTCCCCACTATCAGGCAATAGATTTAAATAAGACAAAAAACAATCTAAACAAAAAAAAGGGAAGCTTTTTTCTTCAATACAATGCATAATTAATTCACAAGACTCACTACCACAGGATTCTGTAGGGGTCTAAAAACCAGCAAGAGTAGTTCAATAAGGTACTTGACGTGTTAAGAGAAAAAGCCAAGTTGTGGCTACTAACCATTGTGGTCTGGATACAAGTTTCATCCTGGAAAGCCTTTAAAATAAATCACAGGGAATGTATACTAAAGAGGTATCACGTACATACTGTTTATTGTGCTAATCCCCATGGCATCTGCTACAACTGCACTAAGACTAGACTACAAGCTAGATGGACCTTAGTTACCACGAAAACATTTTGTGTCTCCCAATCCTCTGCTCCACACACTAGAATAATAGTGATTTTGGGTCAAACTCTTCTACTGTCACTGCTGTCACATAGGTTTGGAAGATACAATCCTTTAGCTTTTAAACAGCCTTTTAATGAAGATGTTCTTAGATTTGTATTTGAGATTTTAGAAGACACATTTGAGAACTTGTTCTCAAAAGCAGAAAGTTTAAGAAGAGACAGTCACATGGCTTTGCAAATGCATTTCAGGGGAAGAGCAAGAGCAGCAATCAGTGCAACATTAGGAATTTTTTTTCAAGTTACAACCCATACGCATCACTTCAATGTGAATATGCACTCACAGCCTAGTTTTAAGAAGCACGAAAGAAGAAATTTGATCATCCTTTCCAGCAACATTTAGTATATGTTACAATTTTAAAATATTATTGCCTTTCAGTAACATGACAAAAGTCACATCAATACCAAATCTGTACTTGCTGCGTAGGAAGTGTAAACTCCACTTGCTATTAGCTTTCTAACCTGGAAACACAGAACCTAGTAAGTAGATTATTCAGTCACATTTATATTCATCAATATTTGCAGATTCTCAGCATATCCCAGGATTTGTACTTGAACTATGAACTTACAAATGCTGAAGGCAAGAAAAGGACTCCAAGTTCATAAGAACGGATCATCAATTGGGTACCATTTTTCTCCAGAGCTCCCCAAGCTGCTTTAGATAGATTGGCACTGCGAAGAGAAACAAAGCATTTCACTGAGGCATAATCTTCACAGCAGAAAATGCTTAAGTACCACAGCTGTAGCAATGCACTTCTAGCAGGAGAACTTCACTTCAATCAGAACAGTCTTCTCATAAAAAGTGATTTGGGTGTTATTCCTTATTGCTATTTTTACGGCACAGTGGGAGTAGCAGAGACAATATATAGAAGGGCACTCATACAACACATGTGGATAATTATGCAAGCCTACTTGTGTCATACAGATCTACAAGACAAATTCAGCCTTTTGAATCTTCTCTGCACATTTCAGAAAGGAAATAGGTATTGGTAAACAGCTTCAATTTGATGACTTAGGAAGGTTAAAGGCTAGCTCAATTATGACTAGTTACATTATAAAACATTTAGTACAGAGCATTTTTGCAAGTGTTAAACAGTATCTTTTGCTCCTGGCATTTTGTTCTTTGATATATTTATGAAAACAAGTATTTATCAAATAAGCATTTTGTTTTAATGTGCTGTTCAGCACCATGTTGTAGTTGATCCTTCATCAGTATCTGCTATGAAGTAGATCAAGTTGGGAGTCAAAATTTAAAGAGCCAGAATATAAAGAGGAAAAAAGATTAAAGTAACTGAGTATTTAAGAGTAAGGATACAAAGATCATGATCTATAGTATATAGGGTTGCACAAAAATCAGTTTTGGCAAAACTGAAACATATCTGTATTTTTCATTCACAGTAAGACATTCTCCCCTCACATCAAGAAATTTCTTGCTCCCTCTTTTGGCTTCTTTAAAAACCAAACAATAGAAATACAAAGCTAGACTTCAAGCTAGACTGCTAAACAACTCAATCTGACAGAAGGTCAGATCCCAAATATTAGGTATCTACATGTTTTGTAACAATAAGGCGGTGCAAGGATAAACTTAGGCTTAACCCGTATCTATTTTGTACAAACCAGCACATTCATGTACAGCATGTGTTAAAGAAACTCAACCCAAGGTTTAAAAATATGTATCACTTCGGTTGATGATGAACCCTGAAATTGGCAGTTACAGCTCAGACAAGATTTTGGTGCAGTTGCCAACAGTTCCTGACAATCATTTCAACCTGCAGCCCCAAAAGGGGCAATGCAATGAAGAAACATTAAATATGGACAAAAATTCATATCACTACTTACAGTATTACGAGGATTATGGCAGTAACTCACCTGGGCCTGCAACTGACAAGAACTTTATACGTTACTTTTTTTTTTAAAGTGAGATGTGTATGGTTAGTTGTTTACCTTGTAACTAAGAACCATGCAATCTTCTGGAAGTCAGGAGAGGGTCTCATGTATGTCTTAATATGAGGTATAGCATGACTTCGACCCGAGATTTCTGCTGACCATTTGCTAGAATAAGAAGAGGAATTCTTTTCATATACAACTTTATTTTGAGGTCTAAAAAATACTCACCATACTACAGTGCCATGTTTTTGGTAATACTACCCTATACTTGTAACATTTAATACTTTTTCCCCTACAGAAAGGCTGAAAATACTTTATTTAACTGAATTTTTAATCCTGAAATCCAATCTTACTAGAAGCCAGAAGGGCAGGATTTTTTTTTCTTTACAAACAAACCAGACAGATACTCCCCTCAGTATATCAGGCTCTCCTAACACGTTTTTCCATTCTTCCACTCCAGCTAGCACACAAAAAACTAAGTCCAAACTTTCAGCCAATATTTCTTCTTTGAAGACTATCAATGGTTGTGCCTTTAAGCAAAGGAGCTTGGCACCAAATTAGACCTCGCAAAATTCCCCAAGCTCATTACAATTTATTATGCATGAAGTAGAGGCAGGGAGCAACTGCTAGATTGTTGACACTATCCTTCCTCTTCCCTCTTCTGTGCCCCTAAGCCACTGAGAAATTTGAGGACTTGAGAGTAGAGGTCATATCTATATATATATATACACACACATAAAAACTAGTTTAAAACAACAAGCCATTACTGGGGTAATTCAGCATCAACGTTACAGAACTAAACTGTAAGCAAGCAGTAAATATATGTACATAACTGAAGGTATGTAATCATGGTATTTAGAAGCACTTTCCACTCACAGCTGTTAGTCCTCACTCAAAATCAGGAAGAAGGCTTCCAAATACACCTTCCTCCACCCAGAGACTTTTCTTTCCTCAGTTCGGAATATAATAGGCTCTGGTTTTGGTTGTCACAATCTTGTTTCCCCAATTTAGCATTCTCTTCTAAAAGGCAAATCAAAAATAATCAATCAGCTCTGAAAAACCTCTTAAGTGAACTCTGTTCATTTAAAAGCCTAGGAAGATTGAAGTGGAAGGGCTGGAATTATTTACCTAAGTTAACTTTCAAGACTAACTTTCACACGGGTTAAGTCAAGAGGCTTTGCAGTTCAGGGGTCAAGGCCTACCTACTTTAAAAACCCTATCCTCTGATGAAGGAAAGAAAACTCTTTCTGAGAACTGGTACTGTATTCCTAGCGGGCAAGAGCTGAAACACCATATGCATGTTTGGAGCAAACTAGACACATTTATATTTTGATGCAAGCCACACTGAAGTCTGTTTTTGAAGAACAGACTAATATATATATTATACAGAAACAGCTAATTAAACTTGTGTTCCCCTACAGAACTCTACACTTCACATACACAAAGATTGTAAGGCTATACCATAGCTCAACAATTCTTGTTAATAGCCTTTATCTCACAACTGACAGTTTAGGCAAACATTATCTTTAAGTTTAAGGCACAAAAATTACTAGGTAACTCCAGTAGCACTGTAGAAATGAAAAAACAGGAAAAATAGAATTGGGAATTTAACACAGATTTTCTTTAGATCTGTCTCGCTGCCTTACTCGAGGACAAACTTCTTCCCCCACTATTAACTGCAATAATTTTGAGATACTACCTCAGTTTACCGCCTTTTTGCCTCCTTTTCATCTTTGACAGATACAATTAAGTACTGCGTTTTAGCAAGAGTACTACCTTTTACTTTTACATTCTACAGTAGTCTAGTTTCAATTACAAGTAATTACAAGTAATTGAAACTGGTATTCCAGAAAGTTAAAATCAGAAAGGGGAGCATACACTTCGGCTGTATTTTCTTTAATAGGACAGCACAAATACGTAAGGACAAAAAGGGGAAAGAAAGTGATTACATACTTCGATCAGGTTTGGTTGTTTTGTTTTTTTCTTTTTTTTATTACCTCATTGAAAAACTCAAATGATTTTAGTAAAAGCATTATTAGCAAAGAAGTATTTAAGAAATGTTTTCCCTTCAGCCTAAAAGTCAGCTTATCTCCAGACTGCATAATGGAATGATAAACCAAAAGAACTGGAAAGGGTTTCAGATGGGTCCAATATCTCATTTAATCTATTCTTAATACAGCTAAATTTCAACTTCACCACGGAACTTTCCTGGCATATTTTAGGAAAAAAAAGCCAAAACATTACAAGAAGTCTAAAGTAAAATACAAGTGCAGTTGCTTTGCACAGCAAGGATGAGAGCATATGTCAATATAACAATTTCAGGCTACTTCTAGTCAAATTGGCTTAATACATTTTAAGCTGTAAACTTTTCACCAGAATGCAGCTGGCAGAGGATGTACACAGGACCAATCTCATGTTGCAGTAAACTTCAGGCATATTCAGTCTCAGAGATAAATATGGTTAAGTTAAACGAAACTAGCTTTGAGAAATTTTATAGAGCAAAACCACAGCTTGAATTAGTTATTTTTTAACTGTAAGAGGTCATGGTACCATGCAAAGTAAAAACTCAAGTGTGGGGTGAGGAAAAGGAGTTATGTGAGTAGGTGTTACCAGAATTTGAAGAGTAAAACATGAAAGCCTTTTGCTAGGTGTGGGTTTGTTTTTTTTTTTTATTCTTTTACACTCCTAGGACTAGAACTCCTTATCACTAATACAGCTTAACTCTGACTTTAGACCACTAATCCTGACATTTTTACCAGTGACTTGCTGCTACTTCCTCCCTCCCAGTCTCTGGTGGCATTTCAGTCAGCAGCTTTTCTTCTTTCTTTTTAATTACACAGCCCCTAATGTGATGATTATGTGCATTGAATTAAAGAGGTAATCTACTTTCCAACTCGTAAAACGCAACAGCTTTTGCCCCTCCTACCCCTCCATTTTTCCAATAGCTATTTTTGAGTTTCATGTAATGTGTTTTTTTGGGAAAGGAGGAGGGAACAAATGTTCTCTATGATGAATAAGGTGTCTTTTGCAATATAGAAAAATACTTTGCACTCACTTGCACTGCACTACAAATGTGAATGCTTACAAGTTGTGGCTTTTATATGTACTTAACCACTTAAAAAAAAATTCTGAAATTTTGCTAAATATTTGATAAATATTTGTTTTACTTTGCAATGAATTTTTGAGTTTGAAAAGGAGACTACACTGCAATCACAGTGCATTTAGCTGGAAGACAAGTATCAATTGCCACCAATGTCTGATATTTCTGGCACAAATGAGGTAAAGGAGCAGACACAGGACCCTTTACAAGTGGAGCTACTGAGACAGGGAAGCCAGATAATCCTAAGATCCTGAAAATTTATCTGCGCAGACATGCTCAATCCATAAGCAGAGCCAGAAATAACTCATTTTCTACACCACCACCTCTTTCATCATTTAGTTCTTACTTCAAAGAGTGAATGGGCTTTCCATCTCAAGATAATGGCAACAAGGCTTGAGCATAGTTAAAACAACTCACACCATTAGTCTCAACCATAAGAGAACAGTAGGTCCTCTGTGTAAATGCTCAGTATCTCTCATCTTTTATGATGTTAGGGGAACAACGCTGTTGTTCCTCAAACCAAGAAGATGATTACTCTTCAAAACTCTACAGGCCTAAGGAACACACAAAGCTCTAACACAACTATGATTATGGACTTGTCAACAGCAAGTCAGACAAACTCTTGTCAAACCAATTTCTTCCATTCTTTGAAAATAAAAATTTGGCAAGGTAACTGCACAAACATAAGGCATGTGGTATTAAAAGTCAATCAATTAAAATGAGCATTAAAATACAATGTTTTATGTACTGCTAAAGCTTATCAACTGTTTCAAAAGCAGCAATTAACAGAAATCATTAAGCATTGCAAACCTCTCCTTATCGATGAGTAATACTGAAAGGAAAATGCAGCTACCCTACCAGAGAGAAAACTGAGCAAATTGCACCATTTACACAGTAGCTAATCTAATAAAGCAGTCTAGTACTCATTTGCTATGATCAGAAAAGTGAAATCAATATTAAGTTTGGTCATCTTATTCTTTTGAGAAATTTGAGAAATTATAATTCAGAGCTGCACTACAGGTTAAATACACTCAACTGGCAGAAGAGATAGAAAAGCAGCCCACAGACATTATAAAAATTGTATGCCTGGGGCAGAGATTCTACCTCTTTGGGTGAGACTATAGGACACCATTTTCCAGCTCCATTAATCTCTCCCTACTTGTAAAAAGGAGCTATTCCTTCTCCTTTACTGTAAGTATAAAGTATTTATATTCTTTCAACTGTGGTAGAATCCCTAGTTTCTTGCTGGTTTTGTATTATTTTCCAGTGAGGTAAAGACAAATTCGTCTAATCCTTCTACTGCCCAAAGCTTTGCATTACGTCAAGTCTTTAAAATAGCTCATCTCATATTTAACTCTATTGAAACAGGAACTACCATTTTCTGTGTCTCTCAAGTTACCACAGATAAGAAGCTCCTGTGTCATCTGCTCTATAGTAACAGCTTACATGCAGGCTCTCCTCAAGGGCTAATGTCTTGTATTTCTGCAGGGTAAGAATCTGCATCTGGGTAGCCACTACAGAGCAGTTATGCAGGGCCACTTGTCATCTGCAGCCAATTCGACAGATGAATTTAAAACAGCCCTTTTGTTGCCAGAGCAGGACTGTAATATGGACCAATGAGACAGGTACATGGGTGTTTTCTCATTAAACAGGAATAAAACAATGAATGGTCCCATTATCAAGTAATGTTCTGAGCACTAAATAAAAGACTAACTGAAAAAGGTTACATTTTTCTTCCAATAAGATTCTCATGAGGTATATGCTTATAGAAACCTGAATTAAGGCTGCACAGACACACCCAGTTTTATGATCTCCTCGCTTTTTGAATCATGACTAAACAATCTTGAAGTCTTGAAGGTGTTTGTAGCTTTCTTCCTTTGCTGAATGTGCTCAGAGGGCACACTTCAAAGGCAGGAGAGAAAGCCTCACATGCTTTCTGTTCCAGTTCCATTCCTTGGACATTGACCAGCAAGGCTCACAGCAGCAATCATGTTCACTCCAGAATGGAAGATGCTCTCTGCAACTAGCAATTGTATTCTCAGCCCTCTGAATATATAGACAACTTTGTGCATATCTCAGTGAGAGTTTGTAAAGTATCTTGCCAGTGCAACTTCCACCTGGAAGAGTTAAAAGTTTCTGGTGAAAGGAATGGGGAGCTGCGGTCTTGTAAGAGGTTACCAGATTTAATTTTTTTTTTTTTAATCTGTGCAAAACAACTTTTCTCATTGTTCTCAAAACACGCTTAAGTTCTTAAAGATTCAGCCTGAGGGAGACATCTGGCATGGAATGTGTTAGACTGTTAGAATTTGGCAATATTAGTAGCAAGTGAAAATAGAAGTTCTTAATAGAAAACGTCAGGCACCTTTAATAAAAGATGATATTACCATAAAGGACTGAGAATTTTTGCAGCAGTACTGCGGCACTCCAAAAACAAACAAACAAAAGCCTTCCTAACCCTGTTGTGGCTCAGTTGAAATCCAGTTAATACTGAGGCACAAGTGGGAAAGTGAAATACAACTAAAAAAAAAAAGAAACAAAGAGAGGAGTAACACTATTCCAGTTCAGAGAAGGAAAGCTTAAATAGAAGTTTACAGAATCCAAAATCTGGTAGTGTCCTCCATTAGCAACAGTATCCCGTATCATTTTTAGAGGCAAATAGCACATTTTGACTACGTTTTGAAGATAAGACCAGCAGATAAGGAACTACAGGCTTTTATCTCAAGGAGTTTAAGAATACCATGCTTCTGACCACTTCCCCTTAATTTGCTTTTAACCCTCAAACATTACAGCATTGTAAGTTTAAACATACAGCCTAAGAAAAAAAACCCCAAAGAATTGAGTTCTACTTACTGAAAATAGGAATGCAACCACAGCTGTTTCTGTGCTGTCTGTATACTGTATGGTAGTGAGCCACCAGCTTAAGGGAAAAAAAAATAGAACATGTACATTTGTTTTTTGAAAGACATTCTAAAAGCAGCAAGTTATCTGTACTATCCTGATGACTTATTTTCAGAAAATGGTTAAATGCTCCAGTAGTAGAAAATGGTATATAGGTTTGGGTTTTTTTTCATTCTTATAATTTAGCAAGTTCCTAAACAATACGTAGCAGATTTACGCTACAAAAAGGAGAAACAGTATACAGGCTATAGAATTAAGTCCTCTTAGAAGATAGATGTTTATGGGTGATTTTTGTTATGATACCACTTGATATCAACAGATTAGAATCATTACCCATACAAGCTAGAGGGAATAAAACAATCAGCTTTCAGGAAAAAAAAAAAACAGAACAAAAAGAAAACAAAACAAACCACCAAACAACATTATTTTAAAGAGCAAGAATGTCTCTGATGAAACTGTATTTGTATTGATTTGGTCTTTGGCTAATGCATGTTATGATTTCTTGAAATGAATTTGACAAAGAATCGGCCACGGCATACTGAGTTATATTAGTGTTGTGTACTAAAAACATGATGCAAAACCTACTGCATTCCACCTGTCTTGGAAGACATCATAAGGACCTGTTACAAAAGCTTTACTACTCTCAGGGATGCACTAACTGCAGGAGTCCACGGAGCTGTTAATTTGCACAAATACAGAGTTACGTAATTCGCCAAGTGCCCTGGTTTCGGCAGGGATAGAGTTAATTTCCTTCCTAGTAGCTGGTACAGTGCTGTGTTCTGGATTTAGGATGAGAACAAAGTTGATAACACACCGATGTTTTAGTTGTTGCTAGGTAATGCTTACACTAGCCAAGGACTTTCTAGTTTTCCATGCTCTACCGACTAAGAAGGCTGGAGGTGCACAAGAAGCTGGGAGGGGGCACAGCCAAACTGGCCAAAGGGACATTCCATACCATGTGACTTCATGCTCAGTACATAAACTGGGGGAAGCTGGCCGGGGGGGGCTGCTGCTCGGGGACTGGCTAGGCATCGGTCGGCGGGTGGTGAGCAATTGTACTGTGCATCACTTGTTTTGTGTATTATTACTATTATCATATTATTATCATTATCATTTTATTTCAATTATTAAACTGTTTTTATCTCAACCCACAAGTTTTTCTCACTTGTACTTTTCCAATTCTCTCCCCCATCCCACTGGGTGAGGGGGAGTGAGCGAGCGGCTGTGTGGTGCTTAGTTGCCGACTGAGGTTAAACCACAACACCAAGTTATTTCACAGTACGAAAGAAATGACAGTAAGGAGTCATTGTGCAGATTGCATCTCTGACTTTCAAGAGTATCGACTTTGCTAAACAGATGCCGTAGACAAACAGATGTATTTCAAAAGACCCTAACTTACTTGTGGGAACCATAGATACCTATAAACTCACTGGCTGTAGTTTCTACGTGTCCAAACACCGCTCAGTTCAGAGGAAAGACAGAGAGCTA
>NW_008824356.1:12417224-12421337 GCF_000699105.1 Pygoscelis adeliae | reverse complement strand
GTTCCACCAATTGTTAGAAGAGCTCAACAGCTACTCTACTTCATACTACACAGGAGCACAGGTATCCAGCTTGGAACAGGAACACATGTTTATGGATTCAGCAATGCCAAAGAATCACTGAATTGTTGAAGTGGGAAGCACGCTCTGGAGATCATCTAGAATAACTCCCTGCTCAAAGCAGGGTTGAACAGAGCACGTTGCTCAGTACGGTGTCCTATCAGGTTTTGACTATCTGCAAGAATGGAGACTCTACAACCTCTGAGCAACCTGTTCCATTTAAACATCAGAAAACATTTTTGCTGTAAGAGTATACTGGAATCTCCTGGATGTCAATTTATGTCCATTGCCTCTTGTTCTTTCACTGGTCACCATGTGAAGAATCTGCCTCTACTTTGCATTCTTCTATCAGGTATTTATACACATTGATAAGATCTCCCAGGAAAGTTCTCTTCTCCAGGTTGAGGAATTATCCAGCTCCTTTGGCCTCTCCTTGTATGACAGATGCTCCAATCCCTTATTCATCTTTGTGGCCTTCTGCTGGACTTGGTTCAGTATGTCCATGTCTGTCTTGTACTGGGAAGCCAACAACTGGACACAACACTCCAGACGTGGTCTCACCAGTGCTAAATAGAGGGGACAGGTCACCTCCCTTAGGGTTACCTCCCTCAGCCTGCTGGCAACGTACTTCCTAATGCAGCCCTGGATGCCATCAGTCTTCTTGCCACAAGGGTACATTGCTGGCTCATCTTCAGCTTAGTGACCCAGGTCTTTTTCTACAAAGCTGCTTTCCCTGCGTCAATCCCCAGTGTGTACTGGTGCTAGGGGTTATTCTTGCCCCAGCACAGTACTTTGCATTGCCCTCTGTTGAACTGCATGAGATTCCTGTCAGCCCATTTCTCCAGCCTGTGCAGTCCCTCTGAATGGCAGCACAATCGTCTGATACATCAATCACTCCTCCTGAGTTTGTATCATTTGCAAACTCACTGAGGGTGTACTCTGCCCCACCATCCAGGTCATTAATGAAGATATTAAATGCATGGCCCCAGTATCAACGCTTGGCGCACACCACCACTAGTGGCTGACTTCCAGCTGGCCTTCATGCCATTGGTCACAACCATTGAGACCTGGCAGTTCAGGCGGTTTCCAATCCACCTCACTGTCCACTCATCCAGCCTGTACTTCATCAGGTTGTCTGTAATGATGTTTTAAGAGGCAGTGTCAAAAGCCTTACTGAAGTTAAGATAAACAACATCCTGTGCACTCCTCTCATTCATCAAGCCAGTCATCTTGTCGTAGAAGGACATCAGGTTAATTAAGCGTAATCTCTCCTTTATAAATCCATGCTGACTACTCCTGATCACCTTCTGTCCATCATATGTTTGGAAATGGTTTCCAGGATTCTTTGTTCTATCACCTTCCCAGCGATCAAGGTGAGGCTGACAGGCCTATAGTTCCCCAGATCCTCCTTCTTACCCTTCCTGAAGACAGGAAAAGATTCCTTTCTTTCAGTCCTCATGAATCTCTTCCAATTGCCTTGACCTTTTGAAGGCTAATCAACAACAGCCTCACATTGACATCAGCCAGCTCCCTTAGCATGCATGGGTGTAACCCACATAAGTGCTTGCTTTTGAGAAACAGAAGCTTCACTGCATCAGAATACTACAGTACCTCTTCCTCTTTCAGGTTGGCTGAGGCTATACTTTCTATACAAATATACTGACTTCACGCACACAAACACGGGAAGACTGAACAGAATAATTACATATTGCAATATTAAAAAAATGACTGATGAGGAGTGAAACATCTTATTCTCCGTTGTATCTGATGTGCAGGATGACACTGCAAAGAATACACAAGAGCTTGGCACACTCAAACCTAATTTTCTGCCAAAATGAAAGTATGACTGGAGTTAGAGCAGTGGGCAGGAGCTGTTTTTTCCTATTCAGTGACATATGAACATGGCTATACAGACTTAAACATTATATACCAATGCCCACAAAACTTCTGCTATTCAATCACAATAGGAGAGCTGGAGTCAGAGCTCCAGTAACAGTAATAAGAGGATTCTACTTCCATCTATTCTACCAAGTTCTCAGCAAGATGACAACTTCAGTTTCATTCAACATCAAAAACTGAAGTGATTTTGCAGGACATTAAGCTAATAAATGGGGGTTCATCTGCTTACCGGGATAGCCTTCCAGACTTTGCCTCACATTGTTCACAGTAGGATAAACCTTCATGGAGATGGGGAAAAACAAAGTAACTTTAATAACGCAGCTCTAAATACACAAGCTGTCAATTTTCAAGCAAAAATCACCTTAAAGAAAACTTACTTGAGGAAAAAAAAAACAACATTAAAAGCTTCATTTTTCAGCATGAATAAGATTGCACTGCAGCTTAAAACTACTTGTGTACCAGTAACAAAGGTATTTTTACCTCTCTTGCAGAGCTTACCATAATTAGCTAGCACGAGTCAAACAATCCTGCTTCAACCACTTCCACAGTGGTCAAAGTAAGTCCTTAACATTATTTTATAAGATTTTAGACTCGTATCTCAAATACAAGTATGCAGGGGCAATTAGCACATGGTAAGGGCATAGTTTGACAAAATTTTGTCCTTGATTTAACAAGCCCCTGCCACAAACTTGTTTCTGCTCCTCCCCTTAACTGTGCTAATAACCTGACCAAAATAACCAGGTTAGAAAATAATTTGTTTTAGGTATTAATCACTCAGGGTTCAGTTACATCTCAGTAGCAGAAACAGCTGTATCTACAAAACTCAATGGAAGACAAGCTATAGAATGAGAATATAATTTTGATTAAATTACATATACTCCAGTGTCATGCAGATGGAAATTATAGTACATTTTTACAGTATACCATACATGAGTAAGTGTCACTAAGTGGCATCCTTATGATTTAAGGATGAAAACTACATTAATGTCTTGTAAAAGTTAAAAGCAAACCAATGACTAAAATTTAAACAACAAATGAATAAATGTTAAATAAAGGTTACTAACATCTAAAAGACATACCAAATGAATTGGAACATCACATTTAAGGAGAGTTGTCACACTGCTGCCTGCAGCCACCAGGCTCTCCTGGAACTCCGAGCAGAGCCATTTGGACCCATCAGCTCCCATTGAACCAATGCTTGAGAACTGTCCAACGACAGGCCAGGATTCTTGTGCTGGTATTGACGAAGCATGCTCTTTCAAAAGCTAGTGAGGGAAATTAAAACACTGTTAGACTTCAACAGGGAAAGAAAACCTTAATTAGAGGTTTGATATTGCTTCTGATATAATAAATCCTCTATAATTCACTTCTGACAACAAAAGAGCTCAACATTCATCCTATCTATTTAACTTTGCAATAAAGAAGTCATCAGGCTCTCCAAATAAACCCACTGTTCCTTCAAGAGAAGATCAAACATCACAAGTTTTATCCAAAAGCACTGAAGCCAACCATTAAATAACGGGTAAAAAGAATGCTAGCAGCTCTTCCTAAAAACATGAAACATTAGCTTCAGAAGTCACAATAAATTGAACAACTAAATCTTTTTATATTTGGTGGTTGCTGGCCATAAAATTCCTCTCATATCCTAAAGCCCCAGCTACAATAGAAGCCCAGAATAAGAGGGGAAAAAAGAACAATTGAAGAGAAAATTGAAGTAATCCTTTTAGAGGAGTTCTTTAGCTGTGAATAGAATTTAAAGTCACATTAAAAACAGATGGATATAGGCACATATTAAATTGTATGTAGTGGCTACCTTTTTCCCCCCTCTAGAGAGGGCACATAACTAAATGGCTTCAGTCATCAGTGTAGTGTCACCAGGTCTACCTGCATTGTCACTAAAAATTAATCTTTTTAATCACAGAAACATTTGCCACAAGACCATCTTTATCCTTTACAGGCTTTTTCTGTTTTATTTTGTTTTCATTCAGTGTCCTACTAGGCAAAAAACCAGACATATACGTCAGAAAGGGCAAGCTCTTTATGAGCAAGGGGAGGTCTAAGTAACCTTCTGTTGAAAAGCAATGTGATAAACAGACATTTTGTGTTGCTGAAGTTTGCCATGGACAGCATTAGAATTCCATGTAAAATTCACAATGG
>NW_008824356.1:12403967-12417202 GCF_000699105.1 Pygoscelis adeliae | reverse complement strand
CAGGTTGAAAATTCCCCAATTATGAGAGGCATTTAACAGATGACATGGAATACTTTACCTGATTCTAAATAAATACTGAAAAAGAAGGGGCCATACGAACTTGAGATATGCAATCTTGTATGAAGATTTACCATTATGGCTTATCTAAATAATGTGGGAGGGGGTGGGGGTAAAAAAAAAAGCACATTCCTAATTATTCAGTTGATTAAAAAAAAAAAAAAATCAAGATCTTAGAAATGTAGTAGAACAAAACTAAAAACCTGACTGAATTGATGACATCAGCTATGTGCAAACTGGTTTTTAATTTGATTTTTTTTGCCAGGTCATTAGGGAAAAAGAAACTGTAATAGCCCTTAACTTTTAAGTAAATAAGTCTGTTCCCTAAGTGCAGGCAAGTCTGTATCAACACATCTTTCCTCAGTGAGTGCCTTTGAAAAAGGCTGTATTTGGTTCCCAGTCACAGAAGACTGGATTTTGATAGTGTCACACTTGTTAGAAACACCAACAGCAGCTAGTAAGTCATTTGACTGATGGTGCCTCCTCAGCCATCTGTAAGCACATGACAATTCAGACCACAAGCTGACCATGGTAATAATGTCCAGGAATATTACGTGCAAAGTCTACACTGTCATAAATTGCAAGCTTATGTTATTGCTAACTTAAACTGTAACAATGTATTAAAAGATTGCTGATCATAGCTGGAAAAATCGAAAGGAACTAAAGAATGCTCTCCAAAATTTTATTTACAGTTAAAAGGATATTAACAGAAAAGGTTACAGTTCTAGTACCTTTCTGAGCCTAAGATGACCCCACTTTTCTTTATCACTACCCTGATATCGTCCAGGGGTAGAACCAAGCAGATACACTCTACAGAAAGAAAAAAACACAACACCAAGTTATTTGCAGCTCTGGAGTGTTTTGGTTTGTAAAGTATTAAGGTATTTAAGTAAAACCTATCAGCAAGGTTGAACACAGAAGTGCAGCCAGAAATATTTAATCTTTCACACTTAAGATTCACAATATAAAGAAAAGTGGATTTTCAGCTGTATAATTTATTATTAGCATTCTATATGGCTGTCATGCACCACCAGGCTGTTCTATAGCATAGACAGGAACTGCATATATTTCTGTGTACAAAAACGCAGAAGATAGATGATGTCAGCAACAAATGCAAATAGCTCGTTTGGCACAGAACGGGGCATGTAATTTTGAGTAAAGCCAATCTATTGCTACATCCAAATCAGCAGATTCAGGTATGAGATTTCGTTTCGGCACCTAATAGCTCAGATGCAAAATACAGCTTTTTCAATTGTCTTCCCAATAATTGTTTAGTAACCTGTTTGACTTTGTCCTGAAAACAGAGAACAGACCTGCCTAGAGTCATAACAAACAGATGGTTTAAGCAGCTGTTCCTTACTGCATCTCATGCCTAGCTTTATCCATGAATGAATGTCCCCTACACATTTTATATGGCAAGGAACTGATCCTCATCTTAATAAGTGACTTTTCCATAACCCGTGCAATAAACTCACATCAGCTAGGGCTCACTCAGCCAGCCTGTCCAAGCTCATGCAGATGACCAAGTGAATAAGAACAGCAGTTCAGGCTGTTATCTTACTTGACTATAAGGTACATACTTTTTTTCCCCCTCCAATCTTGTAAGATTCCATGGATTTTATACATTAAACTAGACAAGGTTTCAGTCTCTATATCCACCACAGTTTATGACCTTTTTCAGCTTTTCTTTTCAGAATTTTTTTGCCAGCTTCTAAAACTGCTATTAAGCAGCCAAGAAGATTTGCACTTTCTGAAGTAAATACCATATTTCAGTGGAAATGCAGGATGTACCTATTAGAATAAAGCATCCTGAATTACTTTAAGTAATATCAGCAATATGATATCAGAGAAGACTGTTTCAAGACAAAGCGTATTACTGCTTAACATTACATTGCCTACCAGACACGATCCATGCCTGTAATGGGCAAAATTCTATACATATGTATATGGATTGAACTTTGCCTTAAAAGTATAGAAGCCTATTCTTAATAAAATCCCCATTACAATAACCTTCGCTTATATGATCCCACTTACATGACAAACCAAATACAACTCAGTTTTTTCCAATGGTAATTTTATTGGAGCAAATATGTAAGCCAAACTAACTTAAATGAAACTCTGGGTCCCTATTACTTACAGCTAACTTCTGTCAAGTTACTGCTCATGCACCTTTTTTCATTCCTTTAAAATGTATGTTTATAAAACTAGAAGTTGGTCAATTCAACATAATCTGCATTAGATTTAAAAAACTGCCTAAAGTTAGACTCATGTTTAAACACTTCAGTCTGAAACAAGGTAAGCTTACAACGCAAACCCATGGTCTAATAAATCCTAACAGAGATGTTTAATTTTTTGGAAAAAAAGTATGCAAGTTACTATAAGCACAAGATAGCATATACCTTGTCTCTGATAAATCATGTTCTTGAATCAGATCTATCCATTCCTTGAGCGTAGGAGAATTGTAAGCCATCAAGTAACTTATTAGGTCAGATTTAAAATTAGTTTCAGATTCACCAGCAGAAATAGTTCTTCCCTGAGGTAGCCTTGGATATAAAGGGCTTAGCCATATTCTAAAAACAAAGCCACAAAAACAAGGACACCACACATTAACACATGGTTTTAGTAAGTGATTAAAGCACATCTGAAGGTCCTAAATGAATACTAGGCAGATTTATTGTGATACTAACTATAAAGCAACTTGCCTCTACTGTACAATTACAGAATCGTCGAGTCTTATACTCAATACCACAAAACTAGTACTTTCAAATGAAAACATCAGTCTCAACACATTTATCCATGCATACATTTGCAGCTTTCATCACTGTTAAACAGGCCAGGCTCAGACTTACCGACCAGTAGTCCTTTCATCAAGATTTTCCTGTATGAACAGAACACTGCAACGCATTCTGCTAAGCTAGTGGTTTGTGTAATGATATAGAAAAACACCAATTAGGGCACCTGAAAGTTCTGCATAGTTTGAAGAGTAGCCCACAATGATAACTTGCCTCGCCAGAACTTCCATCAGAATAAAATAGGGTGGGCACTATGCAGGGAAAATATCTAGCATTTCTTTCCAGTCACACATTATTGTAGCCATGGAAACCAAAGGTTCTGCATTATCAACTTTACAACGTGTTGATACTATCCTTTGTAATTCAGAAGCCTATAAAACAGAGAAGCCAGTGAACCATCATACTGGTGATACAACATATTATTGCAGAGTGCAAAAGCTAAAAAGAAAACTGTTTTTCATGTTTGACAAGTAGGGCAACTTGTTAAGCATCCCAAACAGATATTTTCATGCCTTCTTGGCTTTCTGAAAAGCTAACTGCCAAAAGATACTAAAGCCATCCCTAAGTAAAAGATTTAAGGCAAAAAATCAGTGGTTATAGTTTTGCCACTCAAAAACCCTTATGAGAGCTTGCCTCAGACAAGTGAAAAGCCTCAAAACCTTGCCATATTTAATGGCAGCAAAATGGATGTCAAGATGATAGTAACTTCTGAAAAAGTATTTACAGTTAGTTTGATGAAGAAATCTTATACCCTGAGTTACTGTGGAGATCTAACTAAGAAATGCTCCCATAAAAAAGAAAACAAGAGGTTGAGGAGCCTTATATTAACACGTCACTTAGTTTTGTTTAGAGCACAAAAAATAGGACTATGTCCCAAGCTGGCCATTACGTTTAAAAACTTCTACCAAAAAAATGAGGAAGAAAATTCCTTCCAAGGAAAGGATACTGGGTCATCTACTGTATTAAGGAACCAATGATGCCCAGCATTTACCAGGTTACATTCTAGATACAGTCACAGCAGAAGCAGAACATCTGCACATTCACATTATTCTTGCAGTTTTAAGATAACTTTTAAACAGCTGCTTCAGATTTGTATGAAGAGTACTTTATAGCTAGGTAGTTTTTTCCATAAAGAGACAGCATGGCATAATAAATGATCTTAAATCAGTCAGACTGAATTTAAGGTAACAGCCAGCTCAGGACATAATTTTGTTTACAGTAGAAAGCAAGTAGAGTTCAGGCTTAGCCACCACCATTCTAGATTTGGTTTTTTTTTCTGCAGGATAGCTCTATCTTAGGAGCGTAAGACTTCCAGCACTGGAACATCTGACCTAGTATCTGGTCTCCAGCAGTAGCAGATACCTACAGAAAGTATTAAAGTAAACATACACCTGCTAGAGATTGTTGCTTACCCCTGAGTTTTCTGGTGCCAATCTTCAGCAATAAGATTGGATGTATGTATCACAACTCGAAGACCTTCTTCATATAACAACAACATCATTTTCCTTTAAAAAAAAAAAATATAACACTTCATCTGTTTCAAGTACACTGAGAGTAGGCGATAAATTAACAATTCATTAAAATGTTCCAAGATAATTATTTTCAAAACATTTGTTCTGCATAGCGCAAGCACTTAGACTTCAATCCATGTGCATGCCAAACTCACATGGCAGTCATTAGACTATCCTGTATATTTTGTCAGCAGCATCATACAATATATTCCAGAGTACAGCTTAACATCTCATGCAACTGATTTCCCAAAGCAAAAATTAATATTTACAGAACACTTTCTATATTTGCTATGTTCTTCAGATAAACTTATTCCTTTGCAGATAGTTAAAAAAAGAATTAAGGAAGACTAAAAGGCCTTTGCTTATAGCTGAATTCATTAAAACCTAGTTCTATTCCCTTAAACTGACAACTTTTAAAATAAAATATGTAGGTAACTAACCATTGGGATGGCAAAAAAGCTATTTATCTACCATAAATCTAAACTCAAGCTACAGCACAAAGGAGTTTTAAAACTAGTAACTGAGTTAAAAAAAATCTGTATTTTTTGTAACGTAAGTGCTCAAATTTTCATATACAAGTTTTCAAAAGTTGTGCAAAGACAGCATATCCATGTGACCCTGAAGGATGAGATGGTTTCCATAGAAACCAATGCTCAAGAATGAAAACTAAGGAAACACCTTTATTTTCAGTGCTGTCCCATGGCAAGATAAAGCTACGCAAATTGTATCAGGCTCAAATTTAGACAATGATTTATTCAGTAATTCCTGCTTTTAATGTTAGAGTTCAGCAAACTAACATTCAAGTGCCTGCACGTTTTCCTGTGCTTACTGCATAGTTTATGCAATATACAAGACGCCCTAACTATAAAATAGTTCCCCACATCTGTGTTATGCCTTGATCTAAGCACAAATTGAGTTGACAGTAAAATAAGTATTTTACAGCAAAATGAAGTGCAAGATTAAGGTATATAAAAGTGATAACTGACCAAAACACCACTACCTCAAAAAAAAAAAATCACTGACATCTAATTTAAGTTTTGCACCATACAACAGGAATGACGTGAATTTAAGTCTTTATATTTGATGAAGTGAAATCTGTTAAGCTTCTCTTGGCAAAAATTGTTTCATTACCCACCAAGATGGGATTTGCTGGTCTGCTACCCACTTGTGTTCCATCTGCAGTGGAACATGCATTCAGAGATACACTACCCAAAACAACCCTTTAAAATATAGGGTTAAAGTGTAGCATTTAACATCACTATCACTTATTTATCCCAAAGTGTGGTGGAAGAAAAAAAAAAAAAATTAAAGTTGAGCATACAGAGGACGAGAGCTACTGCTTAAGCAAAAATAAGCTAAAGCTTTAAAAATGATAAATTTGAAAAACAACCTCAATTCCTTCTATGTCCCTCACTAAATCTGAAAGAGAAGCAAGACTCATTTTTAAAATGCTGATTTCTTTCCTTCATTTACATATTCCTCTCCAAACAGGCAATGAGGAGGTCAGTATGCTTTCTACCAGGAATACAGATATACCCTCAGTGGGCATTTCAGATCAATGTTTTAACGTAATGTCATGTTTTATAAAACGAGTTATACAAAAGGATTGATTAAAAATACTACAGTGCCCTGAAACAAAAGATCTTCGCTACAAGACATTAAGATTAAATCTGTTCTTATCTGTAGCTTGCAATCTACAAAATTCCCTTTGTGACACTTCTATAATATCAAATTAAAGTTTTTTCTTTGAAAAGACCCCAAAATTCATTAATTATTTCCAGATCATCCATGTTAACTGCAAAACTAAGCAGTAAATCGGTGTTGTGTCCAACCTGCCAATGACTGATCAAGTCTGCATTACAGTTTCGGTATTAAGGCATGAGTTAAGAGCCAGGACCTGTAGTTCACTGACTTCAACTGTCTAACTTGCACATCTTGTATCTACCTAATAGCTGATCTGTTTCCTTAAACTAGAACAATCCTATCATCTATAAATACAAAATAAGTAAAGAAATTTTTCTTTAAGACTCAACAACTTCTAGGAAACCCAGTTTTATGGCTTTAAAATAACTTGCAGATAAATGAAACAGATACACATAGAACATGAAAGATACTACTTTTACATTTCATCAATATACATTAGGCCTTCAGAATTATGTTTTCATAAACAGTAATAATCTATCTTCCTATCCCATAAATACTTTAAGACACTAGACACTAGTTACTAGTCCAATTATGGTAACTGCATGTACCAACTCCACGGTCATCTTTAGAAGTGCAGCTTTCTGCTTCATAGTGTTACTTACGTATGGTGAGTTCCAAAGGCAATGTCCAGTTTAGCCTATAAAATTAAAAAGTTGATCATTAAAAATTCATATTGTGCATTCCTATATGCAAGAATGTTAAAGGAGGAGAGGTGCTCCTTCATTTCGTTTCATTCCACTGCTCTCTAGTGGACAGATCACAAAATACATTATTTTTCCCCTCAACACCTTTAAATGTGCTAATTTCTAGAAGTCAGACTTCAAATGGCAATGCAACTCTTTGCGCTGGAACTGCTCCAGCAGAATTTCTGGTCTCTTACCAGCAATATTTTCAGAAACAGTTAGCCTTGCAGAAAAGCACCTGAGGGTCCTGCTGGACGCAAAGTTGAACAGGAGCCAGCAATGTGCCCTTGCAGCAAAGATGACTAACAGTGTCCTGGGCTGTGTTAGGAGTGTTGCCAGCAGGTTGAGGGAGGTGATCCTTCCCCTCTATTCAGCACTGGTGAGGCCACACCCACAGTACTGGGTCCATTTCTGGGCTCCCCCATACAAGAGAGATACAGACATACTGGAGAGAGTCCAATGAAGGGCCACTAAGACACTTAAGGGACTGGAGCAACTCTCCTATGAGGAAAGGCAGAGAGAGCTGGGACTATTTAGCCTGGAGAAGAGAAGGCTCAGAGGGGATCTGATCACTGTATACAAATATCTGAAGGGAGGGTGCAAAGAGGATGGAGCCCGGCTCTTTTCAGTGGTGCCCAGTGACAGGACCAGAGGTAATGGGCACAAACAAACACAGGAGGTTCCCTCTGAACATCAGGAAACACTTTCTTACTGTGAAGGTGACTGAGCACTGGCATGGGTTGCCCAGAGACATTGTGGAGTCTCCCTCCTTGGAGATATTTAAAACCTATCTGAACATTGTCCTGGACAACTGGCTCTAAGTGACCCTACTTGAGCAGGAGAGTTGGACCAGATGACCTCCAGAGGTCCCTTCCAGTGTCAACCGATGACTGTTACAAGCAGCTTAACAGCTAACATAGCAAAGAAAAGGACAGAAGCCAGACAGAAGTGTTTTTTTATCAGCTCTCTGCTCTTATTAAAGAGTATTTACAGCACAATTTCTAGAGAGAGAATGAAACATGAGTTACAGATGTTAAGAAAATACTTTTAGCCAGTGACGGCTCCAACATTGTGCCTAGTTAATATGGGCATGGAGGAGAAGATTAAAATACTTACAATTTTGTTTTGGGGTACTAAAATAATGGAATGCATGTAGACTACCAGAAGAATACGAAGCAGTATACCCAAATAGGAAAATCAAACGCCATTTTCCCCTGCTACTTACTATTAACTACACTGACAAGTTTATCACATGGGACGTATTACATTCAAATTCTTGTTGTGTGTGAAAAGGAAACATTATATGCAAAAACATGAATTTATTGTTAACATGTTTGAAATCTTCATCTAAAATTGTTGCTACTCCACAACTTAGTGCAAACACCTAATTAGTATAGCACACAGCAGCCCAGAAATCCTGGCCTTGAGAACTCACTATGTTTGGCATCAACACAGCAATCTCTAGGAAGCTCAGGGTTACCAGCCTGCCTGAGAAGGAAGAAAATACCAAGATTATCCTCTTCCTAACAGGGAGTAAGATATCCCCATGATCAATAACATACTCCACCCAGCAAAATCCTGAAACAGTGGCAAGTTGCCATAACCACATCCCTTCCCCAGGCTGAAGCCAAAAGCTTTAGGACTCGGGGACAGCAAGTGAGCAAGTATAACATCAGAGAGAAAACAGCATGTGCCAGGAAGCGTGCTCATAGCAATTTAAACAGTATTATGGAGACTATTTGTAACAGCATTTTCTTACATAAAACATTTGGACAAATAATAATTCTTTGATGAGACTTAAGATTACAGTGACACAAGGACTAAGTGCTGCACTTTACACAAAAAGTACTTTCTTTTCAGCCCTTACAAGAATCTGAGTGCAACATGTTAGTGGAGAAGGTGTGCAGTGCTTCTATGAGCCCCATGACATTTTTGGGGGCAACCATTTTGTGCAAACCTTTTGCGGGTGACAGCCTACCATAATCACAGAAGACCACGAACATAGTTACTATGTTCGGACAGTCCTGGTAAGTATATTCCTTACGGCATAACAAGAAATTCTTGACTTCTCATATAAGGTGTGTCTCTCTTCATCCATAACAAGATTTTTGAGTGCAACAGGTGGCTTACTTTCAACCAAAGGATGATACAAATGTTAATTACCTGACAAAAGCTAATGTTCTCATAAGGACGTGCTTGTGCAAGCAGTTCAGCTTTAGATTCTCTCTTTTCACCATGAACTATCAACAATGGCTTCTTCCTTAAATAAAAGGAGATTACTATTAAAACATCAAATGAATTAGTAATCAGTCTAAACCACTCCTTCATGTAGCTATGACTTCTGGCCCCTAAGTCTGGTAGCCCTGTAGGAAGACGGCACTAAAATCTATATGCCTTATTAACTAACTCAAAAAAGCAGTAACTACAATAGGACCTCTAAGAGAAAGACACTAGAAAACTTCAATGGGAAAAAAAAAAGGGAAACCAGGAAGCATGGAGTAAATTAGACACCAAAGTAGAAACTAATAATACAAGATCTTGTAAGGAACTCTTGTCTGTATAGCTAGAAACAGACAGATAAAAGCTCTCAAAAGTATTGATATACACAGTGTGGATCTAAGACAATTTAATCATTGTTACCTTACGGAGAAGATGGGAAGAATGAGAGGAAAAAGGAGAGGGCTAGGTCTACTCTGGCAGTAGTTTCATGTTCACTTCCTAATACTCTGTTCTACTGCATTTCCAGTAAAATAAAAAAAAAAAAAAAAAAAGAGAAAACTGTACGTCATACACTCACTTCATCTGCAGTAGGTTGCAATTATCAGAATGGAGTTTCAAGCAAACATAAGAACTGCTTTCACGACAATATCCAGCAACTCCAACCATATCATATCCATGACATATCCTGATCATTTTCACATAGTTTTCTTGTGCCCTTCCTACATTCCCTCCTTTCTCTTGCATTACGTTGCTCTTGGCTCAGTAAACTATATGGCAACAAGCTTCTTGTTCCATCTTTATAGGTCATCTACTGCATTGTTGCCGCAGCCCACAATGGGACCTCCTAAGTGTTAATTAATAAAAATCAGAAACCAGCCATACTGAACTCCGACCATTTAACAGTCTTGAAAAGAGGCAAGAAATCAATAGAGAACAACTGTGGAATAAATGTACAAGGAAAACCAAGACTCTAGACATACACAATTGGTAACAACAATTTGCAACTGCAAACAAGTGTTTATCATTCAGTTATAACAGCAACTTGCATGAACAGAATGATTAGGAAACTGTATCATTTAATCTTCATAAAATAGACATACCTGAATTCCTGCGGATACTGTCTTACAAGCCATCCCACATCTATACAGTAGTTAAACTTGTACATAAGAAAAAGAAAACAGACTCATTAAAAAGAAAAAGCAGAGTTTTTCAGAACAACGAACTACAGCAAAAAAGCTTTCTACATAAAGTCATCACTTAATACCACTTACATCATATACAGCATGTTTTAAAAATAGGTGTATTTTTGAATTTCACATGCTTTCTTTCATGTCTCTTAACAATTCAGGAATGAACTTAAGTTATTCAAAAGCAAGTATTATTGTTCATAAAATTTAACATGCAGAAAAAAAGAATCACATACACATAATGTAAAAGCTTTGGTTCAAGAACCATCTCTTTGCCACATGCTTATACCATGAATGATAGCAAAAGCTTCTATGCAATAACAAAAATATCAATCCTAGATTGCATGGCTTTTTTCTTTCAAAAAAATCATTTACATGCACATAAATCTGCATTTTTCAGTTGCACATTCCCCGAAAACAGAGACAGAAAGCAGTCTTATAATTGCCTGAATTCTAAGCAGAACATGGGATGTTTTTTATATTTCAATAAGTTGTTGTACAGTTGGAAACTAGAGTTCCCTGCTAATAACAGCTACATGGCACAAACATGGATTGTCAAGTTTAAGGATAATAAAGTGAAATAAGCAACTGAAATCAGTTTGGCAAACAGAAAACTCACCTGGGCAGAAGATATGAGAGTCCCAAAAAGAGGAGACAAAATATCTGTTAAAAATATTAAAGCATGAGTAAAAAAGGTTCAAGTAAACATTTCACATCTTGAACAGTTTGATAGCTACCACAACACAAGCGCCAGATTGTTCACAGGCTTGGTGTAACAGGGACGTTCACAATTAAGTTTACTGTTTTGAATATTAAAGTCACTGACTCCCCTGTGAAACCCTTATGGTCTAATGTTTATAAAAAACATTAATCCTCTCAAAGTAGAAAACAAATTTTAAGAACTTGTTAGGAGAAAGACTAAGATCACATGGAGAAAGTGACAAACTACTCTCTCGCTATAGAGAGGGCTTGAACTGTGGCAGGGTAGAAGCAATAAGGGCATAGTTAATGCTTAAAGACTTATCTGTTGCAGACTGATTGTAGGATATGTGTATCCTTAGTTCATTCATGGTAACACAGAAAACTAACCTGACTGAGGAATTATAACCTCGATAACTGAAGCACAGCAGCAACTTTTAAGCATACCCTACAAATACCTTCTAGGATAGGCAAAATATTTCATGCCGTACCTCTACAGAAATCTGGTTTTGCAGGTTAAACAAAAAAAAAAACCTCAGCTCCTCCACCAGCTCAACTAATTGCCTAGCAGGACAACTAGTCCTAAGAGAGGACAGGCCAAAAGCCACAATGAATTCACAAAGCAGATAAAGACATACAGCAGTAAAGCAAGTGAGGTCTCTGACACCAGACTGCCATCAATCATCAATGCTCATAGGGAGCACATGAGGTTGAGGAAAAGTTACAACCTAGTTGTATAGGTCTTCAGTCATTTGATCTCCTTCAAAGAACTACAAATTTTTTCTGCCTCATTTTACTGTATTTCTGTGCATAAATCTCCTATTAATGCTTGTTTCTGATTTGGTCTTGCGATGTATGAGATTTCATTTCTGAATGAGGGGGTGTTTAGAGGTGCACAGAGCTCTTCCCCCTTACACCAAACCACAACTACACAGCATTCCTGAAGCATCAGTATTGTACACTGAAGACTTCACTCCATCTTGACTTACACTCACTTCTAATTGAATTGAAACTATCTTGTACTGCATCAAGTAATAGTGAATTACTAGGTCCAAACCACTCAGAAGCATGAAGACAAGTGCAAACAACTACTCAGGGAGCATGGTTAGGCACCCAAGAAAAGTATCCCTTTAGGATACTAGGACTATGAAGGCAAGTGGTTTTCCCCAGAATAACACACAGAAAGCAAGCAATAAGAAGCACAATATGATTTGCCTTGGCTAAATGCACATGAGATTTGTGCAGCGTAACTCAGAAGTTAAAACAGAATCAGTATCAGCAAATTAATGCTTCATACATTATACTTCTAAAAGAGAAAGGCAAAGATAACAGAACCGATTCCTACAACTTGCACATTTAGAATACGAAGCCTTAGTTACACCAAGAAATATCTGCATTTAAAGATACCCAGAAACTAAAAATAAGCATTCTCTTGCAAACAAGTCTCCTAAAAGCCCACTTCTGTAGAAGCCACTTGTTCACCTTTTATGTGCAGGGCTCCAGAATTATAGCTCTGTTCAATTCCTCTGACTTTAGTGAGAAAAAACCTGAAAGGGTTTCCTCCATTCAACAAATCCCAGGTATCTTGGGCTTCACTAGGTGTTTCATTATACTCCTCTGCTTTCTGATTCTCTGAGAGTTCGTCATCTTTGTGAAGATTCAGAGGATATTCTTTGAGTGCATCATGTCTTTCTTCTTTCAGTGTTTCTTTGTGGGCATGCTTTTCGTGATCTTCGGGCTCTTCATCACTACTAGAAAGACACCAGCCTAAGCCTTCTTGGCTAGTTCTCTGTTTTTCTGCTGGAGGTATTTCTGTAGAAAATTTTTTATCACTGAGCTTCAGAGGAGAAGCTTTTCTCTTGTGAGCAGCTTTCCTAGCTTCAGAGCATGGATATTGTGGCCCACTTGTTCTGCCACGTGCAGCATCCAATAGTGAAGATGTAGATGGTTTTTCACCGTCAGAATTTTCTTCAGTACTTTCATCACTACTAGATACTGTCCATTTTCCGTGTGCACCTTCCTGAAGCATGTTCCTAGGGATTAAAAAACAAAACACCAAAACACATTGTGCATTTTTGCTATGCTCAAATCTGTTTTCCTTCCTAGCTTCCATTTGCTTACTACTAGGGAGCTTTGCTTTTTGTATTTGGCACAATCTCCATGCAACTTCTGACTCGGGAGAATTTCATAGCACACAAGGCTTATTTGTTTCTGTGCCCAGGAAACAAAGAAACACGTGCAATGGGAGCAACCGTCAAGTGGGAAGCAGCTAACATGGAAATCTGCACCTGGAAAACCGGCCAGGATAGGGACACGCACAGGGCAGCGTTTCAAGAGAGTAACGTGCATCATGCGGATATTTCTCATGCCGACCCTAACGCT
>NW_008824356.1:12397146-12402985 GCF_000699105.1 Pygoscelis adeliae | reverse complement strand
ACCTCTTGGAGACCCGAATTAATCTAGTAGGTCTTTATTTGACCTTAGCGTTAGCTTAGGGCAGGTGCAGTATTTGCATAATCGTTCATTCAGCTCGGTGTTAATTACTGTGTCTGAAGTGCCCCACTAATGAGATAACCGCGTGACAACTTCAAGCAGGGAGTGGGAGGAAAACAGGTGTAAAATTAATCAAAGTAAGAGCATGGACTAGATCAAAGCTTGCTCTATCTACCAAAATGAAATGTCTTAGCATTTGGTTCTCATTACTCTAATTTATTGCAAGCTTGTGACCGCAGTTAATAAGTAATGTGTCTTACATCAGCATGCAATAAAATCGGCAAGCTGCACCTAGAAAAACATTAATGAAATTTCAACTGGTTTGTGTAATTTTATTAGTAGTCTTCTTCTTGAAACACTCCATGGATATACTCTTCAGTACTATGAGATTAGACGTTTTATTATCAACCCTTGCTGAGGGTCTTCTGTGGGAAAAGCTCTTAGGAAAGTTACTTGTTTTTGTATGTTATGGGCATAATCTCTTGTCTAAGTATAGACTATAAAAACAGTATTTGTTTTCTAAAAGTACTTCAGAAAATTTGATGGCTTCTGACTATGCTCACGTTCCAGTCTCTCCTCATAGTTCCTGTCTATATAGTGACTTAACTGGGAGAATTAAAGATGCCTGCCATTTTTCAAGAAAAAAATCAAATCTTGCAGAAACAAATTTAACGTAATTTAGTTTCTAGAAGTCTGTATCATATATTCTAAATCTGCAAAAAGCCTTTTCATAATAAGCACATAAAATGTAGAAGTAAGAAGATTTTATTTTAACTTAACAAAAAATTAAAATTAAATGCACTCAGTCCACTTTCAGCTACTGTAACAGAGTACATGAACAGAGTTCTGACAGAGATGTGACTAATCTTCAATAGTTTTTTTAAATAGCATAATTTATTCAGCAAGTGCCTATTTTATTCTTCCCATAACAGTTATTCAAAGTAAAAAATAATAGGTCAGGTTTATTGTTTTTTAATACAAATCACTTTCTTTCTCTAGGTTTTTGAAGCATGTGATGAAGATAACAAAGGCTATTTAAGCAGAGAGGAATTTAAAGTTGCTGTAGTAATGTTGTTTGGTTATAAACCCTCAAAGGTATATATTTTTTCATTTATGTTCTGAAGACCCAGCTTATATAGATGTCTCACTATTGAGAACTCTGTGTACTGACTGGTCCGCACTAGTTGGAGTGAATTACTGTAGGTTTGGTAAACAGAAATACCTACAGATTCTTAAAGTAATTTTCTTATCTCGGGGTATTTATTCCAAAAGACAGTAATCAAACCCCTACCTTTCCTGCTGTAGACTGTGATGAGCAGAAGAATGCATTGTATTTCATATGTGTACAAGGTGTATGAAATAAGTGACTTACTGAGCTTGTTATTGATCAATTATTGGTTTTTATTAGTGGTACACTCCATTTCTTTACTCAGTGGTTTCAGTAGATGTGAAACTACCGCATGTCCTAATAATAAACATGTATTCTCAAAAATATAGCTATTTTGGGTTTCAAGTAACAGCTGGGCATTTTTAGGCTTGACTTCTCTAATATAAATCTACAGCTGTATGAAAATTTTCACAAAACAAAGGTTTATTGAGAGAAATTGTATGGTGCATGCTCACAGGAAGATGCAGGATAAATTCTATGACTCAATGTAGTTCTGTAAGTTCTGTTTCTACTCTAGTACTGCAAGTGATCTCAAAAGAAGAACACACATGCAAGATTTCAAAATAAATACATGTGTATCTCTGAGTTTGTCTTTCTCATGGTATGTTGATACAAGCTTGACCAATATACTATAAAGTATATTTAGCATAGAAATTATGATTCATCTTTCTTCTCCAGTTTGAGAAATCTTCTTCCCCAAGGACCACTTGTGACTAATCTTTTTTTTTTACTTAAATACGTATTTTAGGAAAATAGTCTTAACAAGGTTATAAACAAAATTTTGTCTCTGATAATTTAAAGTAAAAACCACAGAAATGTTTTATTAAACTGTGAAAGTAGTCATCTCTGATACATTTCAGCTGTGAGTAAACATTTTCTCAATGAGCTAGGGCCAGATCTAAAAATAATTTAGACTTCTAAAGTGAGCCTTAACTGCTGAACTATGAATCTGAAAATGCTCAGCTGCCCCTTATCTATCTTCTCCTATCTGTTTTTACCTTCATGTAAAAATTAGCTGTTCTGTTAAATTCCCTGAATGTTTCTTCCAGTAGGAGTACTCAAAACATGCTTAAGGCATTCAAACAAGAGCAGGTTCTGTGCATAAGTCACTGATGGCCCCTTCTTGGAAAGAGAATAGAAGTGGAGGACTCCCAGGCAGAAAGGAGGTGCAGGTTTAGTTATTTCTTCCTGAAAAGGTGCCGAGTCACACCTGCTGCATCTCTAGGCAGTGCCGTGATCACCTGGCTGTAGACCATTTTGTCTGTGCAGCTGTACAAAAATTAATTAAAAACATTTTTTCCAGGAGTGATTCTGTCCTCTAGTGGTCTTGCTAGCTCCTTAAGCGTGCCCAATTCCAGCAACTGTTGCTCTTTACTCAATGACTGCTCATTGTGAAGTACTAAAAGATCCCTGGGTAGGCAGATACTTTTCTTTGTGGTTTTTGCTAACAAGCATTAACTATGGTTTACGGCACAGCCACACCTTTTGCTTTTGCTGATAGCTAGGCCTTGTAAGTGTTCCTTTCAACATTTTGGTATTTTTTAATCTAGTTCTGAGAAACTCAACTTTTTCTGTGCACCAGATAGGAGCCAAAAGTTGATTGTTAGGATCCAGTTCTTGTGCATGTTATTGTGCATTTTACTTTGTTGTCAAAACGTTTAAAATCAGAGACTATCGTAACAGCCCTTGTATGCCTTCGGAAGTCACTAAGAACAGCCCTGGCAAGGAGAGTACTTTCAAGAGCTTTTCCAAGAAATAGGGAATGGTGTGCATGTGTTACTTCTTAAGTTAAGGTGAAACTGTTTCCTCAACTACACTACATACTACAATAAATTTTTCAGTAGAAATGGCAATTACTTAGCATCATCAACTGCAATCAAGCAACTGCATTTTTAGTAAATTGTTGCTGCATCTTTTTTTTGGTCACGTTTTCATTTATTCTCTAAGTTAAAAGTAATACTAACTTTACCCACTAGATGTCATTAACGAACTCTTTACTAGAGAAGGTGGGACCTAGGAATTTGAATCACATTCCAACTCCGCTTGCTTTTTCAAAATAATTTGTTGTAAAAATTTATATTATTTTTTATAAAATATTATTTTTGTGTGGTTATTCATAGAGATTCTGAACTTACTACTGTTTAAAAATAAGCCTTCTGAGACAAGTAACTAGGAAAACATGAAAATAGGAAGAGATTAACGCGATTGTTGGACTGATACTGTATGTATATTTCATATATTAGCATATAAAAATCATCATTTCGGGGAACTAGCAGCGTTGTGGGACTCATATTTGTGGGACTTATGCTTTTTTTTCTCTCTGAAAGTTTGGTTCAGTGAGCCTCTTTTCCCCAAAATTATTTGAACTGATCTAAAATGCTCTCATATTTCAACCACCATTCAGCTGGCTAACTGCACATTCAGGTGTTAAGCGTTTCAAATGAAAAGGGTACTGCAGGAATAGTAGTCACAAAAATATGTTGTTTCCCCAGCTGAAGTTTCCTTTCTGGTACTGTCACATTGAGATCTAACTAAAAGCACTCTCTACACTGTGCCTAGGAGGCCAGGCCCCCCAAAATGTCCAGTGTTTTCCCTGACCCAGCTCCGTGCCTTTACATCAGGACACTGGTAGGTCAGCATCTGCTGCTGAACAAGATGCCAACAGCAGGGCACCCTGACACCCAGAGTACAGAAGGGCATTCTGATCTCAGGGCTGCTTACAACTTCCAGCTGCTCTTCTGGCACATCTTATCAAAGCTTTCTAAAAAGGACTCCCTAGTCTATTTGTATGCCTGACACAGTCTATGTGAAAAGTGTTGCAGGCCAAGTGGAATATATCGTCTTAGGTTAACTGGTCACGGCATGTTTGGCTTGTCCGTTCTCCAGAATGGAGTATGCTTAGGTTGCACTAGAAGCTGCTAACATGTTGTCTCCTCCCATGTGAGTTGTCTCAGTGCTGCAACTACGTGCAGTATTGTATTCTAGTAACACAGATGCGAGAGTTTGGGCTCATGAGCACTCAGTCGTGCTAAAAAGCAATATAAATATAGCCCAAAGTGGACCTCTGTGCTTTCTTGGATATACACTCCCTTTCTGTTCCTTACATTGTTCAAAGATCTTTTCCAGTGATTGCTTGGTCACCCCCTTATTCAGTTCTGAAAAGTAATTTTTTTTGTTTTCATCATGTTGTTTAGCTTTTTGCTTTTGTACTATAATGAACCTTGGTAACACTAGTATTAGTGAGTATTAGTGAATCTTGGTAACATGCTAATCAACATGTAAGTGTCAGTCCTGTGTTCCTATCAGGTAAAATGGTGAGGTGAGATCCTATTGAAAGACAGTAAAGGAGATATGTAGTACATAAAATGAGAGAGTAGTAGATTGGTTTCAGGGTAGTTGTAGAAGCCGGATGATGCAAACAGGTTTTTTTCATTTCCTTCCCTGCTCATTTTTTCATTCTTTACCTTTTTATTGAAGTTTTTATTTTAGACAGATTTACCAAATGAATTTTAATCAAACTAGGTTTCAGGAAATAGTTGGTCTCCAATCTGAATATTGAAACAGAAAGTTCTTTCATTGTTTAAAGGAAATAACAAATTTGGGGGCTGATGCTCCAAAAGTTAATTTTGAATATTACAGTTTCTTTGTGTGTAGTTGAACTCCAATCTGTATAAAGTTACACGTGTTTGTTTAAGCATACTTAGTTTAAGATTTGGATATTGATTAGGATTCTATTAGGACTACATATATACTTAGTTTACTGGATGAAAAAGAGGTGGTTTTATTTTAATTAGAATAAAATATTTTTTTACTTAAATGCCATAGATGATACTGTTGTGTAATATCTATTATTATTATGAGATCAGTATTTAGAGAAAACACATACTATCGATATAAAATGGAAATCATACAGGAGTTCAGATTTATCACTTCTGTAGAAAACCAGTGTGGCATATCTTCTGTGTTCCAGGTGGAGGTGGATTCAGTAATGTCTTCTGTGAGACCACAAAATTCAGGTAATATGCAAACACCTATCTGTCAATGATTTCTACTCCTTTTTAATTCATAAATTTAAAAAATCTAAAGCTTAGACTCTCAAGAGGGTTGAAGAACCTGATGTAGATTAATGCTAATGTATGTAATTGTATGAGAATCAACAAGGCTCAGTGCCGGGTCCTGCACTTGGGTCACAACAACCCCATGCAGCGCTACAGGCTTGGGGAAGAGTGGCTGGAAAGCTGCCTGGCGGAAAAGGACCTTGGGATGTTGGTCAACAGCTGGCTGAATATAAGCCAGCAGTGTGCCCAGGTGGCCAAGAAGGCCAATAGCATCCTGGCTTGTATCAGAACTAGTGTGGCCAGCAGGAGTAGGGCAGTGATCCTCCCCTTGTACTCGGCACTGGTGAGGCCGTACCTCGAATACTGTGTTCAGTTTTGGGCTCCTCACTACAACAAGGACATTGAGGTGCTGGAGTGCGTCCAAAGAAGGGCAACGAAGTCTGGAGAACAAGTCTTCTGAGGAGCGGCTGAGGGAGCTGGGGTTGTTTATCCTGGAGAAGAGGAGGCTCAGGGGAGACCTTATTGCACTCTACAACTACCTGAAAGGAGGTTGTAG
>NW_008824356.1:12391434-12396999 GCF_000699105.1 Pygoscelis adeliae | reverse complement strand
GAAGTATTTAAAAGACGTGTAGATGTGGTGCTTAGGGACATGGTTTAGTGGTGGACTTGGCAGTGCTAGGTTAATGGTTGGACTTGATGATCCTGAGCGTCTTTTTCAACATAAATGATTCTGTGATTCTATTCTATGATTCTATAAATGAGCTCACCATGGCTATTAAAGAGGATCATATGATTTCATTTAGTTTTGTAATATTTTTAGTGCTTGTATGTTACATTTAGCTTGAACTTATTCTTGCTTCTCAAAGTGGCATTTCTTAATAGCAACATTATATAGGTTAGTGATAGAGAAAAGTAATTAGTAGTTTTTAGTGTTCAAGTTGATAAGCGATGAAAAATGTTCTATCGTTTTTTTGATACTGTTCCACTGTTTACTTGGGCAAATACTGGAATCTTACATCACAGTTCAGTAAATATCTCTTTCTGTAACAACCCTCCCATTTATATAGTTCTGCTTGTTTTTTTCTTTTCCTTGACCTTACCAATTATGCCCATACATCTCTTTGTGGGGTCATGGGGCAAGTCTTATTGGAGAAATGGTTCATATAAAAAATGAAGTGGCAAAAAAATGTAGTTGCTTTTATCAGTAAGTTCCCTCATCCCTTTCGCCACATGGCCCCACAAGTATTTGTATCAATACATTTCAAGGGCATTGCGGAGGCTGGTTCTGTTTATTCTAGCATTGATGCCAAAACCCATATTCATTAAACCACACCCTTATTTGTAGGTCTTTAGTCTAGGCAACAAATACAGAATAAAGATTTTACTCAGATTTTTTTCAAGAGAACAACCACATATGAATGCCTGAACCAAAACTAGTGAACTAATATATAAAGATAGATTATGGACTTGTTAATACCTAATTGGCTTGAATATTTTTTTAAGATGACTTTTTTGTGTGTTGAGATAGCTTTACAGCCTGTTCTAAGTAGCACATAAATTGTCAAGTCTCAAGATCAATGAATAGGCGGCACTCTATTCTAGGAGTCATTCTATAAAAGGAAAATTGTATGGTATAATTTTCTGGTCTCGTATGTTACTCTGAAAGAGAAAAAATAAATGGATGCAAAGCTTATATTGCTTTTTATGTTTTCACTTCCATAGTTATCCAATTGAATGGAAAGCTGTTCATGCAGGCAAGTTCAGTATGTTTAGGCAACCTCTGTTATTAACGAAATTGTGCATGTACAGAACCTAGCAGTTGAAAGCAGCAAGTCTTTGTAATCCTGGAAACTGAGACTGTACCAGTTCTTAATGTATGATTTTTCAAGAAGAAATAAGGAAAGAAACACCGGAAATCCGTGAGCTTGGAGTTTAAGATTTGAATTGAGACAGCAGGTGGAGCTGAAGGAGTTGTGCTTTTGAACCACTGCAGAAAGAATAGGATATGAATGAATCAAAAGAAAAAGAAGTGCAGAGCTTTTGTTGTGTTATTTGATAAAGAAAAATTCCTGCAGGATACTGTCATGTTGCCTTCTGAAGAAAATGAAATTGTTTAAAATGAGCATAAAGCATATATTAGAAAGTTATGAGAAAGGAATATTTGTCTGTTTAAATATTGAGCTGAAACGGGATTTTTTTGAAAAAAAAAATGTATCTGCAGAATTTTTATATCAAGATTTTTGCATTTTTCATGGAGAGGCCTGAAATTTTGAGGAGCAAATTTTTGTTTCTTAATTTTTATGTTTTACTTTGATTTTAGAAGAAATGGTCAATTAAGTACTGACAAACTAGGTTTGCATTTCAATTTCTTTCATTTTCAGTTCATTAAAAGGATAGGATAAATGTACAAGTAAAGTCTTTCATCTAGTATACAGGAGGAATAACCAATCCAGTTTTGCGTTCAATTTTGTTATGAATTTCATAGGAATCTATTCCTGAGGTTATAGATTATTTCAGAGTACTCTCACTGACAGGAATGATGCCAGATAGATTGTTTATGCAACATGGATCTTTATCCATGGCGTGCAAGTGCTATTGACTTAGGAAAGTCCATGTTTCTTTCCAGTGCAAAGAAACATCAGATGGCAGGTAAAAAGAAGAAAAAAGTAGAAGTAAACAGAAGCATTATACTCAAGTATAAAAAATATGTGAGAAAATTTAAACGATATTGAAATGTTTGCATGATCATGATCTAACTTTGAAGACTATTATTTCAGTTTTATCTTTGTGTTTATTTATATAATTAGAATTATTCATAATTTTTAGACCACAGTCATACATATTTTTAAGGAGAAAAATAAAACTGACATTTTTGGAGGGAGATTTATTTATATTTTACATTTTTCTAGGTCTATTATTTGAAAAGTTTTTAAATCTCATGAGTGCAAAGAAGGCTGCATAGTTATACAGTAATGAAACAAGGCAAATATTTACAGCTTTTGATGTGCAAGGTAAGTTTTTTCTCCTAAATATTTGGAGTATTAATTTAATTCTAAAACAATTAAGCAGAACAGAACACCTGAAGGAAATAAAAAGAAGTTAAGACGAGATGTCCTGGATGCTGCATAGTTAAGTAAAACAGCACCAGAGTAACAAAAATCATGATGATATTACTATAAATGAAGTCAGGGTCAGTAGGCTACGGCATTCTAGATGGTAGCTCTGGATTGTCTGTTGTACTCTGAGCTCCTCCAGCTGTTAAAAGAAATCTCTAGCCGTTCACCCTACCTACTTGCTGTTACTACCTCTCATTATTTCTCTGTTACTCATGCTCATATATCTCCACTCATTTATGCCACATATTTTACAGATTTCTGTCCCTGGTGATGGTTATAGATCTTTTTTACTTCTCATGATAGACCAAGGAAGGGAAACCAAAGCAACAAGGATTTTTTCTCATTCTTGGGAAGTAGATGTGGTGATTCTTTTTCGATCCAGCTAGACAGCAGAGGATCTCCCATGACCAAACTGAAAAAAGGAAAACTTCATCAGGAGCCTCTGAGCTGATGGACATTCAGATGATCCTTTGCCTTTTTCTTCCTGACCTAAGATAGGACTATGGTCCTTGAAAAGAGGGAAAGTGAAACATATGGCAGATCAGATGTTGGGATGATCAGATAAGCATCCACTCAGCTTTTTGCCATGAACTAAAAGTAGCTTTTGAAGTGTTATTTTTAGTGAGTTATTTCAGAGGACTTAACTGTTTCAAGCACTGTGCTTTTGTTTGTCTTGCTATCTGCTGCACGCAATCTGCAATAACCCTGTTTGAGATGCTTTAATTTCCAGTTGGATCTGGAAGTGAATTCATAACCTAAGTGATTGATCAGTTGATATTACTCTGATACAATGTATTCAGGATCTTAAGTCTGCAGCAGGATTAAATTGAAGGAGAAATTTTTTATGAAAGAAAATTTTTGAAACACAATGCTCAGAGTAACTAAGATGTCAATAAAAATTATAGACTTGAAATGTAATTTTGCATATTTCAGTCTATATTTTCAAAGTTTTGCAAATCTGAAATTTTCAATTCAAAATGTCTACTTTTAAAATTAAAACATAAATAATAGAGTTGTAGATGTTGTAGGCACAGTGCTTTTGAACAGGATTCACAGTGGCAAAAAGGAATTGTCAGCATAAAATCTTCCTTAGACTGTTCGTCTATATAATGTAGCCATCCTAAAATATTTTGTGAATACAGAAACTTGAAGAGTGTATAATCATTTCAGAAATGTGAATTGATCGGCTCACATGCAAACATAATTGTATTAAGTAGTTTAAAAAAACCCTTAATTTATATTATTTTTCTCTTGCCTAATCTTGATTTAAAAGATAGAGGATTTTTGACTTTTGAAGACTTCAAGAAAGCCTTCAATTCTGTTTCTCCTAAATTATCTGAAAGAATCATAGTTGAAGTCTTCAGGTAAGATTAACAAGAGATCCTTATTCCTAGATAGCAGGCTTTTTGTTGTATATATTTCATTTAATCGAAATCATTAGATTCTCATGCAACTGCATGAGAACATTCTGTTTCAGCACATTACTGTTTCAGTGTCTTTAATAATAAATATTATAAATAATATGTGTAAATAATATATTAGTTAATAAAAATTGTATAAATAGAAGTAATAAAAATAATTAATTAAAATAATAAATATTACCAGATACAGAAAGTAATTTGTTGCCTGTACTGTTTCTTAAGAAGCCTAAAACTATTTGCTTTTACATTTTCCTCCTGTAATCAGGAAATCTGCATTCAACAGCTGTCTCTTGAAAAATTCAGTTAAACTGTAGTGCATATTGTGAGGCAGTAGCGGTGAGATTTTTGCAAGGCTCAGAAGTGAAAGGACAAAATTTTGAGAGTAATTTGCAGATCATAAAAAACTGATCTTACCTCTGCAGTCGTCAGTAAACATTATTTTAAAATCTTTTTGGAAAACATTGCATTGCAAAGTATAAAACTTCCTTTTTGTGATGTGAATGATATGATTGGAAGTAACTCTGTCATTGAGAGAAGTCCTTCACTTTTGAAGACACGGCATCAGATAGCTTGCTGAGCACCGTCTTTAAAAGGTGGTGTTGGATTTTAGGTTGGGTTTTTTTTTGCAGTTGTCTGGGGTCATGACACAAAGCATTATAGCAGAACAGGAATTGGTCTGTACATCTTTCAAGCAACTGGCATGCAATAGCCATACATCAAAGTGTAGAGTCACTAATGTCTTAGATGATACTCTTGTGTTTTTGCACTAAAGATGTAATATATTTGGGGGAGAGTAATTATTTTAAGAAGGTTTGAAAAGTTAGGTTGTATATTTTTCTTGATGTCCAAGTGATTTTACTATCACTTTTTGGTATACTGTCAAGAAATGAATAGGCAAATGTAGGTAGAATAGCTTGAGGTGTTATCCTTTTAAAATATTTTTTTAAGGACCTCTATGAAAGGCCTGATGTTCAATTTTTCTGTCCAGTGATTAAAATGTTTTTCTTGAATATTAACGCTTTTTAGGTCAGAAAAGCATATGTAGTTGCTGTTCATATTGTTTTATTTCGCATTTTTACATACATTTTTTCATTATCTTTCTCATTTGAAAAATTGTCAAATAAATTCAGACTTAACTTCATACTGTACAATAGTTCTGAAAACTTTTGGCCCATCTTTCTGTCAATGAAGCTTCCCAATTTCAAATCTAAATTATAATCATGATGAATTTAATAAATGAAGGAAAGTTCAACCAAATGTTACAGTATACTATGTATCTAAGTAAAGAAGACATGTCACGATCAACAGTAGCTCTAATGCTAGCATATTAGTCTGTAAATATCACAGTCCAGCAAATGAAACTTGTGATTGCGTATCTATGAATGAGGTATGGAACCTGAAGAGAAACATAGAAAAATTTCTTTTTCAAGAAGTTGTTTGCATGTTTCTTCGGCTACTCTTGAAAGAAATTGCACAATAGTATTGTGTAATACAGATTTCTTTAGGATTGAACAGGCCAAACCTGCATGGAACTCTTCAGAATTGTAATTTGAAATCAGAGCCTTAAATCCTCTTTTAGTTACACATCCTTTTTGGATATTTCTTTTAACTCTTGGTGTGTATGCTGATTTATGTAGG
>NW_008824356.1:12383740-12391424 GCF_000699105.1 Pygoscelis adeliae | reverse complement strand
ACTTTTGTCCTAAATTGAGCTGTGCAATTGGATTAAAACTGCATGAAAAGAAAGCCACAGGAAATATTTTGGACATAGATATTTATCAGAAGCTTCAATGCATTTGTGGCACAAAATCCGTATTACAATGGATTGCTAAAACATACAGAGCATATATAATTTCATATTTGTAGATATGTTTCTTGTTCTTCCCTCTTTTTAGTACAGAGATCAAAATTAAGTTTTGGGACTGGACATAGTTTTAAAATATTTATGTCGTGTTAAGTAAAATAATTTACAATACATATACAGGTAAGAAGTTTAGCATCTTTAGGTGTGATGACTCTGATCAAGTGTGAGTTCTAAACTATGTCTATATTAGCAATTAATACAGGGATCAGGTCTGTAGAGCAAGAAGTTTGTGCTGGGGACCCAGTATCTGAATGACATTCATTGAGGGAGTTACTTGGACTAATTCTAGTCTGGTCAACAGACTGAATGGTCACTACAAGTTGGAGTGCTTTGGGTGCATGCTGGGAGCACATCTTTCAGTTTAATTTCATCTGGAAGGAATGCAGTTTGTATACTGCGATCACAGTGATGTTAACCATAGTACAATCAGTGGGGAAGACTGGGAGATTCAACTCAAAGGAGCATTCCAAATCTCAAGTAAAACAAAGCGGCTTATTGAGACAAGGAAAAAAAAAATTAATTGGTATATTTCAGAGCTTTGTGAAATTGTTATATGAAAAGGGGTTTTTATGTTTATTTATAAAATTTTCACTTTGGTGAAAAAGCTATCTCCAAACGATGTTAGGTACTGGCGGGTTCCTCTAATTTGGAAGGTTGCATGTATTATTTTCTTATACTTTAAATGAAGTAAAATGTTACAGAATAAGCTAAGTCTGTGGTTAGTGTCACAAAGGCTAAAAGGAAAGGGAAGGCAAGGAAGTAGGAAAAAAAGTTAAAGACATTAGCTTCTCTACTTACCATACAGAGCAGGGAATTATTTTCTGCTATAGGGTGTAATTCTCAACATATTCTTAGGCAGAAAAATGAAAACAAGTGTATTGAAGGTACGCAGAACACAAGGAAGGAAGAATATCAGTAATTGATTTACATTAAGAATGAAGGGCCCCACAGAAGTCATTTAGCTTTCAGATCAAGTAGACTTGATTTGTAGGTGTGCAAAATGCTCATAATGAGGCATCCAGACATGTTGAACTGATTTTAACAAACTTGAGGCTTGAAAATGGAATTCTTGTATTTATCATTCATATATTTTATTAATATCAAAATAGTCTTAAAATATTTAATATAATATAGTAAGAAGCTAAACAATAACGGATTTTTTTTCTAACCTACCTGTAAACAACTGCTATGCTCAAAATCTTTTTATGGCTACAAAGAAGACACACCTGATACATAAAGTCAATATTTATTTTTACTATGTGCTGAAATCTTAGCAGTCTAGTCAAAGAATTATTATTAGTACATATTTAATAATTGCAAAAAAAGAAAGAAAAATAAAATAAAGAATACTATGCTACAAAAAGTTGCAATGCAGTTAAATATGTTATACCGCTCCTAACATCTACTGCTTTTTCTGTTGTTATTCTCAGTCTTCCACTGTCCCTCTCAGTCCTGAGGTTGACAGGTTCAAGGCAGGCATGGTAGGGTGAGTTGCTGTTATCCTGATGTCTTCACCAGAAGGAGTATGATATTCATATTGATGTTTTCTTCTCTCTCACTCTAGCATCCACTTTGGGTCATTTTTACATGTTTTCTAACACAGTTTACACCTTCCTCTTTCTTCAGTGGTCTGCAAGCCCACATTGCATCCAAATGTACTATTTATGGCACATATTACATATTTTAGATACTTGTTCTTTGCTCTCTTTGTCATCCATAAAACCACTTCTGTCCAGCTCCTGTGTCTGCATTTCTTTAACTGACCATTGCTGAGTTGTTTATAGTCTTGGTCTTCCAGTGTTAGCCTGTGCCCTGCATCTTAACATCCCATGCCTGTACTCCTCTACTCTATACGCTGTGTCTTTACATCTGAAGGCCTCTGCTATCGTGCCAGGTCAATATTTCTCTACATCATTATCCTAAACTCATAGATATTTCATTTTACATAGAAGAAATTCTTGTAACTACTGTCTGTATAAAGCTATGTTTATACTTCATAAAGGTAAGAAGAACAAATTAGACATAGCCACCTGGTCCTTAAAAGAACTGCTGTTACAGATAAAGCAAGTAAAATCTCCAGGCAGGTCAAGCAAGTTCAGACAAAGTCTGACAAGCCTCAGTCCTCAGACCTTGCAAACTCAGTACGGAGTTTGTGGCCTGTTATTAGCAATGGCTGTACTGTATTTACTGGAATACAGGGCTACGAAACATACAGTTATCATCTCTGCTTTACTTTAACATTGTATATTCCTTTATAAATGTGTAAAGATGTCGTGAATTAATTTGAATTGGCAATAGAGCTTCAGGATGGAGTGGTGGTGTTAAATGCTCTATTTTATGAAAGAAAAAAAGATACCTCATTCAGTAGTGTTTCGAAGTATAGTAATTGGGTGGTGGTTTGTTTTGGGTTTTTTAATTCCATGGGAATAGGACCAAACATAAAAGTGTTTTCATCTCATACTGATAAAATAATATTTAAGGTAGACGTTCTTTCTCCTGAGGGATTGTTTTCTTACAAATGTCAGTAATATACTGCACTTAGCTGTTGCTAAAGTTTGCAAAGTGTGGGTAAGTTTTCAGTTTATATTAGATTGTATTAACTGACCGTAATCTTGCCTGAACAGTAGCGGAACATTTATTGTTTCTGAGCTAATATTGCAGTTCTGTTGAACAAATGCTCAAGTGCTTATCGTGCACCTAGTGTGCACCTGATTAAAATGCCATCGTGCCATAAAACCTCAACATTCTTGACACAGGAGTTGCAGAAGTACCTGCTAAGGTAAATGGTGTGATGAAATGCTCTTTCATGATGGGGGTCTTTGTAATGGGTAGCACACACAAGAATTTCTTTATAATAATGCTGCTGTTCTGCATGCAGCTACATGGATATGAAATGTGACAAGTCCTTTGCAATAATAATTTGTGATAAATGGCTGTCTGTAAGTGAACATGTTGTCTTTTAAAGTGGGATTCAAATTCTTAAAAAAATATTTCAAATACTGTTTTCCTTTTTTGTTGTGAATATGAATGTCATATTTGAGTTACATAGTATTATTAATTACTGCTGCTGCGAAAATATTTGTCTTAGCTGTACCATTTGTTTAGAAAAAATAGGTTATTTGTATGCTAAATCCTTAGACCATGATAATGGAAATAGTGACAGAGGTAAGCTGAAAACCAATCACATGTGAATGTAAGCGAACCTATAAATGATGAAAAATGTCTTACAAACCAAAAGTGGACAGAAAAGTCTCATACAGTTTTTAAAGCTAGCAAGCGTAAATCAGGTCTTAAGGAAGAAAAGAAGGCATTAATGATCTGCATTTTATGCTGCTGTGCCTTTAGATTGATAGGATCACACACTAGAGATATATTAGTACTTTTGTATGTATCGGTACTTTCCATACGAAAAATGACCTAATTGTCTTCTATTTCTTTCATGTAATTATCTAGTAATGAGAAAATAACCTGTTTTTCAGAGCCACCCCACGGAAAATATCTTATGCTCTTTTATGCAAGTTTGATTTATAGACATGTACTGCAGAGCACAGCGAATATGAGACATTCATCTTCTTATGGCTAGTTGCCATGGAAACATAGTACACAGTACAATGTCATTCCAGCTCTGGTGATGCCTGCAGTAGTTTATTCCTTTGTTGTTCTTGTTTCTTAAGCAACTGTCTTGCAGCCTTTCATATTATCTCACTTCATCACCTATACAAGTCTTTTTCCTTATCTCTTGAGAACCATCTCTGATAGAAAAGACCCATTTTTTGTCTACCCATGCATATCAGTGTATGTACTTTTTTTTTCAAATCATAGGTTAAAAGCTTGTCCCATGCCCACAAATAATATACCATTGCCCTAAAACTGGTAAAAGAAGATGGTAAACCAGACCGAACATCAAAGTATAAAGGACCTGGCTCAGCATCTTTATTTATTATCTCCTATCAGGGACTGGAGTTAAGAATGTTTTTCTGTAACCTCACTCCAGGAAGACAGAAAGTAAAAATAATCCAACAGATTCTCCTACCTATCCTTAGCTGGCATTTGTGAGGGGGACAAAAATCCAACAGCTGTCTTATAATATCTACTGCTTCACCCTTGTGAGATAAGAAAGGAGAGGAACTGGAAAAAAAAAAGGAGATCCTCATAATTAACCTAAAAAACTACTAAGGGTGTTCAGGGTGTTGACAAGAGTCAAAGTGAATGATTTTTATACTGAGAAGCTGTACCCTAACACAAGGTCTTTTTCAAGGTAGTACAGTACCTATTTGATGATTCATTACACAGGGAACCAATACACAATTAAGGCTGTATGTGTCCCAGGTTCTGCCTAAGTGGGGTGATATTTTGCAAGAAAACACATGTGGTTGAAAACATTTTGTAGAGAATCCTGAGTTAACACCTAAAGATAGGTGTATCTTTTGGGTAATGCTAATAATGAGTTTTGGTTTGTTTTTCCTATCTATAACTCTGTTAACAGTTTTGTAATCCAATTAACCAACATACTTTGCTACTTGTAGTGGATTGACCCCAGCCAGCAATTAGGCACCCACCCAGTCACTCACTCACTGCCTCCACAGGGGGATGGGAGAGAGAATCAGAAAAGCAAGAGCAAGAAAACTTGTGGGTTACGGACACTTCAACGAGTGAAGCAAAGCAGAATACAGAATTTATTCACTACTTCTCATTGGCAGGCAGATGTTTAGCCGCTTCCTGGAAAGCAGCACGCCTAATGGTTACTTGGGAAGATAAACACCATAACTACAAACATCCCCTCCTTCCTTGTCCTTTCCCCAAGCTTTTATTGCTGAGCATGATGTCATAGAATCATAGAATGGTTTGGGTTGGAAGGGACCTTAAAGATCATCTAGTTCCAACCCCCCTGCCACGGGCAGGGACATCCTTCACTAGATCAGGTTGTTCAAAGCCCCGTCCAACCTGACCTTGAACACCTCCAGGGATGGGGCATCCACAATTTCTCTGGGCAACGTGTTTCAGTGTCTCACCACCCTCACCGTAAAAAAATTCTTCCTTATAGCCGATCTAAATCTACCCTCTTTCATTTTAAAACTATTGCCCCTTGTCCTGTCACTACAGGCCTTGGGAAAAGTCTCTCTCTGTCTTTCTTAAAAGCCCCCTTCATATATTGTAAGGGCACAGTAAGGTCCCACTGGAGCCTTCTCTTCTCCAGGCTGAATGGCCTCAACTTGCTTAGCCTTTCTTTTAGTGCAACAATATGTGATATCATAAGTCTCTTTACAGCATGAGCAACAAATTTCATATGGTATGGAACATCCCTTTGGTCAATTTGGGTAAACTGTCCCAGCTGTGTCCCCTCCTAACTTCTTGCCCACCTCTAGCCTACTCACTAGGGGAACAGAGTGGGAAAAAGAAAGCCTGGAGGCTGTGCAAGCACCGCTCAGCAGTAGCCAAAACACTAGTGTGTTACCAACACTGTTCTGGTCACAGATCCAAAACACAGCACCATTCGTGCTACTGTGAAGAAAATTAACTCCATCCCAGCCAGACCTAGTACACTACTGTAAATTCAAATTATTCATTCTTTCTAACACTTGTCTAATAAAAAACATCACTAGCTAAGTCCTACAGGAACTGGGCATACTGTTCCTATCGAGCAGTAAGCCGTTATGCATCTATTTCACATCTAGTGAAAGCATGGAGCTTTCACTATAAATAAATTTGATACCAAATCATCCTAACAAAAATTTTAAGTACAATTTCTAGCAGATATGACCCATGTCTATCTATTTCTGCAATCCTGCAGAAAATTAATTTAAAATTTTGAACTTTTTTGTGTATCACTTTATCTGAAAAGAAAGGAACTGCTAAAACAATAGACATAAGCACACATACGAATTTTTGCAGGTTTGAGAGCAAAACCTAGCATGCGAGTGTTATACAACATGCTGCACATTTACACGCTTATTCCTTCTAAATAGTTCAGCATAGTTTTTTCTAATTTGGGAAAAAATAGTACATGAAATAAATCAAAATATTTTTAAGAGGTAGTAATTTAAATTAGGTTTATATTTAAATTAAAAATTTGTGCTTTTTCTATTTTTGAGGATGTGTCCAAACAAGTGTTTGCAATTATGTTAGCAAATTTAAATAAGTCACTTGTTCATGCCTCTTAGTTATCACTCTTGCTGTTCACACTGGCCTTCTTTCATTGGCCCTTGAAGTGCAGAGTAAATTGTTGTAACATAAACCATTCTTAGTTCGCATTAATCCGTTTTATTTGGCATTGCCATGGAGTAGGGATATGCACGTGGTCAGTTACCATAATACATTCATGGTAATACAACTTATTAAAATGCGTTAATGCTACAATAAGTGCTTAGCTGGTCATATCCTCGGGGCTGTCTTTTAAAGACAGTTTCAGATGGGATAAAACTGTAACATATAATTAAAAATTTTAGAATGCGGCAGCTATAAAATAGACCAAATTCACAACATCAAAGATTAATTTTTTTTTATTATGAATAACATCTGGGATAATAGCAGCGCAGATATCTTTTTTCTCACCTGCCAACATGCCTCAAATGTGAATCGGTTCTTTTAGCAGTAGCTTATGTTTATTCAGTTTGGTGATCATTTTACAGGGGCTACCTACACAGCTGCTGATCATTTTTTAATTGCATTGAATGATAGAAACTGGGAAAAAGACTGACCCCACCAAACTCATTTCAAATAAACTATTAAACAGCCATTAGATGACAACAATTCTTGTTCATTTTCATCCAAAGCTGAACCTCTGCCCTGAAGGGGAAAATGTTCCTTAAGCTCTTTCAGAGCATACTTTTTATTAAAAGTAGATTTTTCTCCAGTGTTAAGAATAAAAGATTTTTTGCAAAATGAACTGCATCTTTTATTTGAAGTGTAATCTGTGATGTATGCCGATAGACTGAAAACCAGATATGTTTGGATTTTTTTTACTTTAATCAACAGAATAGAATAGACTATTTAAGTTGGAAGGGACCTACAATGATCATCTAGTCCAACTGCCTGACCACTTCAGGGCTGACCAAAAGTTAAAGCATGTTGTTAAGGGCACTGTCAAAATGCCTCTTAAACACTGACAGGCTTGGGGCACAGACCACCTCTCTAGGAAGCCTGTTCCAGGGTTTGACCACCCTCTCGGTAAAGAAATGCTTCCTAATGTCCAGTCTAAACCTCCCCTGACGCAGCTTTGAACGATTCCCACGCGTGCTATCACTGGATACGAGGGAGAAGAGATCAGCACCTCCCTGTCATGGTTTAACCTCAGTTGGCAACTGAGCACCACGCAGCCGCTCGCTCACTCCCCCCACAGTGGGATGGGGGAGAGAATTGGAAGGGTAAAAGTGAGAAAACTCGTGGGTTGAGATAAAGACAGTTTAATAGGTAAAGCAAAAGCCGCGCACGCAAGCAAAGCAAAACAAGGAATTCATTCACTGCTTCCCATGGGCAGGCAGGTGTTCAGCCATCTCCAGGAAAGCAGGGCTCC
>NW_008824356.1:12377877-12382261 GCF_000699105.1 Pygoscelis adeliae | reverse complement strand
GTCAGCAGGGACCTCCCCAGACTCCCAAGACCTTTGGTAGATGATCGAGAGGGGTCCTGCCATAACATCCGCTAGCTCCTTCAGAACTCTGGGATGAATCCCTTCAGGCCCCATGGACTTGTGACCATTCAGCTGACACAGCTGGTCCCTTACAATTTTAGTGTCCACAAATGGAAAGTCACTGTTCCCACACTTGTGGTCCTCCGACACAGGGGACCAGGCAGCCCAAGGTCTATCAGTATCATTAAAGACTGAGGCAAAAACCGCATTGGATATAGTAGAATAATATGGTATGAATAGTATGAATAGTAGATAATATAAATAGCAATAACTCTTCGCAGTAGCAAAGTCTAGGGTCCCTTTATAGTAGAAAAAAACTGTGACAAAAATAAAAATGAGCTGGTCTATGGCATAATAAAAGAGCAGACTTCTGTCAAATTGTTAGGCAGTTTTCTTTGGTTTTAGATTTTGTTCTTTTTTCTCACAATCTCTGCTGCGTTTTGAGAAAACTAATCAGCATCAGAATTGCAACACAATTGAAAAGGGGATATTGTAATATTACATCCTAGCAAAACTTAGATTAATAGCTAGTTTAAAGAAATACCTGATGACAGCGCTTGTTTTTAACATGACAGACTAAGTTATTACTTGATTTAATAAATGCTCTCAAGTTAATTGGCAGCATGTGCTGTTTATGACATAGCTGCACAGCATCCCTTTACTTCATCTTTAGTATTTTGTTTAAATTAAGAATAAAATATTATTAATAGCATTTAAATTATGTATGTGCTCTTTGCAATCCTTATATTCCTGAATTGGACGCAGTTTATAAAAGTGTTGGTGTTTCAGCTTTACAAGAATTTCTGTGAGTTTTTGAACTGACTTCTTATAAGGCTTGTAGGATAATGGGTGTCCTCTCGCTGATACCTTTGGAACTTCCGGACTGGTTTCAGCGAAATATCACAAAGAGCTGAGATCAAATAAATAATTGGATATCTGCAAATTTCATAAAAATAGATGAACAAAGAAGAAGAGAGAGATGCTGTAAGTGCCCCCAACAGAGGAAAGGGCTGTGATGTGAGTTAATGAATCTTAACAGGCATCACAGAGTCTACATGGAAGCAAGACCTTATAAAGGCCCAACTGCGGAGAAGCTTCAGACAAAGATTTCATCATAGACCCTAAAGTCAGTCAATCATAAGATGCAAGTCTACAGGAAATCAGGCATTGTTAGCTCAGCTATTCACAGAATTATTTGTTTAATACGATTTATAACTATTGTGTTCTTTTGTTGTAATATTTCCATCAGAAGTTTGAAAAGCATAATGCCACAAATCCTGAAAGATTTAATAATCTAAGAGGATTTCTGAATTTTTAAAATGTATCCACTGAATTTTTCCTCCAAATCTTTTGTACATTGTGCAAATTCCCTTAAAATAAGTTTGATGACAAGAGAAGATTCCCTTTTAATCATGGAATCCTAGAAAAACTAAGATTACAGATACCCTTGAGCATGTGCTGCATCTTGTGTTTTGGTACATTGATGATACTGCAGAAGAGGAGTCTTCAGTACACAAATTCATATGATCATAAAAAAGGCCCCAGCATAGCACAACGATGTACCATGACAAGAGGCAATGTGTACAAGTTGTGTCAGGGGAAATTCTGTCTGAATACGGGAAAAAAATCTTCATTGTTGAGGAGAATTAACATTGGAATAGGTTACCCAGAGAAGTGGTGGAATCTCCCTTTCTGGAAATGTTCAATGCTCAGCTTAACAGGGCCCTGAGTAACCTAATCTAAGGCCCTACTTTCAAAATAACCAGGTGATCTCCAGAGGTCCCTTCCAACCCAGAGTTTTGTATGATTGTATGCTTCTATGATTTCTGTTACAGCATAAGAACCTCAGAAGTCACAGGATATTCAGTAGCACTTGAGAAACTTAATTAAGGAGTAGGGGTCACACATTGCACTAGGCGATATACGAATACTTAGCAAAATACTGTTTCTTTCCCAAAGATCTTGTGAGCTACCACTGAGTGAATAGTAATACATATGAGAGGCAGTAGATTCCAGAACCTGAGTTCTTCTCTTCATCTTAGAGAAACGAGCTATGTTTCTCTAGGTACTGAGGACATTTTGAGAGTGCAACATCTCCACAGTTTTAAGACCTGTGGCATATATCTCAGTTAGATAGAGATATGGAACTGACTATACTTAACGTTTTTGGAAAATTATTTTAAGGCTCAGAAATGTATGCACCTGTCATAGAACACAAACTGGAATGGTAAAAAAGAAGTCAGTGTGCCAAAGCAAAAGATTCTTCTGCATTAGATAGAGTTGGATTACTATCATTATGTGGATCAGTAGTCCACATCAGGCCTGAGGCTATGCTAGGTAAGACATGTCCTGTGCCAAAAAGATAGCAATAGTTGGTGGTTTTTTCTCCCAACTAAGATTGTCTAGTGTGACTATTTTGTGATGGAACAATATAGCTAAAACAGTGATTGAGAGTGCTTCACTGATGTGCTCTGGATAAAATTTCGAAGTGTTGAATTTTTGGTAATTTGAATCAACAGATTTTGTTAACTTCATAACGAGTTCTTTTAACGAACTCTTTATGTAGATTTGTGGTCTGTATGCCTTTCGTTGCTTTTTCTCTTACAAATACAGTGCTTCTAAATGTAAGAAAGAGAATATGTGGCTTTCACACAGAACTTCAGTGTAATTCCCAGGGACTCGGTACAGAGAAAGCTCTATTCGATCCATTGATTCAGTGGAGTCAAGAGGATTCCATTTCCTGTCATTGTGAACAATTTTTAGATATTCCAAATAAAATGCTGGCCGTTTAGGATCCTTTGTTAATATCATCCTTGAGCACTCGCAGTACTTATCTGCAACATATTCTGGAGAAACATACCCTCTTGTGTTATTATTTTGTTTGAAAAGAGCTTTCTGTGAAAAGGCCTTAATTGCTCCACTCTAGACTTCCTTCTCTCAGACGTGACCAGAAATTGTGCCTTCAGATTCCTTCACTCTGTGTTTGTGTACTGTAGCAGTTGTAGGAAAGGTAATTGATTCACACTAAATTCCCTTTTCCTTTACAAAAAAGATCTTTCATGGCAATTTCTCACCCCATTGGTCTTTGGTTTCTAGGCTCTTAAAGTCCTGTCATTTCTAATTCTTTCATCCCACCCCACCCCATCCCTATGAATTCACAGCTGTTTTTTCCTATTTTTCTTTCTTTGTCTATGTTGGTTATTAACTAGGAATAGGAAAAAAACTTGTTAGTGAGTAAAGTGCTCCATAATTATTCTTTATTTGGAACATCTGATGATGCCCACTGTGATAGGCAGGTAAATAGGGAGGAAACTCTTTATTTGTCAGATATGCTGTTGTTATTCCCATATTTCTGTAGAACAACATTCTTTTTCCTAGGAATCATGTCATACTTTTTAGAAACTTTTCAATAATTCAAACTATTAGTTCCCCATATGAAACTTGTAGTTCCATTTCAACCAGGAACTGTCCCTATCCAGGTTCTGTATCCTAGAATTGTGCAACAGCTGTAAGTGCATTCTCTGCATTGAACATAGACTCTTCTAAATCAATTATTTTTATTTATTTATTCCCACAGCTTAGCCAAGGCTGTTGAAAGTTTAAGTTTCCAATTCTATCAGCACGTGATGTGGCATCTGAGAAACCTGATGTGACCTCTTCTCATTATTATTTATATTTGGATCCAGACAGATATTAACACGACAAAATGAGCAGAAGAGCCTTTTGTCAAAATCTGATATACCACCAATGCTCTATGTCCTCTGTTAGGACTACCTCGCATGACATAATCTTTCTATCTTGATATGGGAAATGCCATGTATATGCTGTATGAGTATTGCACGTGTATTCAATCTAGTCCCAATCCTTACATGTGTTTAACAAACACTAAATGTCTGAGAAATTCATTCAACAATTTGGATCATAGAGTCATAGAGTAGTTTGGGTTGGAAGGGACCTCTAAAGGTTATCTAGTCCAACCTCACTAACATAGGCAGGGACATCTTCAACTAGAATCATAGAATCATTTAGGTTGGAAAAGACCTCTAAGATCATCGAGTACAACCATCAGCCCAACACCACCATGCCCACTAAACCATGTCCCTAAGCGCCTCATCTACACGTCTTTTAAATACCTCCAGGGATGGTGACTCCACCATTTCCCTGGGCAGCCTGTTCCCATGCTTGAAAACCCTTTTGGTGAAGAAATTTTTCCTAAGATCCAACCTAAACCTCCCTTGGCGCAACTTGAGGCCATTTCCTCTTGTCCTATTGCTAGTTACTTGGGAGAAGAGACCAACACCCACCTCGCTACAACCTCCTTTCA
>NW_008824356.1:12366832-12376706 GCF_000699105.1 Pygoscelis adeliae | reverse complement strand
GTTCCTCCACCAGCTCCCTCAGCACTCTCGGGTGGATCCCATCCGGCCCCATAGACTTGTGAGCGTCCAGGTGGCGTAGCAGGTCATTGACTGCTTCCTCTTGGATTATGGGGGGTTCATCCTGCTCGTTGTCCCTGTCTTCCAGCTCAGGGGGGCAAGTACCCTGAGGATAACTGGTCTGCCTGCTAAAGACTGAGGCAAAGAAGGCATTAAGTACCTCAGCCTTTTCCTCATCCTCAGTGACAATGTTCCCCCCCACATCCAATAAAGGATGGAGATTCTCCTTGGCTCTCTTCTTGTCATTAATATATTTGTAAAAACATTTTTTTTGTCTTTAATGACAGCGGCCAGATTGTGTTCTAGAATGTTCTAGAACTAGATCAGGTCACTCAGAGCCCCGTCCAAGCTGACCTGGAATGTTTCCAGGGATGGGGCATCCACCACCTCTCTGGGCAACCTCTTCCAGGGTTTCACCACCCTCAGCGTAAAAAATTTCTTCCTTATATCTAGTTTCAATCTACTCTCTTTTAGTTTAAAGCCATTCCCCCTTGTCCTGTCGCAACAAGCCCTGCTAAAAAGTTTGCCACCATCTTTTTTATAAGCCCCCTTGAAGTACTGATGGGCTGCAATAAGGTCTCCCTGAAGGCTTCTCTTCTCCAGGGTGAACAACCCCAACTCTCTCAGCCTTTCTTCATAGGAGAGGTGTTCCATCCCCCTGATCATTTTTGTGAGCCTTCTCTGGACCCGCTCCAACAAGTCCATGTCTTTCTTATGCTGAGGGCTCCAGAGCTGGACACAGTACTCCAGGTGGGGTCTCACCAGAGCAGAGTAGAGGGGCAGAATCCCCTCCCTCGACCTGCTGGCCACGCTTCCTTTGATGCAGCCGAGGATATGATTGGCCTTCTGGGCTGCGAGTGCACATTGCTGGCTCATGGCCAGCTTTTCATCCCCCAGTACCCCCAAGTCCTTCTCAGCAGGTCTGCTCTCAATCCCTTCATCCCCCAGCCTGTATTGATACTGGGGGTTGCCCCGACTCAGGTGCGGGACCTTGCACTTGGCCTTGTTAAACCTCCTGAGGTTCACAGGGGCCCACTTCTTGAGCTTGTCCAGGTCCCTCTGGATGGCGTCCCATCATGGTTGTTTCTTTTTCAGAATGTTTTCCTCCAAGTTAATAATCAAGTACCAATAGGCTTTAGAGCTTTAAAGCACATTGCTCATGTCCAGACTGTTGGTTAGCTCAGAAGCAGAGATTCCCCTCCTCTTTTCCTTCCCCAATTCCAAATTTCTGCTGACAATCTAGAATTCACCAAGACTTCCTAGCTAAATAAGGTTGTGTTTTTTATCCACTGTGGAGTCTCTTATACCAGTTAAAGTGCTTTCTTTACAAAGTTTGATTAAACTTATGAATCTTGTAGGAATTATGAAAGAATTGGTTTGGGAACTGCAAACCAATTTCAACAAAACCAGCGTTTTGCTGGGTTATGATGTTTCAATCAATTACTTGATTGACTGCTTATTGAAAGCCTGTTGTCAGAATTATGTAAGTAGAAGGCATCAGAATACGTGTTCACTTTGCAAGCAGTAGAGTACATTCCTGGGGTTGCTGAGACACATGCAGAGGTCATACTTCTCACACTCAAAAAAGCATAGGGAAACAAATTCAGATCTTCCTGTCAAGGTAACCCATCACTCCATATTGCCAAGTAGCCTGCAGAAACAGCTAAAGAAATTATTTCAAGTTCTTCATGATTTGAAGTCTTATTCTCCAAGCTAGTTATGAGCCTTTGCTGAAAGTAAGCCAAATTCCATACTTAGAATGCAGTTTTACTGTTGAGAAATTGATCGATGATCTCTGTAATTGAACTGGTAAGTACATTTAGCAAAGCAAAAATAATGATCTTTTTATAACTATCTTGTATTAAGGATTTTTTTTTTTTTTTAGTATATTCCTAGTCAGCCTGTCTACTGTGTTTTATGTGTGTGTGTCTGTCCCCTGATTATAAACTTCTGGTACTGTTAATCTCTTTTGGAATCAAATTTAGGAAATGAACAAATGAACAACCCTTGTTTTCTCAATGGGTAGTTTTGATTAGTCTTGTCTACTGTAACTGACAGTGTCTGTTGCTTCATCTAATAAATACTAAGCTGTTTGTCTTAGACATCTAAATTGCAAACTTGGCAGCAAATTCTCTTCGTTCTACTGGTCTTTATCTGCTGGGTTTTTCTCCGATGAGTAACGTTAATATGGTGTATGCACTACAACGCCAAACGCAATGTTAATTCTTTACCTAAGTTAGTGAATATAAATACATAGTGGCATTGTCTTCTGCTTATGCATAAATATACATAATATGCTCTGACTAGAATTTTTGAGTATGAGTGATATTCCAATTTAAGGACCTAATAAATTTTTCCTTACATTAATTCTATAGTGAAAAATAATAATTCTGAAAAAATTTAAACATTTTAATGTAATTTTAAAGGGCATGTCAAGTTTTACTTGAAAGAATTATATCAACTATTTACTCTTTTCCGCCTGGCTTCTTATGTTGGAAGGTTAATAAATTCTGCAGCTTAACTTTTTCATGCTGACAAACTGTGCTTCATAAACACTTCAAATGGAGTCTTGTCTGGAGTCATCTAGTAAAAAAGGTCAGTAAGGAGTCACTGACACATTTAATTAACAAGACTGTAATTAACTAATTTGTTCTCTGGCCCTTACCTTAGTGTTTTTCTTTTTTCTGAAGATTGATTTTAGTAAATGTGTGTTATGCTTATTTTCATATATCTATATAGCACAGCCATTCTGTTTTACAGACTCATTCCTCTGTTTTTCATACATTTTAAATCCTGACTGTTCAGGACTGGAAGCTTTTCGTGTTCAGCCCCTTCTAGTAGTGAATTTCCTTTTGCATTTGCTGATGTCCTTCATTTAGACAAAAGTAAACAATGGTCATACCTCACATATATGCCTAAAGATAACTGAGGAGGGTATGAATTTTAGCAACTATAGCTTCTGAAGTCAAGTGACTAATATTATTGATGTTCAGAGATGATTGATTTCCCCCAAGCAGTGTCAGTAGTTAGAATTTAATGGGTTTGGAAAACACTGTTCTTACATGTTAACTGTTCTCTATAGTAATGGCTTGTAATGGTTTGAACATTTTTGTCTTTTATACTGTTTTATATTTTCACTTTTAGGGGTGGAAAACCTAAGTACCTACACAGAAGTTGGAAATAACTTTTTCTTTCTTTCTTTCTTTCTTTCTTTCTTTCTTCCTTCCTTCCTTCCTTCCTTTCTTTCTTTCTTCCTTTCTTTCTTTCTTTCTTCCTTCCTTCCTTCCTTCCTTTCTTCCTTCCTTCCTTCCTTCCTTTCTTCCTTCCTTCCTTTCTTCCTTTCTTCCTTTCTTCCTTCCTTCCTTCCTTCCTTTCTTTCTTTCTTCCTTTCTTTCTTTCTTTCTTCCTTCCTTCCTTCCTTCCTTTCTTTCTTTCTTCCTTTCTTTCTTTCTTTCTTCCTTCCTTCCTTCCTTCCTTCCTTTCTTTCTTTCTTCCTTTCTTTCTTTCTTTCTTCCTTCCTTCCTTCCTTCCTTCCTTTCTTCCTTCCTTTCTTCCTTCCTTTCTTTCTTTCTTTCTTTCTTTCTTTCTTCCTTCCTTCCTTCCTTCCTTCCTTCCTTTCTTCCTTCCTTCCTTCCTTCCTTCCTTTCTTCCTTTCTTCCTTTCTTCCTTCCTTCCTTCCTTCCTTTCTTTCTTTCTTCCTTTCTTTCTTTCTTTCTTCCTTCCTTCCTTCCTTCCTTCCTTCCTTCCTTCCTTCCTTTCTTCCTTCCTTTCTTCCTTCCTTTCTTCCTTCCTTTCTTCCTTCCTTTCTTTCTTTCTTTCTTTCTTTCTTTCTTCCTTCCTTCCTTCCTTCCTTCCTTCCTTCCTTTCTTTCTTTCTTCCTTTCTTTCTTTCTTTCTTCCTTCCTTCCTTCCTTCCTTCCTTCCTTCCTTTCTTCCTTTCTTCCTTTCTTCCTTTCTTCCTTTCTTCCTTTCTTCCTTCCTTCCTTCCTTCCTTCCTTTCTTCCTTTCTTCCTTTCTTCCTTTCTTTCTTTCTTTCTTCCTTCCTTCCTTCCTTCCTTTCTTCCTTCCTTTCTTCCTTCCTTCCTTCCTTCCTTTCTTCCTTTCTTCCTTTCTTCCTTCCTTCCTTCCTTCCTTTCTTCCTTCCTTTCTTCCTTCCTTTCTTCCTTCCTTTCTTCCTTCCTTTCTTCCTTTCTTTCTTTCTTTCTTCCTTCCTTCCTTCCTTCCTTCCTTTCTTCCTTCCTTTCTTCCTTCCTTTCTTCCTTCCTTTCTTCCTTCCTTTCTTCCTTCCTTTCTTCCTTCCTTTCTTTCTTTCTTTCTTTCTTTCTTCCTTCCTTCCTTCCTTCCTTTCTTCCTTCCTTCCTTCCTTCCTTTCTTCCTTCCTTTCTTCCTTTCTTCCTTTCTTCCTTCCTTCCTTCCTTCCTTTCTTCCTTCCTTCCTTCCTTCCTTCCTTTCTTCCTTTCTTCCTTTCTTCCTTTCTTCCTTTCTTCCTTTCTTCCTTCCTTCCTTCCTTCCTTCCTTCCTTTCTTCCTTCCTTTCTTTCTTTCTTTCTTTCTTTCTTTCATATAGTTTTTGGTAGCAAAAAATGCTAATTTAAGTCCAGAGCTCAATTAATAATGTCAAGAAATCTGGTGACGATCCCATAAAATTTATAAAAAGTTTAAAATCTGTTTATGAAACATGATTAGGATTTTTTCACTGGCATGAATTGAAATGTTGTTATCTTTCTGAACTGAATGTATAATGAAGCTTACAGAGGGACTTATATACATTTGCTGCTTATTTAGTGCATATAATGTTATTCCATTTCAAAATCTGCATGACCTTGCAATGTGATAAGATACCATATACAGCCTCCTAGTCTCATGTGAACTTTTTCATAGTCTTGTGTCTTGATAGTAGGAGGCCTTTTAGATGTTAAAGGAACTATCATCTACTACTGCAGCTTTAATGGGGAATCATGAAGCATTCTTGATAGTCTTTAGGGTCATTCAGGTTAAATTGGTTTAACCTTCTGAAACTTCAGGAAAATCCATCATGGTGGCAGATGTCCAATCACAACCAGGAACAAGCGTGATTTACCTTTGGTGACCAGAGAGGTATGGGGTCTCTGATCTGGTTGGCTTGTTTGCTGAGGCTGATGCTGCCAATGGTTCCTGATGGTCTAGGGAGAGTTTGTTGGCCAGTATATGCAGGGCCTGCTTTGCAGGGAATAACAATGAAGAAAAGTACTCGTTTATTTTTGGTTTGAGAAGTCATCCTCAAATACAGCAGAAGAGAGAAGTTGGAAAAAGTCAAAGTGAAGCAATGAAAAATAGCATGAACAAAGAGATTCCTATTTAAACAGATTGCAGAGAAGTAAGTAAAAAACCCCTCTTTCATCTGTGCTTTTTTGGTAAGTGCCAGAGGCCTAACACGTAAGATGGGGAAAGTAGAATGCTTTATTTAAAGTTTGTTGACATTATAGATTCATTAAAAACAGGGAAAGAAGGGCAATCAGTAGAACATGGACATGGACTAATCATGCTCATGTATGAATGATATTATATATTAAAGAAAATCTTAGGAGAAATTCTTATATTGATGGAACTGTTGATTTCTCCTCCCTTCCTCCTCACCCCTTTTAATGTTTCTTAGTCCTATGAAGACGTGTATGAAATGGAACAAGATTTTTGGAGTAAATGGGAAAACTAGATGAAGATAAAGATCCATGCCAAAGAATAAAACTTTCTCCTTTGTGTCAAAAGAGTGATCCAAGACTGACATATCATATAACTTCCATTTAGGAAACACACACCTTCTGCGTTGCTTGCTGATGGTGCCATTTGGCATACTTTCACAGAGGGGTACAGAATACTTTTGTCAGTGCTTGAATATAATTTTGATTTAAGAGGTCAGTCTTTATTGTATAGTTCAGTGCAAAGTTAGAGGCCTTTTGAAGGGATCATGTATGTGCTGACATGTAGAAGAAAGACTTAAGAACGGGTAGCTGAAGCAAATTACAATGTGCTGTCTACTCTGGAGTAGGGAGACACCTTGACTTTTCATTCTGTATCGTGACTTTTGATCGATACTACCACTATTTTTTATTTCATCATATACCATTATGGTTTTCTAGGGAAGTAGAATCATAAAATCATTAAGGTTGGAAGAGACCTCTAAGATCATCGAGTCCAGCCGTCAACCCAACACCACCATGCCCACTAAACCATGTCCCTAAGCGCCACATCTACACGTCTTTTAAATACCTCCAGGGATGGTGACTCAACCACTTCCCTGGGCAGCCTGTTCCAATGTTTAACCACTCTTTCAGTAAAGAAATTTTTCCTCATGTCCAATCTAAACCTCCCCTGGCGCAACTTGAGGCCGTTTCCTTTCGTCCTTTCGCCAGTTACTTGGGAGAAGAGACCAACACCCACCTCGCTACAACCTCCTTTCAGGTAGTTGTAGAGAGCAATGAGGTCTCCCCTCAGCCTCCTTTTCTCCAGGCTAAACAACCCCAGTTCCCTCAGCCGCTCCTCATAAGACTTGTTCTCCAGACCCTCCACCAGCCTCGTTGCCCTTCTCTGGACACGCTCCAACATCTCAACGTCCTTGTTGTAGTGAGGGGCCCAAAACTGAACACAGTATTTGAGGTGCGGCCTCACCAGTGCCGAGGGCAGGGGCACGATCACTTCCCTACTCCTGCTGGCCACACTATTTCTGATACAGGCCAGGATGCCGTTGGCCTTCTTAGCTGCCTGGGCACACTGCTGGCTCATGTTCAGCCTGCTGTCGACCAACACCCCCAGGTCCTTTTCTGCCGGGCAGCTTTCCAGCCACTCTTCCCCAAGCCTGTAGCGCTGCATGGGGTTGTTGTGGCCAAAGTGCAGGACCCGGCACTTGGCCTTGTTGAATCTCATAGTTGGCCTCGGCCCATCGATCCAGCCTGTCCAGGTCCCTCTTGCAGAGCCTTCCTACCCTCGAGCAGATCAACACTCCCGCCCAACTTGGTGTCATCTGCAAACTTACTGAGGGTGCACTCGATCCCCTCATCCAGATCCTTGATAAAGATACTGAACAAGACCGGCCCCAAAACTGAGCTCTGGGGAACACCGCTCGTGACCGGCCGCCACCTGGCTTGAACTCCATTCACCACAACTCTCTGGACCCAGCCGTCCAGCCAGTTTTTTCACCCAGCGCAGAGTCCACCTGTCTAAGCCATGAGCCACCAGCTTCTCCAGGAGAATGCTGTGGGAGACGGTGTCAAAGGCCTTACTGAAATCCAGGTAGACCACATCCACATCCAAAGTAAGTCTTATACATTCACACTTTATGTCTATCCTGCCTTAATTATTTTTAATACATTGGCTAATTTCAACCAAACTGGAGACAAATAGTAATCTAAACCATCCTAAGTTTCTAGAACTTAAAATTTTAGCAACATGTGTTGTTTTCCAGCTGAGGCAGAAAACATGCTATTTATTCATTCTGAGAAATAGAAGCAGGTTATCTGTTAAGCTTGTATTTACTGATTTCTTACATATATGTAGTTTTTAAACATAGATAAAGCTTCAATCAGTTGTGGCATATTCTGCCTCCTACTCAGCCAAACGACAAGGAAAAGGAAAAGGGTGAGAAGCATGAAGAGAATTGGAAGCATTGTAAAGTGAGAAGTCACTGAGGAATCAGGTTATTGTGGTAGGTAGATGAAGCAAATCTATAGAAGGCTAGATTCATTATTTCTCTACTCATTATACATCTTGTTTCTGCTCCTCTAAGTAACTTTTTTTCTAAAAAAGAAAATTGGATTGATGCTGACAGCATCTGTTATTTGGCAAGGCTAATTCCTTAGGACATTAACCCCTTTCTACCCCGCCATAACCCTGTCTGGGTTTTTGAAGACAATTTATTAAAATATTCCATGACTCTGAAAGAATGTAAGCGAACAAAAATGAATAGAGTTAGGGGAGGCTGAAGGATGGCAGGTGGTTGAATTTCTTTCATATTCTGTAATAGTTTATAACCAAGCTTTTTCAATTTTTAATGTTAATATGAAGCCTTAAAAGTAGACACCTGTGATGTCTATATAGTAAGTCTTAAAAATCTTTCAGAGAAAGCTTACTAAAGTTAACCTGTTTGCTATCTTGTGTAGCTTTCAAGAAACATACAGGACCAAAGCCTTCCATTTCCTAATTGCTGAAGTAATTGGTTTGTCCAAGACATTCTGCGTTTTAAGTCCTATGTTTGCTCCTGTGTCTTAAATACATCAAATTTGCACTTTTCTCTACCTCCAAGGCCATATCATCTTTTTTTTTTTTTAATTAAATAGAGATAAAAATGAAAAAAGAGCATCAACATTGAGTATTAAAACTATATTGTCAGTTTAGGAATTATTTTTAAAATTGTATAGATATTCTTAGGCAAGTTACTCTGAACAAGGTGTGAAAATGTGGAAATCAACAGCAACATTGAATGGGATAAAGTATTGGAAAAGAATGACATAAATAGGAAATACAACGTGTTCAAAGATAAATGAATGTATGTCCTAATGTTATGCATATTGCTTAGCAACAGGCCGTAAAAGTGTCGATGAACAAGTAAGTACAAAAAGTAATTAAAGGAAAGAGGCATGTGTGTGGCATGGTATGGTATAATAACAAGGAATACAAAAAAGATGAGAAAAGCAAAGATGGAGAAAAAACAGATTTAAAGAATGTTAAGAGAAATATTGAAAATTTTTTTATTCTTTGTAGACTGACTTTTTCCCTGTAACATTATCTAGAAAAAAATAGGCAGCAACTTCCTCTGTAATAATGCCTTAATATACTATAGCTTACACTAAGGAAACATAAATTTTAAAATGTGAATTGACTATAAAGAAAAATGTAAAAAACCCCACAAAATGATAAGTTTAAAATATAATAACAGTTTATTTTACGACGTAGAATTAACACAGATTTTTAATTATTTCAGTTACTTAGAAAATGAGCATTTGAAATAATACCATTCTCTTTTAGCAAGAATCCAATTTTCCCACAGTTTCTGCCTATGAATCACTTCAGAGAGAGTGTGTTCATGTGGTTGCTTTTAAAGCTTCATTTTCTAATGCTTAGACAAATTCCTTATAGTACAGTTTTTCACTTAACTGTCTTCAAATATGGCTTGGAATTTATGACAAGTTTTTTATAAAAATCTATCAAAATAAATATTAGGCTTCTTTTTTTCTCTGTGCCATTGAATTAGAAAGTTACGCTAAGGGTGACTAACATACACAGATCAATGAATCTGTTTAGAATGATTGTCTTGTAAGAGGAGTGAGAGGATCTGTGGTTTGTATACCTGCCAAAGGTTATTACATACTCTTCTGCAAATTGCTGTACTGTTTGTGCCTCAGTTTCCTCATCGCAAAATGATATTTCTCACCAGCCACACTGAGCACATTAATGTCTTAATCATAAATGCGTTTATGAAGTTTGACTCTTCGTATGGTGATCATGCCATAATTGAGGACTGCAAAATATTATTGTTATGTATGCCTATTATTATGTTAAACTTATTCTCATAATGTACATAATCAGTAAGAATTATTGAAAAACAGGCTACTTAACAGCAAAGATCAATCTAAATTAAGTTCTAGTCTGTTGTTCAGATGTAGGTTTTTATATTTGTTATGGCTATAATAATTTGCATGATGACTCGAATAAAGCCACGTTGTAACAAGGGGCTGAAATTTAAAATTAGTAGAAAGGACTCTACAGAAGACATTTGGAAATTTGCAGGCAAAAATATGGGATAATTTGGAATCCCAGGACTCTTGAGATTCTGTATTCCCCTACACA